>NW_028093985.1:33271156-33809887 GCF_014824575.4 Sturnira hondurensis | reverse complement strand
CAAGTTCAAGGAGTTCATCATCACCAAGCCCTTATTATATGAAATGCTAAAGGGACTTATATAAGAAAAAGAAGATGAAAAATATGAACAGTGAAAGGACAGCAAACACACAGTTATTAACAACCACACCTAAAACAAAAGCAAACCAAGAGGACAGCTAGATCAGGAGTGGAACCATAGAAATGAAGAACACATGGAGGGTTAGAAACAGGGGGGTGGGAGGAGGAGAAGGGGGGAGAAGGCACAGAAAACAGCATAGATGACAGGTAGAAAATAGATAGGGGGGAGGGCAAGAATAGTGGGGGAAATGTAGAATCTAAAGAACTTGAGACATGTGGTTATAAACTAAGGGGGGGGAGAGTGGTGGGGGAGGGAGTGTGTGGGTGGAGGGGAATGAAGGGGGAGAATAGAACAACAGTAATGGTATAATCAATAAAATATATTAAAAAACACATAAATGTTTATGTGAACCTGACAGGAGGAAATACAGAATGGATCCGTGTACAGATGTCAAAGATGCTTGGTTGACTTCAAGTGCTGGGGCCAAGGAGCATCACAAGGAGAGAGCACACAGATCAGCCCATCCTCTCCAGCAGAGTCAGGAGGGAAAGAGAAGCTGAGAGGGTGTCCAAGGCCTAAGTCTGGCTTGTGCCTGGCTCAAAGGCAAATTGGCTTATCCTCCTAAGCCAAAACCACGAGCCAAAGCAAATGAGCGATGACAGCAATTGGCAAAAAAAGGACTTCAACTAAGGAAGAGTCCAAAAGACCATAACAAAAATATTTGACTTAATGGAAAAAGTAATTGGGGGACCACAGCTGTGTTCTGGAGACAAATACACACCATAGCACACTTAACAGAGATAATGGCTGTCTTCCCACACAAAACAGAATAAGCAGAACAGGTGGCAGCAGTCCACTGAACCTGATGAAGGCCCTTGGCTGTGCGAATTGGAAAAAATGGGCCAGTGGTAATTGATCCAAGAACACTGTGCTTGCATGAAGATAACAGAAGCAGAATTACCATGCAGTGTAAGAATAAACCACAAAGGAGCTTCATTTTACTCATTTCTATTCTATTCTGTTGTATTCTGGTTTAAATTCTTGGCTCGTTATCCCCTAATTGTGTGACTTTGGGGCAAGTTCCTTAACCTCTAATTCTTCGAATCACATATACAGGTCTTGTACATGGTAGAACCTTGATAAATATTAGCAGCCTTCCTGCAACTCTCATTTTTCCTTCTCCCTCTCACATTTATAGATTTATGCAGATACTAAATATATTTTAGTGCTGCTTCCAACCCACTGAAATAAATTATGTTACAGGAAGTAATCTGTTTACAAAGCAGATTCATGAATCTGAATGCTAAGAGAAATACCCTTCCCAAGTATATAAAAATAACTCATATTTATTAGCAAATGACCTACTGATACACAAAATTGAAAGGGTATTTAAATGTACGCTATGAATTTTTAACAATTCAGACCTATCTTAGAAACCTACACAGGGACATGGAACAATTTTTATAGAAAACGGAAGCAGGAATGGCAATAAGAGGAGTCAGAGAATGAAAACTTATTAAGAGTTATAATACCACAATCTGCCACTGTATGTCATTCCAATTCTAACTCCATCTGGTAAATGTCTGAGGTTGGTTTCCCCAGAGGCAGACCCTGAGATGCAGATTCGTGTGGGACTGATTTGCTAGGAAGTTTTCTTAGGAACAAACAGCAGAGGGAGGGGAAAGGAGATAGGATAGGGAAGGAAGCATGCAAAGGTGAGACTCTAAGCCAAGTCTCCGACAAGGAAGCTTTACGTCAATCCCATAGGAGACCTCTGGAGACAGAGTAACCCACTGTCCCATCAGGAGCAAGGCAGACTATTTATTGCCTCGAATTTTTCTATCACAGGTTATGGCCTTGTGCTGGATGAAGTGACTAAATTCCCAGTGCTCCTGCTCTCCCTGCACTATGGCAAAGCCGTACCCAGCAGCCCAAGGGCCCCTCCTGAGAGAAAGCACAGGGAGACAGCGCACAGGTAAGTGGGACTGACACTGAAGAGGTCTGGGCAGAGCACTGACAGTACCGTGCACATGCAGGTACTTGTGCACTTACTGACTTCGGCCCTTACTCCTGGCCTGGCATCTACCCCCAGGACCTCTCCTGCTGATTCATTTCAAAAGAAATAGAACATATACATTTCTCCATAGCTTAGATGTTGTTTTCATACATGAATACATGTTAATCACTATACTCTTATAAACAGAGTCAGTTATATAATAGAAACTAATTTTAACTCTGGCTGTTAGAAGAAATTCCACATTCTTCTCTTTACAATCAGTCACGTTTGCAAGTCCTCGGAAAAGAAACTACTCATGTGTTGTTTGGAACTGTTCTTCCTCTTCAATCCCTTGAGAAATAAGATGTATCAGGCTATTTATTGGCGGGGCCTAAAGACCGCGGATGCAATCTATCAAGAAGATCGCACCAGGAGGGCTTGGCTGAGGCAACCCAAACAGGATACTGCAGCCGAGCCAGGTAGCCCCCACCCTTGGGGGCATCCCTGGATCACAAGTACTAACTACCAATCAAGATGCTGATCACGCGCCCACCCACCAACCGTCGCTAAGAGCATGCAGTGAGCATGCACAGGACAACCTATCAGAACCACCTCCCCTTTTCCCCTGCCCCCTATATAACAGCCCCGCCCAAAATAAAATATGCAGCTTGATCAGAATCCCTTGTCTTGCTGCCATTCTTCGCGCCTCTTGTTCCCATCCCTATTCATCCGTTTCAGGTAGACTCGGGACCCCAGTTGACTGTTCCGCGGGATGGAACAATTTATTATGTTAGAACTTTTTTATAATAAAAATATGTATCAAATCATGATGTAGCATAACACTCAGATGGAAGGATCTCCACAAAGCAGTGCTTATTGTGGATGCAAAGCTGTCCACATGCATCCTACCCTCCCCCTTGGCTCCTGTTCCCACTAGCCAGCTTTAAAATTGTGATCTGCCATAGGAAAGAAAAGCTCTCCACTCAAAGTCATCTGCTGCCAATTACAGTGTAGAATCAATAGATTCTTGAAGTAAAGTAGGTCTCAGGAAGTTCAGGCTACTTCCTTCCATGATTCAGCTTTAACTCTCTAAGGTCTTTGCAACACTGCAGTCTTCTGTCCGTTACTGCACAGAGTACCTGTCCAACAATGGCTTCTCTGGAATCCATAGCACTATCCCCGCTTCCACGTGTACCTGTATCCCCCGGTCAGTGGTATGGCATGTGGGTCAGCTATTCAAATTACACAGTCTACTTTGTTACAACCCAGGGAACTCTCGGATATGAACTACAGTTGGGGAGATCTGCCAGTCCTTGATGGCTCGCTCTTAATTCACTTCAGTACAAGAATGCTTTCACACACTCCGCCCCTTGGCAAAGGAAGCTGGATCTTTCTCATATGGGTCTCCTGCGAGGTTGCAAATATATTTTGCCCCAAGAGCACCTAGTGTTGAAATTCTATCATTCTTTTTCTATCCTTGCAACGTCTCCCAAATGCCTTTTTTTTTACAACTTAGTATGTCTCTCATTTGGAAGTCACCTACCTACCCCTGTACTGCATTCTTTCTTAGAATAATAACACCAGATCTTTATAAATGTTGACTCTGGACCCAATCCAAATGGAGATTCTTAGCTGATAAAAAAAATGTATAAAATATAGCGCTTAGATTACAGAAAAGGAAAAAGATGAGAATTAAATGTCTCAGTGGGCCAGAAATATTGAATACAAAGTGAAAAAAAAAGAAAATAGGCCAAGAAAAACACGCAAAAAGAAAAAGATTGAAGAGAACACAAAGCAAATGGGCAACTGAAAATCAGGAAACAATTCTACACAGTAGCACTACTGAAGGTCACTTGCTCAGGAACTGATAAAAGATACTGCGTAAAAGCCAAGGAAATTCTCATATGACTAGAGTGATGATAGAGAGAATGAAGGTCAACATTTGGCTCTAAACTCCACTAGCATTTCTCTGGATTTGCATTTTCCCAGCTATAAAATATGCATATGAATTCCTGGGACATAATCCCTTTGTCATTATGTTGTAAGACTTTTAAATATGGAAAGTGATTTGAACTTGTTGAGGAAAATGTAATTTCAAAGTTGCATAATCATAATTGCCTGCAAGCAAGCAACCCATACACAGATGCTTTTAAAAATAAGTTTATATATTGAGCCATGTATCTACTGTGCTGTGTTGAAAAGTCTTTTTCCCTTTTCTATTACTGTCATATAATTAGATGAATTATATTGACTAGATGTAGTATTTTATCATTATATATAATAAATTAATTTTTAAAGAGGTCAAAGTAACCTGAAGATGAAATAAAAGATCAAGGTAAATTTTATTCCTTAGCATTTATCAACTCATTCGACAGCTATCTGGGGATTGCTCACTGCCATCTATTCCAACACACCACAAGGGTTATGAAGGCAAAAACCAGACTTTGTGCCACGGACAGTGTTGGGGACACACATTCCACACACAGGTAGCAGCACTTCGGGGAACGTTGCTGAAAATGCCCTTTCTCAGCTCACAGGCCCCTGTCAGATACTCAGCTCTCCACTGTCATCCTTCGGAATCCCACTTCATTACTCAGCTCATCTTATTCATGCAGATTCCCAGAGGCTCTCCTTCTGCAAAGCACACAGGGCATAGACCACGCCAACAACTGGATTCCATTATCATTAATAAGTCTAAGAGTAAGTCTGAGATCATCGCAAATTTACATAGTACCTTCCACAAATTGTTTGGAAAATTGATTTGGTTGGTACTTTTATCAAAGTAATACAAACATGTAGTTGAAGAAGCAAATATACTAAAAAGACTCATAATGAGAAACACTTACTTCCCTCACTCCTCCCAAATGTCCATTTAACTTCCCAGGATCAAACACTTTCTACTGCTTGAAATGTTTCTCCTGGGATTTGCCTTTCATGTTTCTAAATAATATGCTAATTCTGACATTTACTCAGTTAAAATTTTTTGTTATTATCATGTTTGTCAAATGGTTACCAGTGTCATTTTTAAGTGTTCAAACATATCAAATAATCTGAGTTTAAAAGGCATCTCTCTACTAGGAGAGAGTTAGACGTTTATAGAGGTACTCCCAAATAGTAATATATGGACATTTTTTAATCAAAGCAAGAAACTTCCCATCTCCTTGTTTCACCCTCCTTTAATCTTTCAAAGACATGACCCTCTTCCACTGCCCTCCTGCACTCCCGTTCCATCCCGTTCCATGTCTGTTTCCTGGTCGACTCAAGTGACCCTTCTGTCCAGTGGTTTCTTAATGATTTGGGATGAAGTGAGTTCCATGGTCATCTGCCTCCTGCCTCACTTCTCTTTCTGTAAAGTATGTCTCTTCATCCTACGTGATGCTATGCAGGATCCCAGGTTGGTGACTCAAACATTCTGTATGTCTGTGGATAATGCTTCCAACTGAGGCCTTGAAGGTGAAAGACAAACTCATAATTAGAACAGTTATGTATCGCAGTGACCATGAATTGTTGCCCTTTTCAGAGTAGAAGAGGTTCAATCTAATCAACTTGCCATCAAATGCCTGGTTGCTTAAACTTGAGGAATAATGACATATCAGGAGCTCAGCATCAGTATCTTCTTGATAGGTCAACCATTCATAACCCTGTAAATAAGCCTAATGGAGAGACCGTGTGCTAATTGGTAGCCTTTGTATCTCCCACCATAATTACTCCATTCATGAGCACTCAGGTAGTGGGGAATAGAGGCTGGATAATATTAATTTGCTGTCATGGTGAGTGACCCTTGGTGAGTGACTCTTCCCCAGTAAATACTTTCTGTTGTTTACTAGCATGTTATGCAAAGATAGTCACACATCATGTCTACTCCATCCACATGCCTCTACACACAATTTGTTTGTCTCCTCCCTTTCAATCTTGCTTATTACAGGTCTCTGACCAGTCAGCTAAGCCATTTGCCACTACTCATGAATCCATGTATCTTTACATTAGGCCACTTTGACTTTGAGTGGATGACAAAGTGCACTGCACAAAGATCTGTCCATACACTGTTTCCCCATATCACTGTCTTTCAAAACCACCCCTGAATGGGTATGAGATACAGCAGCAGTAAGGTTTCACTTGCAACAATATACAGGCCTCCCAATCCATAAAACAAGATCAGATTTCCTGCCTTCACTAGCTGATTGTAGGAGACTGCTCATGAAGCCACAGATCCTACGGCCACTCCTCCATGGTCAGCCACAGCAGATCTAGCATCTCTACCCAGCTTAGTTGAGACTATCATTCTTATCTGAATTTCTAAGACCCATCCCAGCAGAATATTAGAACTATCTTCAGAGGCTTTGCCAGGATGTTAATATTTCAGTTTGCAAAAATCTCCCTTGTGGGATCCTAGTGCACTGTTGGTGAGAATGCAGACTGGGGCAGCCACTGTGGAAAATAGTATGGAATTTCCTCAGAAAACTAAAAATGGATTGCCTTTTGACCCAGCAATTCCACTGTTGGGATTATATCCTAAGAACCCTGAAACACCAATCCAAAAGAACCTATGCACCCCAATGTTCATAGCAGCACAATTTACAATAGCCAAGTGCTAGAAGCAACCTAAGTGCCCATCAGTAAATGAGTGGATAAAAAAACTGTGGTACATTTATGTGATAGAATACTATGCAGCAGAAAGAAGGAACCCTTACCCTTCGCAACAGCATGGATGGAACTGGAGAGCTTTATGCTAAGTGAAATAAGCCAGGTGGTGAAATAAAAATACCATATGATCTCACCTTTAAATGGAACCTAATCAACAAAACAAACTGGCAAGCAAAACATAACCAGAGACATTGAAATTAAGAACAAACTGACAGTAACCAGAGGGGAGGTAGAAGGGGCTAATGGGGGGGAAAGGGAAAGCATTTTCAGGAACAACTATAAAGGACATAGGGACACAACCAAGGGGGGTGGAATCAGGGGAGGGAGGTGGGAATGGCTTGGGTGGGGGGAGTAATGGGGGGAAAAAAGCAGACAACTGTATTTGAGCAACAATATTTTTTTAAAATTTCCCTTATGTAGCTTTAAGTTCCATTCATCTTAAGCACCTCAGTATTCACTCACCAGTATACTATCCCCTCCATCAGCAAGCCTGTCCTCTCTCTAGTGGGTCATGCTGAGACTTGGCCTTAGGTATTGGTCTGGTAGCTAAGAAGAGAGCTGGGGAAAGATCCTGAGAGCCAGTATTGTCCCGTAAGAGCTTCTATCATATGTGGCCTCTCTGTAGCATTGCAGCACCCAGGAGGACTCTGTCTTCCAACAAGGAGACCTACTGCAGGAGTCTGGGAATCTCAGGTACTTGAGTACATCTACACTGCTATCTCTACCCCAATTCTCAGAGTCCTCCTCCCTCTCTAACAGGGACATGAGAATTCGGCCCTTTCCAAAGTTCTGCCCCTCTTACAATTAAGTCCTATACCTGGTCTTTAGCTCTGTCATGCTTCTAAATGCTGCCAAGGAAGCCATCTGATTCTCACACTTTCATCTGAGTTGGTGATTGATTACCATGAGCATGAAGGGCATTCAACAACAAGCACCTGATTCTGTCCCTATAGTACTAGTCTCCCGAAAATTAAATGCCAGACATATTACGTGAGCTAGTGCATCTCCTTCCACCTGTATCCCACCCCAGTTCAGCTCAAGTAAAATGTTAAACAATTGCGCCCTGGCTGGTGTAGCTCCGTGGATTGAGCATGGGCCTGAGAACCAGAGGATCGAGGTTTGATTCCCAGTCAGGGTACATGCCTGGGTTGCAGGCCAGTTCCCTGCAGGCCAACTCCCAGCAGGGGACGCATGAAAGGCAACCATACATTGATGTTTCTCTCCCTCCCCTCTAAAGATAAATAAATTTTTTTTAAAAAAGTTAAACAATTGCCTTGCTGGTACTTCAGCAATGTACCAAAGTAACTCACCTACCACCAGGAATCGGGACCCATGGCAAGCCACCAGAAAAGGAACCCAACTTCAGAATGCCTTCAAGTCTGCTTCCCGTGACCCCTCTTCTGATACCAGTCCTCGCAGGTCAGATTCTCTAGAAGCAGAGTCAGAACTAGGGATTTAAATTCATGGGTAAAGGGAATCTGGGCAGGGCACTAAAAGTATCTAACAAATTCCCCAGCCACTAAATGTTTCAAACATAACCACTGCCTTCTCGGCTTGAGGCTTACAGGATTTGAATACCTGTTCAAAAGTTAAGATATTGAAATGGGGTTTTTGCCCACTGGAAACTCAGAAAAGTATACCCAAACACGAAAAGAAATGTATCACTTTCACTCCACAGACTTAGGATGAGAAATCCAGATAATGCTCCACACTCAAAAACGTTGAGCTGTCATAGATCATCAATAAGGAATACAATCTAAAAACACAGAAACTGATAGTCAAGGAGAAGGCGTATGAGTCCAGAATTAAGAAGTCCCATTCTAGGTAGTCTAACAATTCTGTAAGATAATACAAATAATTAAAATACATAAACCTTAAAATAAATATGGATTCAAAATAAAGCATGTCTTTTATTAATTTTACATAATAAGGCTAAGCCTTAAACACTTCATAATTAATGATATCAGAAAATTAATGTACTTTATAATTCTAAAGAGCAAATGTGCAAGGAAGTGCTTTAAGGACACTTTAGCTCAAATTTCTCTGTTTGAATTCATAAAGCTCCCTTCTGGTTTCCAATCTGTCACATACAAAAAATACCTAATAAACTGCGATTTCAGAATTGCTGTAAAGCAGAAACAATCTAAAGGCCAATAATAGAGTTGAAATGTCTTTCTTTTTTACCAAAAACTAGGTTTGCATCCGAAGAACTAGGCTTGGGAAAAAATGCATTATTTAACTAACACTGAAAATAGGGAGACCAGGCTCGTTCAGTTGTTTTCTTGCTTGCAGTTATTAAAACAACATTCTGCTTTATAACCACACCTCCTGCATAATAGGCTTGCTATTTCCATTTAAAATGTTCATCCCTTCTTCTTACAGGGCGAGAGGTCACGTGATCATTATGAGCCTTTCAATAGGGCAACTGTCCAAATAAGGTACAAATTCAGCTCAGCTTTTTGAAAAAAAAAAAATTTAAAGGCCTTCAGCAAACATTGACATTTCTGCATTTCAGTTTGCTTCCAGGGATCAGAAATTTTCACCATAAATAAGAGAAGAAGAGTAAAGCTTGCACAACTTCAGAATACTCCCAGGGTACCCACTACTATCAACATTTTGTCTGCTCATATATTCAGACAGAAAGGTAGCAGCTGAGGTTTAAAGGGAACAATGATGGATGGGAGGGAAAATTTAGAACCTCAAAGACCTGACAACAATCACTAAGTCTTTGATGTTGACAAATGCTTTTCAAGAAAAAGAAATACCTAGAGATGGTTGAATTTCTACACTGGAACTCCAAGGCAAAAAATGTAGTGTGGAAAGATATAGAAGATATTCTATATCTTGAATATCTTTATCAAGATATAGAATATCTTGAATATCAGTGTAGACGAACAGAATTCACTTAAAACTGAGCGTGCATGTTCTATGTCCATGAAATATGCCATTGGTACTTTAATAAGTATTGCATTGAATCTATAAATTGCTTTGGGTAGTATGGACATTTTGATGTTTGTGAACACAGTATATGTTTCCATTTGTTTGTGTCTTCCTTGATTTCTTTCTTCAGTGTTGTGTAGTTTTCTGCATACAGGTCTTTTACCTCCTTGGTTAGGTTTATTCCCAGATATTTTATTTTTGTTCTTGCTATATCGAATGGGATTTTTTTCTTGATTTCTGCTTCTGCTGTTTCATTGTTGGTATACAAAAATGCCTTTGATTTCTGGATATTGACTTTGTATCCCACTGTTTTGCCAAATTCATTTATTAGTTCCAGCAGTTTTTTGGTAGAGGCTATAGGCTTTTCCATGTACACTATCATGTCATCTGCAAACAATGACAGTTTTGTTTCCTCCTTTCCGATTTGGATGCCTTTTATTTCCTTTTCTCGTCTGATCGCTGAGGCTAGAACTTCCAATACTATATTGAATAGAAGTGGTGAAAGTGGACAACCTTGTCCTGTTCCTGATCTTAGTGGAAAAACTTTTAGTTTTTGCCCATTGAGTATGATGTTGGCTGTAGGTCTTTCATATATGGCCTTTACTATGTTGAGGAATGCTCCCTCAATTCCCATTTTTCTGAGTACCTTTATCATAAATGGATGTTGTACCTTATCAAAAGCTTTTTCCGCATCTATTGATATGATCATGTAGTTTTTGTCTTTGCTTTTGGTTATGTGGTGTATTACATTTACTGATTTACGAATATTGAACCATGCTTGCATTCCTGGGATGAATCCCACTTGGTCGTGGTGTATGATCTTTTTGACGTATTGTTGGATGTGATTTGCCAATATTTTATTGAGGATTCTAGCGTCTATGTTCATCAGCAATATTGGCCTGTAGTTTTCTTTCTTTGTTGTGTCTCTATCTAGCTTTGGAATTAGGATGATGCTGGCTTCATAAAAAGAGTTGGGGAGTTTTCCCTCCTTTTGGATTTTTTGGAATAGTCTGTGAAGATTAGGGGTTAGCTCTTCCTTAAAAGCTTTGTAGAATTTTCAAAAATTTATATGGAACCATAAAAGACCCTGAATAACAGCTGCAATTTTGAGAAAGAAGAACAAAGTAGGAGGGATCACAATACCTTATATCAAACTGTATTACAAAGCCACTGTAATCAAAACAGCCTGGTAATGGCTGGTACTGGCATAAAAACAGGCACATAGACCAATGGAATAGAACAGAGAGCCCAGAAATAAACCCAAATCTCTACAGTCAATTAATATTCGACAAAGGGGGCAGTAACATAAAATGGAGTAAAGATAGCCTTTTCAACAAATGGTGTTGGGAGAACTGGACAGCTACATGCAAAAAAAATGAAACTCGAGCACCAACTTACACCATACACCAAAGTAAATTCAAGGTGGATAAAAGACTTAAATATAAGCCATGAAACCATTAAAGCCCTAGAGGAGAACACTGGTAGGAAAATCTCAGATATTCCACACAGCAATATCTTTACTGATACGTCCCCCAGAGCAAGGGACATAAAGAAAAGAATAAACAAATGGGATCTCATCAAAATTAAAAGCTTCTGCATGGCTAAGGAAAACAGTATCAAGATAAAAAGAGAAGCAACAGCTTGGGAAAACATATTTGCCAATGATACCTCAGACAAAGGTTTAATCTCCAAAATATACAAAGAACGCACACGACTCCACTCAAAGAAGATGAGCAACCCAATTTAAAAAATGGGCAAAGGACTTGAACAGACACTTCTCCAAGGAGGACATACAGAGGATCCAGAGACACATGAAAAGATGCTCGATATCACTAGCTATCAGAGAGATGCAAATTAAAACCACAATGAGATACCACTTTACACCAATCAGAATGGCTATGATAAACAAAGAAACAAACAAGTGCTGGAGAGGTTGTGGGGAAAGGGGGACCCTAGTTCACTGTTGGTGGGTTTGCAGACTGGTACAACCACTATGGAAAACAGTATGGAATTTTCTAAGAAAACTAAAAATGAACGTGCCTTTTGACCCAGCAATTCCACTATTAGGAGTATATCCTAAGAACCCTGAAACAGCAATCCAAAAGAACCTATGCACCCGATGTTCATAGCAGCACAATTTACAACAGCCAAGAGTTGGAAGCAACCTAGATGCCCATCAGTAAATGACTGGATGAAAAGGCTATGGTACATTTACACAATGGAATTCTATGCAGCAGAAAGAAAGAAGGAGCTCCTACCCTTTGCAACATCATGGATGGAACTAGAAAGCATTACGCTGAGTGAAATAAGCCAGGCAGTGAAAGACAAATACCATATGATATCACCGTTAACAGGAATCTAAACAACAAAACAAACAAGCAAGCAAAATATGACCAATGACACTCAAATACGGAACAGGCTGACAGGGTCCAGAGGAGAGAGGGGAGAGAATCATAGGGGAGAAGGGGATGGACTCACATGAACAAGTATAAAGAACACATGGACAATAACTAAGGTGGGGGGCGGAAATGGGAGGGAGGTGGGAGCACTGGGGGGGGGCAGGGCTGGGAACATAAGACAGAAAACTGTACTTGAACAAGAATTAAATAAAAATTAAAATTAAAAAAACTGAGTGTGCAGATTAAACAGAGAAAATGCATGAGGGAATAATGAGCATCAAAATAAAATATAAAATGAAAACTAAAAATACTTCAGAAATGAGTGAATACAAGATCCTCTCAAAAAGGGCCTCTATCAAAAACAAAAACTCAGCAAAACCAAGAGTGAATAGAGTGTACGTTTTAAAAAGAAGAAGAAAGAGGAGGAGACAGGGTGGAGCAGGAGGTGGAGGTGGAGGAGAAAGAGGAGAAGAAGGGAATGGGGAGGAAGACTAAAACAAGAAAAATGTGCCAGTTACAACCAGCACTACTAGAGAAATATAATGAAAAGGGAGCATCTACTTACAAAGTCATGGTCGCTGAAGCAAACTATTTGGAAGGAAATTATCTGGCCTTAGGGTCATTAGAGTGTATGATAAAGGAACGGTTGCATAACCGAAAAAGGAGGCTTGGAGCACAAAGCCACATACTTTATTACATATGATAACACAAGGAGTCAGAAGTACAGCCTTACATAAGCAGGCAATTTTGTAAGACTGATGGGAGGAAGGTCCCAAATGGGAGCTGCCAATGTCTTAGAGAAGTTCTGGGGCTCTATAGCTCTGTCAATTCCTCAAAGCATTCCAACCCAGTCGATGTCAGTAACAAGCCATATCCACAATGCCAGGTTTCATGTACTGGTTGGTTTTGCCACAAGGAAGAAAACAAAGATGGGGAAAGAGGAACACTCGCACACCTGGTATCCTTATTAGTGGGCTAGGGATAGAAATAGTCCAAGCAGCCTGGGTCAGAAGTAGACCAAAGGATGGACTGCAGCTTTGTCAGACCTAGAAGGGGGGATGGATTTGAATGAGTTATGGAGAAAAAAATCTGTGGGAGTTGATGACTGAATGAATTTGTCATATAAGGGAGAGAAAAAAGTCAAAGTTGATATCCCTATTTCCACCAAAATATGAGCGGATTTGTTAGGGGAATCTAAATTAAATTTACACATGCTGAGTCTGAGAGGCTAGTGAGGTACTAGCTATACATGTGTGGATCAGGAGCTCAGGAGAAAGGCCTGGACTGGGAAAGTAGTCACCAGCCATCGAGACACAGTTAGTATTAAGCCATTCAGATAGCACCCAGGTCACACAGTGATAATGGCAGGGGAAGAGGATCCCGCCAGGAGACCAGGAGACACCAGTCTAAAGATAGAAAGTATGCCGGGGAGGACTGGATTCTAAGGAGACTCATTAACCAAATCATGTCGGTTTCAAGCTGGCTTAGTATTTTAGCTTTAATTTAATCCATGGATAAAAGTTATTTTAATAAATGCATCACTGTTCACATAACACAGGTAATACAAAGCAGGCATAATGCGTGTTTCTGAGAAGAACACAAGCACATAGTGCTATAACAATAGCATGACCTTCACGGGAGAACAGCTTTTTGAGACAACTCCTCTCCCTGAACTCTCTTCTCTTGAAATATTCTCCCCTGAATAATTCTGAATCATTAAAGGTACAGCTCCTAATTAACCTAGTAATACTTCCTAATTACTGTATATACTCAAGACTTTGAAATCTCTCTAGATGAGACTGCAAAAATATTTTTGATTAAATGCAATATGACTTCTATTAAAAATGTCTACCTTCCTTTTCTAAGCTTTAAAAATCATAATAAACACTCTCTTCATATACACTCTTTTGCCATCACCAAAGTTAATTGCTTTTGACAAAGTGAAGTACGGGAAGAAATATTAAGGACCCATGGGAAAACCTAATAAATAAGTTAACCATTGACCAATTGCTCTTGCAAAAAAAAAAATCTGGGCATTAATTAGAAAGAGATGCATCACATAGATTTCTACTTTTAATAGTCTGAGAAACCTTATTTAGATGCCAAAGATCCTAAAGTATATGCTCTAATTTCCTATAATTATGCCAGATTTATAAGTGGAAAAAATTTTTATTTCAACTGACATGATATTTAGACCACATGTTTGTTTCCATAGTTTCGTATGACCTCTAAAGAGTGAAGCTCAAAATCTCCCCTACTTTATAAAGGGTATTAAAGGTAATAATTTCTGATGCAACAATTTTGTGATTTTTGAGAACTATTAGGCTCCTTAGGTTCTATTAGGACTATTAGGATGTAGGTTCTGAAACTGTTCCCCAATCCTCTCCTGAACCTTCCTGAGGGATGCGACCCAGTCCCACCCATGAAAGAGCACACAAGAACCAGTTCCCAAAGTGCATGTGTGCGTGTGAACAGAGGGGATAAGTGCTTCATATGCCCCGCTGCTTCTTCCCTATTTTTAGGCACCCACAGGATACAATTTCTTTTTCTTTTATTTTTAAAGATTTATTTATTTATCTTTAGAGGGGAAGGGAAGGAGACAAGGAGAGAAACATCAATGTATGGTTGCCTCTCATGAGTTCCCCGCCGGGAACTGGCCTACAACCCAGGCATGTGCCCTGACTGGGAATCGAACCACGATCGTGTGGTTCACAGGCCAGCGCTCAATCCACCGAGCTACACCAGCCAGGGCACAATTTCTTTAGAAGTGTCATGTGTGGTGAAATAGTTAGTGCTCCCGAAAGCTTTCTGGTTCAGCCATCCTTTTTCCATTAGGAAAGAGCTCTCTGACATTCATCCAAGTCATTGGGGAGCAAGAATAGCTTGCATCCCATTATCATTTTTCTTCAGCTTCTGTCTCTTTCTCATGCATACTTTGAACGAGAGCCTGCTGAGGAAACCAGACAGGAAGGCAAACCAAATAAAAAATACTGCATCTGTTTCTTCCCGGCCACAGGATTTTATTCCTAAACAAACATCTCACATTATACCAAAACCGTAGACTTCTCTAAAATGGGCAAGATATTATAAATCACTACACAGTAACCACCATTTTTGTATAGCATTTAGCAGCATAAATAATGTAATATGTGTAAATAAAACCAAAAAATCTTCTGCAATATAAGCCCTATTACTGGCAGAACAGACAGACACAGCCCCAGAAGCATCCTCAGGAGCCGCCACATTGCCAGGGTTGACAGCCTGCACACCGCACTCACACACTGGGAATGTGTGCTTTCGGCTTCTGAGGAATTATGGATAAACTCTAAGTGAAACTGTTTCTCTTCTGATTTGAGCCCAGAGTTCAAGGAGGGGAGTTTTGAATTGAGCTGACAATACACTCAATCTTGGAATGAAAGTTATTCACCCTTTCTTTTGTCTTTAGAAAGAAAAAAGAATGGCAGGCAGTAGAGAAAAGTGGAGTGTTGTCCTCGAGATGACGGAGTTGTTGGAGAAATACGAAAAGAGTAATGCAAGGGTGGGCACAGTAGGTTTACAGTTGTTTGTAATAACGCAATAATAACTAATAATACAAGAACAAACTCTGATTCGCATACTCATGACTGTAAACCTACTGTTGCCCGCCCCTGCATATGTCATCTGATTAATTTAAAAAGTCTTTCCTTTGGGATCCTTGAAATCAAAGTGGGCGAGTGGAGTCAGTCTGCTTGGAAGCCATAGTTCACATGCAAATTCTGGTTCTGGCATTTCAACTCCCTGTGCATCAACATTTCCATTTCCTATCAGAAAAAGAGTTCATCCTTTGGCTCTCCTGATTCTCTTCTCCCCACTCCCACTTTCTCCCTTGTAATTCAGTAAGTCGCACCTTTACTGATGAGAGTATATGCTGAAAAGTGCATGTCCTAGGCAACCTGACTATTCCACAGACAGACATTCCTATAGTAGGACCAACTGGGGTGACTCTAGTTCTCTAACTTCAGTAAATCCAAGCTCTGGAAGAGAAGTGAAGGAGAACGTAGTGGTGCTCATTCATGCTAAACATGAGCTTGGTACACGTGCCCACACATATAAACACAAGTATACACAAACACATAGAAAAAACTCAATTAGTGCTTATTATGTCCTTTATCTAGAAGACTACATAATGCAGCACCTTCACCCAAGTGCTGTTTCAGGACATTGTCTGTTTTTGTTGTGTGGCATCTTTTCCCCATCTGCATTACCATCTTCTTCCCATCTATGTTACCCAGACTTCATCTCTATAGCAATGTTGAGGAAGAAATAACATTTTGACTTATGCTGCATTTTTTCCCAGATTGGAGCCATGAAATTGCACTGTTTCCCATGGATAATTTCTAACGAACCCAAGCAGCACCTCTAACATTGGAGGACCATGGGCTAAAGGTATGGCAAAACACCCAGCCATTGGTGTTACTCGCTGTCTGCTAGCAGGCTTTGCTAATTCAAGTAAGGTTACTTTTACAGAAGGTTGTAGCAAATTTAAGACTTTCAGTAAACACTACTGTACTCATTTCAGGTGACTCTTCTAAACATGCAGGTTTTTCTGACAGAAAATGATCTCATTGATCCAATGGTTCATTACCCAAGGAGCTAACAGCAGTTGGTCACACTAAGGCTCATTTTGCTTTGGCCCTTACCTACCAGAGCTTTGGAAAATGACTAGGATTTTCGAAGACAGACTTCTTAAGCAGGTAACCTAAAATACAGTGGACTGAAGATTTGTCTGACCAGTCCCACTCATACTCTGCGAACCGTAGATACTTCTCTCTGTGACAGTTCCTAGACTGTTGTCTACCTTATAGGAAAAACATTAATGTCACCTTAAACAACTCACCCTAACATTGAAATATTGGTTACCATCCAAAAGACAGAGTAATCTGTGGGGTGTCCTCATAGATGGATATTTCTGCCACACACACATAGAGAAACCCCACCGTGCACACGCACGAACACACACATCCATCCAAATACAACCCAAAGGCATCAGCATCACCCAAAGAACTCATGGCTAACCACCCATGAGTCTGCAGGCTTATCTAGCCTTTACTCCATATAATTTCAAAAGCCATTTGATTTGGCTGCTTTTCCACCAAGTGGGAAGAAAACTGCTTAACATAAGACTTTAAGCTTTAAATCCTCATATCCCTTCTCTATGAAAAAGAAAGAGAAGTGAGGACTCTGTCCTGCTCAGTTTTAGTATATTGCTAAATTACCCATAAAAGAAGCTGATTTCTTTTTCAGAAAAATAGTGGTTTAAGAATAAGCTTTTAAAGAAAATAAAAACCAAGCAAGTGGGAGAATATCCCTAGTACGTCATGGGTGTTTCCAAGGGACAGGGAAATTCACAGTGAGGGGGCAGAATTGTTGGAACTGTCGAAAGGGAGGATTAAACCTCTCCACCGACCCAGAAACCCCCAGGGCCACGTGGGGTTTCACCACTGACTGCCTGAATACCAAGCAAGGAGGTCACCACTCTCATTTTCATCCTGAAGTTGCCCTACGATTTTCTAACAGCTAAATGATTAAAACAGTTGTGTCCTTTGAAACATTCTAGCCAACAATAGGTAAATGTGATTAGTTCAACCTTAACGAGAAGAAGTGAGGGGAGTGTTCTTTAATCCTCTCTGTTGAAAAAAAAAATTCCTGAACCAGAAATAAAGTAAAAATGGCAATCTGTGGAAACTCTTGGTTACCTGGCAACCCAAACCCCTGGGCTGTGTCTGCTCACATCCTAATGTCCTCCAGCATGAAAGATGCAGTAGGAAGGGATTCCCTTTATGTGCAGTCTCTTTACTCTTGCCCATTCATTCATTCCAATTATTTGGTTTCAAAGTCAGTAACCCAGATTTCTGCAGGCTTTAATACTTGTCTCTGCAGGGAAGGAAGCTTCTGCTAGGGAATTTACCATAACATCTTTTTAACTGAAGCAGTGTTTTGCAAACCCCCTGGGGAATTTTGTGTTAAAAGAAAAACACAAGGAGAGAGTAGGTAGCTGGGAGAGTGTATGGCTGCCCTGCAGTTCTCTCCTGTTGCTCTAGGAAATCTGCGGTGTTGGGCCTATTCCATCCAAACATCACCCCTGGAGGCCTCACTCCGGGAATTGCCTGTCACACTGCAGATTCATCTGTAAATAATCAGCCCAAATAGGCAACTGCCTAGACTAACAGTAAAAGAGGAATAACTACTGTGGCTATAGCTTCTTTGAGGCTCCAGTCCCACCTTCACCTGAGGCCAGTTGCCTGCTAGTTATTTTTAGCTACTTTACCTGAACTAGAAATAACATTCCAGGGCTATTTTTGTGGTTGCTGTTTTGCCTTTGTGAGTTAAAGAAATAATTTGAAGACTATTCCAGAGCTACTAGATGAATTGCAAAATAGAACCAATTTTTAGAGTGATATTATATTCTTGTCAGAAAAAAAATGCTGCATTATCTTCCTCGGTTTTTAGATTAAAGTAAATATCAAAGGTTCTTACAGTGACTCCATTCATCCCCAGCTAATCAAAATAGTTTTATCTGCGCAGTGTCTTTGAAAACATTTAGTGCTCTTGGTGCTTTGTCCATTTTACTGTTTATATTTTCATCAGTGGCTTTAAAACTTCAGTGGAAATCAAATCGGAATGCTGTTTTTCCTATTTATGATCATCTTAGTTGAAAAATTTTATCAAGGATAAGGAATTTAAGAATCAATATTACCACATGGAGAGAAAAGTTAGTTTCCTGTTAATTTCATTCAATGAAAAATGATTGACAAACTAGTATATGTGACACAAAGCTAAAAAACAAATATGTCTTAGGCACAGAGATGAATACAACGCAGTCTCCATTCTCAGAGAATTTAAATCCCAAAAGAAAGATGTTATAGGCTTTATTGTAATACAAGAAAAAAATAGGCTAAGGACCTGGAGAGACATAAGCAATGTGCTGTGAGAACCTCTCAAAACATGGTTGTTAGCATCTGTGGTGATGGAAGAAGCTGAAAGGCTTCTAGGCTGTCTGAGAAAACAGCATTTGGTTCAGGCCAATGGAAGGAGAGTTTTGACAGAGATGGAAAGGGAGATCCAGGTAGAAGAACTGGAATAGCCAAAGGCACAGGAGGCGGGAAGGTGCACGTAACATCCAGGAACTGATCAATGGTCCAGTTTGGTCAATGCACAAGAGACAGGATTGTCAGTTTCAAATCAATCTATAATGATGCGCCTCACAATTTACACACTCATTCATTCAACAAATATTTACCAGATACCCACTCTCTTTTCAGGGGCATGAGAGAATTTTAAAAACAATAGTAGACAAGTGATTCTGCAATAATTTTTCACAAAACATTGCTGATTAGAAACGATCATGCCTGCTTTAAGAATAATATCACAGTCGATGTTGCTAAAAAATTCTGTGTTTAACAGGACATTCATGAAGAAGTTTGTCATTCCAAAGGAGGCAGCACAACGGCGCTTTTGAAGAAGCAGGTTTGAGGCACAAAGCATCAAAGCACAAAGCAGTCATGCCATGAGAACATGCCAGTCACATGCCATTGCAGCTCCCAAAGTATTGCCTCAGGAGTCAGACAACGTGGATGGACCCAGAGGGAATTATGCTAAGTGAAATAAGCCAGTCAGAAAAAGACAGATACCATAGATCACTCATTGTGGAATCTAATGAACAAAATACTCTAAAAAGCAAAGTAGGGGAAGACTCATAGATACTGAGAACAACCTGACAACTGCCAGAGGGGAGGGGGTTGGGGAGCTGGGTGAAAAAGGTAAAGGGATTAAGAAAAGAAACAAAAGGAAACCTCAGAGACAGACAACAGTGTGGTGACTGCCAGAGGGAAAGAGGAAGTGGGAGGAGCTAGAAGAGGGTAAAGGGGGATACATGGTATATTGCTCAATTACCATCGATGGAAGGAGACTTGGCTTGGGGAGGTGAACACACAATACAATATAGAGATGATGTATCGTAGAATTGTACCCCTGAAACCTATATAATTTTACTGACCAATGTCACCCCAATAGATTTAATTAAAACTTAAATTAAAAATGAATTAATTCATAAAAGGGTGAAACTTAAGCCATTTCACTTGGAACTAGCCACTCTATCAATTCACTTAGAAGCTGGACATACACATTTCATCTGAAGGAAAACAAATATTCTCAAACAATATCCTTTAATTTCATGGATAAAACAGAGAGAGAAAACCACTTGCTAAAGTGGTTTTGAGGATAAAATAAGGTAATATATGAGAAGTAACCTATGCCTTGCTAAGCACTAAACAAACATTAGCTCACTTTACCACAAATTCCGTCTCAGCTGCTGCGTTGGTGGCGCTGGAGCCCTCTGACTGAAATGGGCCCAGCGTGCCCAGCAGAGCACGCACCACCGCGTCGGGCCAGGCGGGAAGGCGGGCTCTCCTGAGTTACCTCTCGGGTTTCAGAACAGGGCTGGGGGCAGTGTTAGTCCCCCATGGGTCCAGGTCAGCAGTGGCAACCACAGCAGCAGTGAAACAGACAATAACTTAGGAAGCTGCAAACACTTGCTAGTTGCTAGTTAGGTCAAGATGTTTCCTCACCACGAATACTGTCATGTGGCTTATAGTATGAAAAACTAATCCAAGTTAGGGTGTGGCCGCAAAAGGAGCTGCCATCCAAGCAGCCTGACGACAGGAGTCAGTGGAGGCACTGACTCGGTTTAGAGCCATTGCACATTCCCGTTTGGGCTACACGATCCGAGCCACAGAAGGCAGCAAGGACATTAGGTCAGCGTAACTCATCAGCATAATGCCGTGATAGCAACCGAGTTACCTAAGATTTTTCTAAACCATCTTTGCCAGTCAAAAATTATTCATTAAAGACAGACAGAAAAAAACAACAGTTATTAACTGCTTGCTCTGTGACAAACACTCAACTTGGTACTCACACATTAATTATTTCAGGTCACATCTAAAAGACAGATGTATGCCATGGGGTGAATGATTAAATGTAATGCTTTTGTTTATTTTATCATAAACATAAATCTCTGAAAAAGACTAGCCCAATGTCCCCCATCTACTTTTACCCATGAATTTTTTTAGACCTTTAGAACCCACCTGCTGTGAGACTAGGGCAGAATTAAGGGTGAGGGAGAGTTGCAGAGACCTGGGGCTGCTTTCGTGGAAGGAGTCAAAGGGGAGTGTCAGCAAAAGTGATGAGGGAGGGCAAGCAGAAGGAACGCACGGCAATCTGACCAACGTGGCAGCGTGGCTTCTGTCCTGAGAAGGAGAATAAAGGACATGCCACCAGAATTCTAATGTCTTCTCTGAGAGAAGAGAGAGGTGGCTTAAACAATTGCAACCAATACATTGAATAGCATTCAAATGATCATATTTTGCCACGTGTAATGTGCTTCAGTGTAAAATGCTCACCATGTTTTTGGCCCAAACTCTGAGGGAAAAAAATCTTTCATTTTAATTTTTTAATTGAATTGGTTATTTATTTATACTTAGAAACAAAACTGATTCTCATATTCCAGGATATTGTATTGCATGCAGATATCATTACTGCTGTCTAGAATTATACTTTTAAGACACAAGCATAAATAAAAGAATTAAAAACACTTCTTGGATGTGGAATTAGCATTACCCATATATAATGCACATCCTTATTTTCATCTCAAATATTTGGGAAAAAAGTGCACATTATACACAGCAAAACGTGGTAAAAGGGCTACTACTACTACTATTGTAAATAATGCTGCAGTGAACATAAGGGCGTACATATTCTCTCAAATTAGCGTTCCAGGTTTCTTCAGATATATTGCCGAAAGTGGAATTGCTGGGTTATAAGACAGTTCCTATTTTTAATTTTTTGTGGTAACTTCATACTGTTTCCACAGTGGCTGCCCCAATCTGCATTCCCAACAAAAGTGCACAAGGGTTCCCTTTCCCAACAACCTTGCCAGCACTTGTTGTTTGTTGATTTATTGATGATAGTTATTTTGACAGGCATGAGGGAACATCTCATTCTGGTTTTAATTTGCATGTCTCTGATGATTAGTGACGTTGAGCATCTTTTTATATATCATTTGGCCATCTGTGTGTCCTCTTTGGAGAAGTGTCTGCTCAGGTCCTTTCCCCATTTTTTAATTCACTTCTTTGTTTTCTTGGTGTTGAGTTGTATAAGTTTTTTATAAATTTTGGATATTAATGCCTTATCAGATGTGTCCTTAGCAAATAGGTTTTACCTCCCACTCAGTGGGTTGTCTTTTTATTTTGTTAATGGTCTCCTTTTCTGTGTAAAAACTTTTTAGTCTGATGTAGTCCTACATGTTTTTCTTTTGTTTCCCTTGCCAGAGAAGATGTTTCAGGAAAAAAATGTTGCCTCAAGATGTGTTTGAGATTTTACTGCCTATGATTTATTCTAGGATTTTTAGGATTTCAAGTCTAACATTTAAGTCTTTAATCCATTATGAGTTTATTCTTGTGTACAGTGTAAGAAGGTAATTGCAGCATTATTTACAATAGCCAAGATTGGGAAGCAGCTTAAGTGACAATCTGTAGATGAGTGAACAAAATATCTGTGATACTGCCCTGGCTGGCGTAGCTCAGTGGATTGAACATGGGCCTGCAAACCAAAGGATCGTGGTTCAATTCCCAGTTAGGGTACATGCCTGGGTTGCAAGAGAGTTCCCAGCAGGGGACCACAAGAGGCAACCATACATTGATATTTCTCTCCCTTTCTCCTTCTCTTCCCCTCTAAAGATAAATAAATAAAATCTAAAAAAAAATATCTGTGATACAGTTGGGAATGACTATGGAAATGGAGGGTGGCTGGATGGAGGGGGTCAAAAACCCTCATAGAGTCGGACAACAGCATTGTGTGATTACAGAGGGAAAAGGGGGGAGAGGGAGATAGAAGAGGGTAAAGGGGGGGATACATGGCGATGAAAGGAGACTTTATTTGGGGTGGTGAACACATAATATACAGATGATCTATTATAGAATTGTATACCTGAAACCTATAGAATTTTATTAATGTCACCCCAATAAATTCAATTAAAAAATAAAAGAACACAAAAATAAAAAATAAAAGGGCTACTGCTCACTAGGGCATGTTCTCCAAATCTACATGGATAAATAAGTAGCATAGACGGTAGGTAGAAAATAGATAGCGGGATGGCAGTAATAGTGTGGGAAGTATAGAATCTAAAGAACTTGAGACACGTGGTCATAAACTAAAGGGGGGAATGGTGGGGGAGGGGGTGTGCAGGATGGAGAGGAATGAAGTGGGGGGAATAGAATACCTGTAATGGTATAATCAATAAAATATATTTTAAAAAACATAAAGGTTAAATCCACTTTCTTGAAAAATCGCCATCAAAGGAATTCCATGGGATGGCATGTACTAGACACTGGTGAACAGGTCTAAGGATTGTTTTTATTATTAACTAATATCTTTTCTATTTTTACTCACCAAAGATTATCTCTTCCATTTTCAAAGCAAGGCTAAAACCTCAATTCCACTATGATGACCTCCCTCAAAAGTCACAAAACCCAGGAACTGCATGATGGTAATACCTGAACCATACTCTTTCCAAAAATCAATATTCTCCCTTTTGTTCCAAGCATGCGTTAGAAAAATAAAAATTAAATTAAAGAACTGATACTTTCCTTACAGGACCTGTGTTGTGTGTACAGGGCACTCGGAAAAGACATTTCACTTACAGCGCACCTTCTAGGACACGTGGAAGTCATCAACCAGAACCCGCAAGGTGGCTATGACGTGTGATTTACATAATGCTACTATCACAACAGGGTGTTTCATTATTATTTGTTCATTTTAAAATATTTAGTTCAATTAAAGAATACATTTAAGGAAATTTCCTAAATATTACCATAATATCTTTTCTAACACTGAGGATCCCATTAAGAGATTATATGTTAATACACAGTATGGAGACTGACAGGTGTTAGTTACACTCGAGGAGCTCAAATATTCTCCCGTGGGGTGGGTTTTAGGGGGATATAAAAAGCAAATGAGATCACGCACATGAAAACATTCTATAGCTGCAGAACATATTGCAAACCTGAGAGATTAGCTCCCTTCCTGCCGCCTCTGTTCTTCAGATGAGACTGATAGACGCAGACTCAGCCAGGATAAAATCTAAGTCTGTCTCTCTCATAAATAACATGTCTTAATCGCCACCACCGTCCCTACTGCTTTACCCTAAACCTGTATGGTTGCCTCCAAATTAGGTATGGAGGCCACTAAAATAATTAAATTACACAAAATGGCTGGCACTCCATCATTTTTAACCTACAGGAAACGCCATTTCATAGTTCAACCAAATGCAAAGCATGCGCTTAACTTCTAAGATCCTGTAAAACTACAGACATAAAAATTAGTCGCGATGCTTCTGATGATAAGATTTGCATCACAGAAGATAAATTAGAGCTGCACTGTTCCAAAGAAAGGGAAGGTCCTCCTCCATAAACACCTGAAGGACGGGATAGGAAAGGGGCAGCTTTTCCGATTGAGGCTGACTGGAACTCACAGTCCAAAAGAGAACTCGCTATGTAAAAGAAACCCCCAAACATAATACATCTTACACTGTCATTTGAAGACATGTTGGGATCAGCCTGTAATAAGATAGTGAAAGACTCTTTTTCTCTCATCTCAGAATTTGAACTAAAGCCCAAAGATGAAGATAACAGGGACTAAGAACCCCCACATTCTAAAGAGAACTGCCAGATATATCTCTAAAAAACATTATCAATCGCACAGCTCTCACCCACTACTCCCACCAGCCTGTATAAGTATTGGATGAGAAAATCTAGAATTCTCATGTGTTATTCAGTTGTTGGCCTAATAATAGATTGGGAATAGGAGGAGGCATTTCTGGAATTCTGTAGGTACTTAATGGGCAGGATCCAAAAAATGCTAAATACCCTGCAAGGGAGAGCCCTGCTCGGCAAAGGATGTTCCTCCCCACATGCCCGTGGCAGTCTGTTAAGAAATCCCGGCATAGGTGAAACGTTCTGTGGGTTCTCCACTCTCCTCCAGGACAGGGCTCTTCTCTAACTTCAAAGGAAGGTGACACGGGACTTTGTCCTGGCCAGAGTGGCTCAATTGGTTGCAGTGTCATCCTGTAACCAAAAAGTTGCAGGTTCAGTTCTCAGTCAGGTCACACACCCAAGTTGTGGGTTTGTGCATATGGGAAGCAACCAGTCCCTCACATCAATGTTCCTCTCTCTCCGTCTTCTCTCCCTTCCTCTCTTTCTCTCTCTAAAAGCAATGAAAAAATGTTCTCGTCTAAGGATAAAAAATTTTTTAAAGAAATACTGGCATAGGTAAAAAGTTTAAAGAGTCCTCCACTCTGCTCTGGGATGGGGCTATTCTCTTACTCTAAGACCAAATGATATGGGATTCAAGAAATTAGCAGAGGCTGCAAGAAGGGGCGGCGAACATCCATTCCCAAGGCAGTCTCCACCTGAATGAACTTGATCTGCCTGTGTCCCTCTGAGAGCAGAGAACACAAGGGAACTAACTGTGAGGAAAAGACTAGCTGAAGAAAGGGCAGCCTCGTGGGGGGCTCCCTCCCACCTTTTAGGTGTGCCCCTCTGGACATCACGGAAGGTACCAACTCTGTGTGGTGGGAGGACTGCCAGCTAGGCGAGAAGAACACTGTCATTTGATGACTGTTATAAAGGGAACATGCCCAGCCAAGGGGGAAACACAGCACTTTTATGGAGACATTTGTCCCTCTGTCACTCTTCCTCTCAATCCCACTGGCAGAAAGAGGAGTCCCAGGAGAGAGGAGCAAAGAAGGCACAGAAGGAGAAAAGGAGCAAGACAGCCCCCCAACCAATCCAGTCCCCTCACCGACACAGGCCTGTGAGTCTCAGGCCAAGCCTGGCAAAGGCGAAGGGTTCTGTACTTAATAGGAGGCTGAAATTTCACCCTGGACACATTTAACTGGGCTGGAATTTTATGCCCAAAAGTGTTCACAAAGCAATGGGATTTGTCTAAGGCATTGCTGACCTGGAAAGGATTTGACAGCACATATTTGAGAGCAAAGAGGAAAAAATGGAGGCAAAAAAAAACCAACTCCATATTTACATCTCATGAGATCCTGGTTAATAAAGAACATTCTGAGCAGATAACTTTTCTAAATGAAAATGTAGCAGTAATCCCAACATGTGATAGAAAGATTTTTAAAGTAACTAACAACTACTTTTTTTTAAAAAACCTTCATAATAATAGCTGCCTGTATGAGCCAGGGTCAGTAACTATAAGCAACAAGTAGATTTTAGGTCTCTCAGGCAAAGAATGAATTTATTGAAGAGTGTCACAGGCCTACAGTGTTCATTCGATCTATCACACTTATTAAGTACTACTATACATCACGTATTGTTCNCCTGTGAGTCTCAGACCAAGCCTGGCAAAGGCGAAGGGTTCTCTACTTAATAGGAGGCTGAAATTTCACCCTGGACACATTTAACTGGGCTGGAATTTTATGCCCAAAAGTGTTCACAAATCAATGGGATTTGTCTAAGGCATTGCTGACCTGGAAAGGATTTGACAGCACATATTTGAGAGCAAAGAGGAAAAAATGGAGGCAAAAAAAAACCAACTCCATATTTACATCTCATGAGATCCTGGTTAATAAAGAACATTCTGAGCAGATAACTTTTCTAAATGAAAATGTAGCAGTAATCCCAACATGTGATAGAAAGATTTTTAAAGTAACTAACAACTACTTTTTTTAAAAAAACCGTCATAATAATAGCTGCCTGTATGAGCTAGGGTCAGTAACTATAAGCAACAAGTAGATTTTAGGTCTCTCAGGCAAAGAATGAATTTATTGAAGAGTGTCACAGGCCTACAGTGTTCATTCAATCTATCACACTTATCAAGTCCCACTATACATCACGTATTGTTCTGGGCACTGGGACACAGAAGTGAACAAGAGACAAAGTCTCTTCCTTCATGAAACTCAGCCTCTAATGGAGAGTCAGACAACAGGTAAGAAAGACAAGCAGCACAGCAGAACCTGCCAGAAGAAAACCTAAAGCAGGCATGGAGAAAGGGTCTTCTTCGTGGGGTGGAAGGAATACACTTTTAAATAAGGATGATTAGGAGAGACATCCCATGAAGTCGGCATTTGGGCAGAATCCCCCAGAAGGTGAAGACCTGAACAGTGTCGGTGGTAGGTACAATACCGCCACCCCTGGATGTGGCCACCACTGCAGATGGACACTGCCAGGGCTGCGACCACTGATAAACTCTAACCATCCTTCATTTTTGTCTCCCCCATTGATTCTATCCCCTCTCCAGGCAGAACATCTCTGTGACTGATGGAAACCAGGATGTCACCCCAAAGTATGCCTCTTTGACATAAAAACATATTTTTGAGCTGAAGGCCATTAAGAGGCAGCAAATGCAAGAAAAGCTCCTTTTATCCTCCCCCTTTCTGCCTAAAGGCAGGATATAAATTCTGCTTTTACTGGAGACAGACCCTAATCAGCCCACAGGTGACGCCAGAGGAATGGGCAAACACACCTCACTCCTTTAGCTTCCTCCCAGGTTGCGGCTCCCCTCAGAAGCCTGAACTCGCTTTCTTTTGTCCTGGGACTTCTCCGCAAATCTATTGTTATTTGTAGAAGAATTCTATGCCACCTTCTGAGTTACTCTTCATGAAGGATGTACACTGGGCATGTTAATAAACTCTCCTAATGTTTCTCTTTACTAGCAGGGATGTCCAGCCTGCGGCCCAGGATGGCCATGAATGTGGCCCAATGCAAAATTGTAAATTTACTTATTTTGTTCACCAGTTTCTGTTCGTGTTTTTGTATTTAAGGTAAACCCCAAGACTCCCCTTCTTCCAGTGTGGCTCAGAGATGCCAAAAGTTAGGCCCCCGACAAGTGTCCCGGTTGAAAACGAAAGACGGGTAGAGGTGGACTTTTGCCTCCCCCACAGCCACACCAAGGCTTTCTGGCCTGTATCAGGAATGGGCAGTGAGGGGATGGGCTGAGCTACATTCAGTGGGATTTCCTCCCAATTGGAAGGATAAATGTCTACCACACTATTGTCTCTGAGAACCCACTCTGTGGCATTAACTCACTGAGAGGGGATTGTGGCCGTAAAGAGATTAAATGTCTTGCTCTGGCACTGTAAACTCAAGCAGGAATTCAGACTCTTGTCCTAGCTGAGTCCAAAGCCTGTGACTCTAATCACAAGGAGAATGGCTTCCTCAATCAAACAACTGCTTGTTTTCTTCCCAGCATTCCACATCAAGTCTCAGGATACTCACTCTCATGCCAGGAGTTCCTTCCAGCTCCTCACCTCCTATCCCCTCTGCAAGCAGCCAGTTCCCAATCACTCCAGGTAGTGGTTGGCCCTTCTGGGTCTGTGTTTCTCAAATGCAGTCCTCAGAGCAGCTGCATCAGCATCATCTGGGAGCTTGTGAGAAAGGCCCCGTCTCAGGCCCCACTGCAGACCCGCCGAACCAGAGGGGGAGGTAGCCATCTTGGGTTTAACGAGCCCTCCAGGTGATCCGCATAGAGCCTTGAGTTTGAACCACCGCTCTGGGTCTTACAGCTGTCCTGGATGCTATGCCTTTCCAGCGTGGTTCCCACACGGCAGCAGGCTTCTGCCTGCCTCTCATTAAAACCCCACTCCTCTGTCGAGAACAGCCACTCACCTCTTTCAAGAAGCTTCCCTATTCTGGGCACAGAAAATATCTGCCTTAAATGTCTTTAAGAATTTGTCCTTATGTACACATGGCCACATTGAACCTACAGAATGGTTAGCGAGTAAAATGAACATCCCTTTAAAAGGAATGTACAACTATGCACAATATTGTATTTTGAGAGCAAAAAGTAACTAGGACCATGATGCCTTGAACTGAAGCGATGAAGAAAAATTATGTATTACTTATACGGCACTGGCAGTGCATAACAACTGTTTTTAAAATGCTTATTTACTTATCGGAATAGCTGAATCCTGACTATATTGTTGGGTAACTACCTACCACAGGCTTTCTGTGGGTAGAGTTCACTTACAACACAATGAGATCTATGGAATGGTAAGATGATTCAAACCGGGGCTTTAGTGAGATTTTTATAGCTTTTATAAATGCAAATTCATACCCCCAGGTAAAGCGTCACAGAGTTCTTTTTTTACCAAAACACAGAATAAGACTCTTCAGTTTCTATGGATTTATGATTCTCATGGGTCTTAGAAAAAGATTCTAGTACATATTTTTCCCTAGTGGAATTTTCATAATGCCTCAAAAATGACTTTGTTTTCTGCTCCTCTCTAAATAGCTCTCACATGTCTTTTGATAGGTTAATTTCTATATTAATAACATTTAATTTTTCTTATTAAAAATATATATGTGCATATATTCACTTAAAGGGCTAGGTTAAGCTTCTTATGTCAATATTTTGTATTTTTCTTTTATTTATATAATTTGATTTTATATCTAGTAGAATTTATCAGGAGAATGGAACTGTTTTGAAAAGATTACTGCAGGAAATCTATTTTGGACCCTTTTTCTCTAACACCAAAATGTAATCTCTATCCTTATTTTTTACAAGATGTCAGTTACCAATATTTAATAATATGCACATGCTCTTTTGGTAACAGTTTATGGTCAAAGCAATTAAAATATAATTACTTTGTGTGCATTTAATATCTCCCTACATAATAGAGTCACATTTTTGTCCAAACTTATCTTAAGTCAGTGAGTGCAAAATTCCCCCAGCTTTTCCAAGGACTGAAGTCTGTTTCAGGGATGATACCCCTGAGAAAAATCAGAAAGCAGGGAAGGGGAGAGACTGTGGAAGATGTAGTGCTCACTCAACAGGGAGCAGTTACAGCTGCAGGGTAACTCCACCTTGCTGTTCACGGCTCCTGTTACTGCACTCTATCTCTGATGCTCAGAGAGTGTCGTCCCACTTCCTATGTTAGCAATGAATGGACCAGCAATTCAGATTAGATAAGAACAGGGTTAAGGCAAAGAGATTCTGATAGAGAATTATTTCATGTTTGTGGTAAGAAAATGTATGTATTATGTTAGGTCCCATAATCTAGATATATTAAACACGCTTTGCTAGACATAACATCTTATTATTAATTCAAAGGCAATCATTTATTAGATCACATATGTAACAAGAAAACTGCCAAAGATAAGCTTAAAATTCCTCCAACTTTGTTCTTCTTCTCAAGATTGCTAATGCTATTCAGGGTCTTCTGTAGTTTTATTTGTCCCCGTCCTGTGAACTAGGCTACTGGTGTTTGGATAGGAATTGCATTGAATCTATAGATTGCTTTGGGTGGTATGGTTCTTTCTATCCACAAACACTTTATGTACTTTCACTTATTGGTATCTTCTTCACTTTCTTCCTTCAGCATCCTATAATTTTCTGAGTATATATCTATTATTTCAACAGTTAAATTTTTTCTAAATATTCTATTTTTTTATTTTTGATGCAAGTCCACAGTAATTGAAACAGCATGGTACTGGCATAAAAACAGACAAATAGCTCAAAGGAACAGAGCACCCAGAAATAAACCCACACCTATATGGTCACTTAATACAAATTCTAAAATGTCTCCTTCCCAATTTCCTATTTGAGTAACTCCAGAATGTTTTAATAAAACCTGAGTGTGGACTTCCACCAAGATGGAGGCATAGGTGGAAACACTGTGCCTTCTCGCACAACCAAGTTTAAAGACAACAAAGTCTTAGTAACAAAAATACAGCCAAAACACAGAAAATTGAACCATGCGGAAGTCTGACTACAGCAAACCATTCAGCCAGACCAGTAAGAGGGGCGGAGTCAGCAGCAGAGCAGGGATGGGCAGGAAGGATCCCCCGACCCCAGGCGCCCAGGCAGCCGGGGTAGCATCAGGCGGACCCAGTGAGGGTGCAAGGTGGCAGGCTGACCGTGGCCACACATTCATGTGCAGATAAACCAGCAAAGGAGCGAGCAGTGAGACGGACTGCGCAGGCCCCAGCACCAGGGAAGCAGCAGAGGGCACCGCCATTGCTCCTCTTTGACCCCGCCCCCACATACAGCATCACAACCCAGTGACTCAGTTGGCCCACACCAGTGAACACCTAGGTCTCCGCTCCTCACACGTAACAGGCACAAACAGACCAAAATATGGCTCAAGAAGAACTCAAAGCCCCAGAGCCAATAACTCAAAGCAACCAAGAGATAGCCAACCTATCAGATGCACAGTTCAAAATACTGGTGACCAGGATGCTCACAGAACTGGTTGATTTTAGTCACAAATTAGAGGAACAAATGAAGGCTAAACTAATTGAAATGAAGGGAAATGCACAGGAAACCAATAGTGATGGAAAGGAAACTGGGACTTAAATCAAGGGAGTGGACCAGAAGGAAGAAAAAAATGACCAAACAGAAAAGAATGAAGAAACAAGAATTCAGAAAAATGAGGAGAGACTTTGGAACCTCCAGGACATCTTTAAACATTCCGACATCTGAATTATAGGGGTACCAGAAGGGGAAGAGGAACAGCCACGAGTGGAAAACTTATTTGAACAAATAATAAAGGAGAACTTCCCCAGTCTGGCAAAGGAAATAGACTTCCAGGAAATCCAGGAAGCTCAGAGAGTCCCAAAGAAGTTGGGCCCAAGGAGGAACATACCAAGGCACATCATAATTACATTAACCAAGATTCAAATGAAGGAAAGAATGCTAGAAGCAGCAAGAGACAAGGGGAGAGTCACCTACAAAGGAGTTCCCATCAGACTGTCAGCTGATTTCTCAAAAGAGACCTTCCAGGCAAGAAGGGACTGGAAAGAAGTATTCCAAGTCATGAAATGCAAGGACCTACATCCAGGATTACTCTATCCAGCAAAGTTTTCATTTAGAATGGAAGGGCAGATAAAGTGCTTCTCAGATAAGGTCAAATTCAAGGAGATCATCATCACCAAGCCCTTGTTATATGAAATGTTAAAGGGACTTATCTAAGGAAAAGAAGATAAAAAATATGAACAGAGAAAGGACAACAAACTCACAGTTACTAACAAACACACCTAAAACAAAAGCAAACCAAGAGGACAGCTAGATCAGGAGCGGAACCATAGAAATGAAGATCACATGGAGGGTTAACAACAAGGGAGTGGGAGGAGGAGAAGGGGGGAGAAGGTACAGAAAATAGCATAGACAGTAAGTAGAAAATAGATAAGGGGGAGGGCAAGAATAGTAGGGGAAATATAGAATCTAAAGAACTTGAGACACGTGGTCATAAACTAAAGGAGGGAATGGTGGGGGACGGTTGTGCAGGGTGGAGGGGAATGAAGGGGGGAAATAGAACAACTGTAATGGTATAATCAGTAAAATATATTTAAAAAATAAAATAAAAAAGGATGCTCTAAATGTTCAAAAAAAACTGAGTGTGTGTACATAACCATGCATCTCACGGAGAAATACAATCATTCAGAGGCCTCTACCCTGCAAGGGGACACACTTCCTTCATTCTCTGGGTTCTTAAAGTTAAGCCCTTTTGAATGTTTTAAACACCAAACAGATCATAGCTCCATTAATTAATTAAAACATGTATCTTCACACCTATAAATACTGGGGGATTGAGGGGAATATTCTGTCCCTGAAGAGATAATTCTGTTTATATTGGAAGCTAGTGATCTCTTCTAATTTGTTCTAATACATTATACAATTATAATGTATTAGAAATTATACAATTTGTTCTAATACATTATATTAATAGTCTGAATCATTAAAAGCTGCTTTTTAAGGGCAAAGCAACATTTTGACTCATTACAGGAATTTCCAAGAACTATGAGAAAACCAATACTTTCATTCTAATAGAAATTAAAAAGTCACTAGCTTTCAGAGAAGGAAAGGCTAGAAAGCATGTTCTCATTGTGAGAATCAATCATGCGACTTTCTTGTCTCCAAATTTCAAGTCACCTTCCAACTGCTCTTGTGACACAGAGTTAATGGCAGGAGGGAGGCTGTCATAGTCCATTACCAATGGCACACACTGTGAAACGGAGCCGGCAGCAGCCTAGCATTCTCCCCCCAGAGTGAGGATTAAATCAAATTGAACTTGCTTTAGGCAGAAGTAAAATAATACAGTAGGTCCCTGTTGCCCTCCTCCAATATAAAAAATGTCATGATTTCTTATCAAGTAAAGAGGAAATTACTTAAATTAAACCTCTCTTTATCTACATTCTTAGCTAATTACACAACTAGAGATTCACTCACCACCACCCACCTGGCCACTCTTCTATGGTGACATAGCGCCTCCTAGGGCTGACATTGTCCCAGGGGCATTCAAGAGCATTTGAGTGAAGGGGTCCTAAAAAGCAATGGTAAAATAAAATAAACGTATTTATTGAGCACCTACTAGGCAAATACTGTATGTCTGGCATTTTTCACAATTCTGCAAAAGCTTTCAAGAGCTTGAGTTGCCCTGAGTTTTGTGGAAGTTATTTACATTGTGGTAGGAGGGGGAAAATAATGCTTGGTGAGAAGTTTTGCCAGTGATTTTATCAACATTAAATATGAGCGTGGAGGTGGCCATAGGGCTGCTCAGCTTAAGCGGAGACCCAATTACATTTACTGCACCTCTTCCCAGAAAAAATATGTGGCTACTTAGCATTTATATTGCACTTTTCGTCTCCAAAACCACTTTACAGAACCTCTCTGATTAATTCCCCCAACACTCTTGCAAAGTAGTTATTACTCTATACTATTAGCTTCTTTACAAAAGCTTTTGATGGCTGTTTCCACTACATGGGTGTGAATTGCATTTACCAAAGAGAATTTCTCCAAGACTCATGTCCAAAGTCAAAGAACAATTACTGCTCAAAACCTTCATGTTTTCGCTTTCTTCAGAGATTAAAAAAAAAAGCTTTATAATTAATTTACATAGTGAATATATTACCCCTCTCCCATCCAAAGAACGTCAGAATAAAGGAAAGTATTGTGTTATTAATATGAGACTTCTCCCTAGTCTCTCGTCACCAGCATACGAGAGGACTCCCCCGCCCCCGAATAACAGCATCGCTGTGCCCTCGAAATGAAGAAGCCCGGAGGCAAGCGATGCACAAGCTGCTAAAAGAAGAGGACCTTATAAATTAGGACTCCGATACATTAAGGAGCTGACGTATTTTATTTAAAAGCTAAGCATCCATCACCCCTAACTTAATCACCTTTCATAAACCAGCTATTCCTTATAACATTTTGATTAGTGGTGTCATTTAGGACCAAAAAAAGTGGCAGAGAAGTTGTATTTTCAATGAGTAATATTCACATTTCTTCTGGATATAATTTAAGTGTGGGCATCTTAGCTGGACTCTTCCCCCTTTTTTCGCCAAAGAAATCAATAAAAAGCATTTTCTAAATTGCAGGGCATTTTATGTGATAAAATGTGAGTGTTTGATGAGACACAGCATCCCAGGGAGAAGGAGAACGGGGCAAGGCAGAAAGAAGAGAGAGGAAGCCAAATCCTAAGGGAAACGGTCGGTCGTGTGGGTGGTGGGCCAGGCCAGGACACCCCGGCACCATCCGCCAGAGGCCGGGCGCCTCACCACAGTCGCTCCGCTGCTCTCGTGTTCATTTGCCTTTACCCCAGAGATCACCAGCTAAAGAAGCACACGTGACAGGCATGGCACCATGCACATATTATGGAACACCTCACATTACAAATAATCATCCAATAATCTGAGCTTCAAAAAACAATTATCTTATGGTACGTGGGAAGCAGAATTAACATATCACATGGCGTTCCCCAAATCCTTTCTGTAGACCTAGCAGGGTGTCCTCAGTGATGTCTCAATGCCAGTTTTTTAAAACCGTCTCTACTTATAGCTGCTTTATATAAGGGAATTCATCACCATTTTGTTACGTAATGTATCTTAGTATACTTTGGGATTCAAGAAAAAAGATAAATAATATGAGCTTGAAAAAAGCTCTAATTAGCATATTCATTAGGCCAGATTATCTCCTAACAGAAAAACTTATAACTTTCATTAAAAAGAGATTTTAGTTTGGGTTGTTGGAGGAAGTAGAAATAGGGTCCTGTTCCGGGAACAATGTGTGTTCATCTTGGAACTGGTGGGAAGTTCATAAATTGATGTTACGTGTATAAACTTTGTGCCAGCATTTTATCCCCAAAATGGGCACAAGTAACTCCTGATCAGGTTTTTAATAACAAGCTCTTCCAATTCTAGAGAGTTCACATTGGTGAGACACTCCTTTCTGACAAATGGGTGATAAATTTGAAACCATTTTTACACCAAATACTTTACAACCATTCAAAATTTGGGAATTTTACAAAATCAAAAATTTGCAATACTTGAAATGACATTTAAAGAATCTACCAGCTCTTTATTTTCTTTCACGGACAAAAGTAATATTAAAATTTTTGATGATAATGCAAAACACTTTCAATCCAGTCAAACTGTCTTTTCCCACATGACTTGTTCATACTAACAGTAATTGGCAGAAGCATGCACCTTGTTAGAGCAGGCACTGCACCACCAGCTTGGGCACTGCCCAAGGGCACATTGGCTGCACAGAGGTGGACATATCTGATAAATGGAAAACAGCAACCAGAGGTCCACCAGGTGCTCCCAGCAGGTTTCCTGGCTCTGAACCTCGACCGCAGGCCCTCAGGTTGCATCTTATGCTCCTGAGCTCATCCTGAAAGATGACATACACAGTGCAATCCCTAGCAGCATCAGAGGCCACGTGTCCACACTAGGCAGTGACACAATCTGTCCAACAGCTGGCTGCCAAGCACAGGGAGGGGGCCTGATTCCATTCTGCTCAAGTCCCAGACAAAATAGTTCTGGTCCAGAAGCCACAGCTACTAGCCAACAGGTGTGGCCACCTCAGCTCATGCCAGGCTTTCCTGAAAACCCAGGGTCAGAAGATGCCTCTAACCCACTGGGAACACAGACTGGGAAGCTTCATTCTGTTTTATTCATGATTCTAACTTGGCATAAAGCCTCCAGGCCTATACAATAAAAGGGACAAGGGGATCTTTAAAATACTGTAGCAGAATCCCATTATCTGGGGCTTGTGGGCTCTATTCTCAGTCAATCAAAGGAATTCAGAAAGTTATTCTCCTTGTAAGACAAGACTTGGCTTCCAAGCTTATTGTCTTGGTGCTAAATCCTATTTTGAATTTCATAAGCTAAATATTAACACTTACTTCTCATTAGCATTCCAACTTTAAGAATTCTAACATCTCCGATCCCCAGGAAGTCATATGGAGACTTTGGCTGACTGTGGAGAAAGTCAGGTACATGGAAATGCCCTTCTCCACCCAGGAGTGCTGCCAAACCAGACAGTGCAGCCTTCTCGAACAGACACCGCACAATCCCCCTCTTCTTGTGCTATTCATTCTGCCTGCAAAGCCCTTCCCATCCTGTTTCCAGGCCAAAAAAAATCCATCCTTTTTCTTCAAAACTCCACCTTTTTCTGCATTATTCACCGTATTTGCTCCATGCCACACTTATATCTTTTTCTCCTCAGAACTCTTATAGCATTCTGCACATCACTTCTCCACTTTTGCTTTACCTTGTGCCAGAGAGTTGGGTAGGTTTCTGGCCCTCATGCTGGCATGTGAGCTGCTTGAGAATACAAGGGTGACCTAGTTTCCTTCTGTTTACTCAGTACTTACAGGCTCACGTTTGAAATGATTAGGGCAGCAGTATCAATTAGCAATAGGTTTAGCTGCACATAAAGAAACAACAATAGTAGCTTAAACACGAAGAGTGTTTTCTCTCCAAAGAGAATCCAGACATAGGGCTTTTGTCTAGGCTAAGACAGTCCGGGGCAGGGATTTTTTGCTCAGTGCAGTTATCGGGGACCCAGGCTTCCTCTCAGTTTTCTGCCACACCATCCTCAGAATCGACTTATATCCTCAAGAATGCCTTGCAGCTGCTCCAGGTGTCATGTAGGAATTATAGTCAGCCAGAAGGGGAAACATTGATAGAAGAAAGAGCAAAAACAGTAGTATATCTTTATCTCCAAAAATAAAACCTTGAAAAAAATAAGGAAAACAAACCATACACACATGTGTCAGAAAGGGAAGTCAAGATTTGTGCCTGTTGTTTCAGGGGCTGAAAGGACACAAGGAGGACAGTCACAGGCAACCTGGACAAAAAAGGATTCAGGTTACTGGCTTCGCTGTTTGTAAGTCCAGATACGAAACATATGAAAGATTGATTACTTGCAGCAAGAATTCTCCACCTCGTAAGCAGCTGGAAGGTAAGCAGGGAAACCAGAGACTAGTGAGTGCCCCTGATAACTGCTTCTGCCCTCTCTCAATCACAAAAACCCACTGGAAGTTTGGGGATGTAAGAGCAGGCAAAGTCTGGACCTTGCTTCTTAAATGAAATCCTAAAATCGACACGCACTCTGCAGTGCAGGTAGCAGACATGGTGACCAGACAGAAAGAGCTTATGACAGACGGCCCTACTGAGTTCTCATGACCCAGCGTAGCCTGAAAAAGCATCAAAAGTCTCCTTTGATCGACCCTATGGAGGCAGAGAAAATATAGCAGAGAAAGCCCACAAACCTAATGCTGTCTCCGGGTCAGTCAGATTGAGGAAACTGGGAATGTATTCTAGAACTTGCATGTGAACCCATCAATTCATGGATGCTGGCAGAGACAGAAGTTGACAACTGAGACAGGAAGAAATGAGCCGATATGAGTGAGAGAGACAGATGCCAATTATGGACCAATGACCCAAGAATAAGATGCCCCTTTCCCTTCCTATTAAAAAAATAAGGGGACAACTCAGAATTAACTGAGTGGGGCTCAAGTTAAATGTTAAATTTAGTTTTAAAAATGAAGTTGCATTTTACATACACAGTGTCTTTAAAAACCACACCCACACCATCGATGATGGCTGATCCACAAAAAAGCTTGACGAGGAGCAGATGTGGCTGAGTGGAGAAGCCTTCACAACGCCGTACATTAGATCTGAGTACGAGGATGACGGAAGCGTCCTGTGCTGGCGAGGTGGAGCCATGAGCGGGCATGTTTGACCAGGGCCCTTGTGCGTTGGTGGCACCTCACAGGTGAAAGGAAGAGCCTGTGAGAGAAAGGGTCTGCGCTCCTAGGTAAGTCCCACCCTTCTCCTTCCATGGCTTTTCTCTCTGCTCACTGTGGATTGGTCTGTGTTGTGTTGTTATTATTCTTTTAATTAGGAAGTACTAAGTTTCTTACTAATATACTCAGTGATTCTGGAGAAGCAAAATCTAGACAAAATTAAAAATTAAAAGGAAATGCCTTAGACACTGGCTAGAACAAGTTAGATAATTCTGTTAGAGAGTCCATTTAGATATTTATATCTTCCTGAACTGGGAAAATAATCAAATAGGGTGCATTAGCCTCATCAGCCCAAATTACTCATCTCCTCCAGGCCCTCTTCAGAGGTACACATACCCCTGGTATCCTGGTTCCTGTCTGTGTGTCCTTTCCTTTCAAGAACACCAATCAGATTGGATTACAGCCCATCTCAAATGCCTCATTTTAACTTAATTACCTCCTTAAAGGCCTTATTTCCAAAAGCAGTCACATTCTGAGGTACTGGGATTTAGGACTTTTACATACGAATTTTGTGGGGACACAGTTCAATGTATAAAAAAATTACCGAGTAGCTATTTCCTGTCAGAGGTTTTGAGCACTTCTGTAACTGTTTGTACCATCCCCAAGTACCAAGGATGTGGGGAAATGCGTTTTATATAGAGCACCTTGGCTGCAAAGAAATTCATGGGCACGCTTGAGAATGAGCACACTGTTTTTACATACTAATCATTCTTCTTCTAACTTCTCCTCAAAAAAGATCAAATAAATAAATTCCATGAATACACAGACATGCCCAATCACAGAAGTACTAGTTTATAGCCATCTACTTTTAAAATAAAAACATCTTGAAACGTACTTCAATAGGATAAAAGACACTGGAAAAGTTCTCCATCAAAACACTGCAAAGTGAATGTTTATTCCTCTCCACTACCTGCCTAAATCCCTATTTTAAAGCATTAACTAAATAAAGGAGTTAAACAGACAAAAAGAAAAGACAACATAAGGAAACAATGAATGAGTGATGACAAGAAAATTCTAGAAGATGAAGAACAAAGGAATGAGTGCTCGTTGACTGCTCTGCTGTGTAACAAATTACCCCAAAACTTAGTGACTTAAAACAACTATTTTTATGCTTATGAATGATGCAAGTGAGGAATTTGAAAAGGACCTGGCAGGGACAGCTTGCAACCTCAGCTGGGAAGACTCAAAAGTCGGGGTGATTCAGCCATGCGGAGGCTTTGTGACCTGTGTCTGGGAGTTGATGATGGCTGTTGGCTGAAACCTCAGTTTGGGCTTTTGGCTAAAATACCTGCATATAAAGGTCTTTCTCTTTGGTCTGGGCTTCTTTTTTTTTTTCCTTCACTTATTTATTTTATTTTATTGTCATTCAAGTACAATTGTGTGCCTTTTCCCACCACCACTCCCCCTCATCCCAGCCATCCCCACCTCCCTCCCCTGATTTTACCCCACTCTTGGTTTTGTCCCTGTGTCCTTTATAGTTGTTCCTAAAAACCCTTTCTTGTTTGGTGGGAATGCAGCCTGGTGCAGCCACTCTGGAAAACAGCATGGAGTTTCCTCAGAAAACTAAAAATGGATCTGCCTTTTGACTTGTCAGTACCACTGCTGGAATTATACCTGAAGAACCCTGAAACACCAATCCAAAAGAACCTATGCACCCCAATGTTCATATCACCACAATTTACAATAGGCAAGTGCTGGAAGCAACCTAAGTGCTCATCAGTAAATGAGTGGATAAAAAAACTGTAGTACATTTACATGATGGAATACTACACAGCAGAAAGAAAGAAGGAACTCCTACCCTTTGTGACAGCATGTTTGGAACCAGAGAGTATTATGCTAAATGAAATAAGCCAGGTGGTGAAAGACAAATACCATATGGTCTCACCTTTAAGTGGAACCTAATCAACAAAACAAAAAAGCTAGCAAAATATAACCAGAAGCATTGAAATAATGAACAAACTGACAGTGACCAGAGGGTGGCCTGGGCTTCTTCAGAGCATGGCAACCTAGGACTTCTTACATGACCACTCAGAGATCCAAAAATGAGTCTCTAAGAGAACCAAGCAGAAGGTGTATCATCTTTTCTGATCTAGTCTTAGAAGCCACTTAGCACTGTTTCACCATGCAATTATTGAGTCAACCAGTCACTGAGGTCAGTCCATATTCGAGAAAAGACAGGACTCCACCAACACAACCACCACCTTTCAATCAGAGAATGTCAAATATTTCTAGATGTGTTTTTAAACCACTACATTGACTTAGCAGGGTGTAAAAAGCTGACTTGAGAATTTATAAAGGAAGACACAGATGAAAACAAGGCAAACAATGTTGTAGAGCTCCGGTAAGTCTCGGGTATTTAATACACCAGATACCAAGGAGAAGGGATGAAGGGCAGGGATAAGGTAACAGGAAGACTGGGTTAACCTCTATGTAATGAGCATGTAGACCACCTGGTCTTCTGCCCAGCTTGCACAGATGGACCACCAACCCATTCTCCTACCAGCTGGAGGAGGGAGTTTGTTTTCTACAGCAGCAATTCTCAAAGTGTGGAGTCCTCAAGACACTTTCAGGGGGCCTACCAGGTTACAATAACACCAGAATATTGTTTGCCTTTTTTATTCTCCTTAGTGTATAGTGGAGTTTTCCAGAGACTATATACAGAGTAGATATGAGAATCCCACTATCCCCTATTAAGCTAGACATTTAAACAATTTGCAAAAATATAAAACATTCCTCACTAAATTATTTGCTGGTTTTGAAAACTTTAGCTATTTTTCATAAATGTATTGTTTATATTAAAAAGCAATGGTTTTGTGTTACTTTAAACAAATTAATATACTTTTTAAATTTCCATTTTAATTTTTAACATGATAAATGTCCATTGATATAACCAACATAAACAAATGCTCCTTGACAATCTCAATAACGTTTAAGATCATGTAGATGGATTTTTATACCAAAGAGTTTGAGCACCTGCTTTGAAGAATCAAACCTGAGAGACCTTGGATTTTGGGACATTCTAAAGAGCAGAAGGCAAAGATATGGACACAAGGAAAGGAGTAAGAGCCTAGTACTGATCTTTAGAACTTCTCTACCCCTTATCCCAATTCAGCACCCAGGAATCTAAGAGATAGGATTATATCACCCTACCCAAGCAGGTAAGAGGAGAACTCTTTTCTAGAAAAATTAACCAACTAAGGGGAAAATTCTGATATTTGGGAGTGCCCTAATAAATGACTCCATGCCCCCAGGATCACCCTACAGAGAAACCCCCACTAGACAGAGCCCACCCAAGCACACAGCCTACACCAGTTTGTTCATGCTTCATTCAAAGATGAATGGGCAGGCTGGTTCAAATGGAAGAACTTTTGGGGCAAGTGTCTAATGTGCAAATAAGACCAAAACAAGCAAAAAATACAAGAGAAAGGCCATGGAGCAAAAGTAAAATAAAAAGCACAGAAAAAAGTTCATAATAATATCATTGGGACCCTAAGAGATCACTTCAAGGAACAAGGAAGAAATGCTTAAAGCAACAGAGAACTTGGAAATTAAAAACAAGACAGTGAAAATTAAAAAGATCACTAGAGGGTTGGAAAATAGTAAAATTGAGAAAATGTCCTAGAAAATAGAGCAAAAACATAAAAAGATAGAAACCAGGACAGAAAAGGCACTTAGAGGACTTAGATAGAAAGTGCAGTCTTTAACTTAAAGCAGTTTCATTTTAAAAAAACAGAAAACATAAGAAAGGAAATTATTACAGAAATAATTCAACAAAATTTCCCAGAGCTAAATGACAAATTTTTGTATAAAATAGGCTCGCGCAAGTAGAAGCCTCCAGAGAGGAAAAATGTCATATGCAAAGAAAGGATGAGGAATCAAAATGTCATCATAACTTCACAGAAGCACTGCAAGCTTGGTGACAATTGGGTAATGCCTTCAAAATATTAAGAGAATATGTTTCAGCCACAAAAAAGGAAGGAAATCCTGTCATTTTTTATAACATGGGTGGATCTTGAAGTCATTATGCTAAGTGAATTAAGTCAGACAAAGACAAATACTGGATGAGCTCACTTACATGTGAAATCTTAAAAAAAGAAAAAAGCCGAATCCATGTCCAAAAAATAGTTCCTGAATACTAATTGGTAAAGACCAGAGAGACTAAAATACCAGAAATATGTAGTCTATCCATAAGAATAAATTACAATGAATCAGGGCCCCAGTCATTAAAATTTAGCTTTGAGATAGAATTAAACATTCAGAAACAGCAGCCCATATTTAGATACATGTGTTCTATACACCAACCTAAGCCAGTGAATGAATAGATATTCTGCTGACCACAGCCATGGGTTCAGCGATTAGCATCTGACCCTGTAGCCACAACGAAGCACCAAGACAGATCTTCAGCTGCTGCCATCTTGTCCCCAAAAGACACAGCTTGTCTGTGAATGGTGCCCAGAGCTAACAAATGAAAAGAAACTACCCTATTTCCACCGTTTTATCCCCTAAGTAAGCTATTGAGCATTCCACTAGGATCTTCCAGTCAGTCATGTCATTATCAGTTTGGGGTTTTTTTTTTAGTCCTGACTGAAAAAGTCCTAAATGACACAAAGATGAAGGAAGAATCTTTGAGTCAGAGGAGGTTTCCCTGCAGCAAACAGTGGCCTGCCGAGCTGTTACAGACCAACTCTCCACAGTGGGAACCTGCATTTCAAAGCTGCCCTCTGGCTATGATGTATTTGGGTCAAGAAGCTAGAATGTATCAAGTTCACCCCTGATTTTAGCCTCTGCTCTGCGGCTACAGCAGTATTAGTTTCCTGGACCCATCATAACAAATCACCAAAAACTGGGTGACTCAAAGTGACAAGAATCTATTCTCTCACAGTTTTGGAGGCCACAAGTTTGAAATCAGGCTGTTGGCAGGGCCACGCTCCCCTCAGAGGTTCAAGGGGAGATTCCATTCCTTGCCTCTTCCAACTTGCGGTGACTATTGGTATCCTGCACTTGTAGGGACATCATATAGTCAAGGCCCAGGGCAGTCCACCCCCAAAATATCCCACAATGGTACCTTGATTATTTCATATTAAAGTTACTTGAAAAAGTAGCCAAAGCAAAAAGGATGTGTTGACTGTCCTTTGTCTACTTGAATGCAGGAAATAAATCTCCCCCTGAAAGGCACTATCCTTGCTTTAAGGGGGTTGAGAGAGACACCTTCTTTCTAGAGTTAAGGAATCCAGAGCCACGAAACCTACGTAAAAAACCTTGTTATTTTTTACCATTTTACTACCCCAGCCCTCTTTCTGTTTAGATTCCTTACTAATAAGCACCTAAACCTGTCTTTTGTTGTGTTGAATCTTCAGCCACTTGTCATTTCTTTTGTTTAAGAAAAATATAAAAAGCTGGCTGGTTCTATCCTTTCTTTGAGCACCATTTGTCATCTCCCGTGTGCACATATTAAACGGGTTTTCTCCTTTTAATCTTTGCTCAGGTCAGTTTTAACTAGTCCAGCCCTAAGAACTCAAAAGGGGTAAAGGCGGGCCAGTCTCTGCCTCCGTGGTCACACGGCCTCCTCCTGTTTTCTCTGTCTGATCTCTTTTCACTTCCCTCCTATAAAGACTCCTGTCATTGGATTCAGGGGCCACTTGGATAATTGAAGAAGATCTCCTCACTCAAGATCCTTAACTAAATTACATCTGCAAAGATCCTTTTTTTCCCCAAATAAAGTAACATAGGATATGGACATATCTTTTGGGAGGCCACCATTGAGCCCACTATGAGTAATTAATATCTTTCAAAACCTGTCACAGGTCATGGAGCATCTTCTTGAAGACACACCCTCTGACACAGTGGTTCCTTGGTGTCACCCCATGCCAACTAAACTGCCTGAATAAGCATGAGAAGCAGGCACCGCAGTCTGTGAATGCCCCCGGGTCATTCTGATGTGATGTGCGACAGCATTCTGGACCCAGTGCTTTCATAGCAGGTCTTTGTTTCTGTGTGTTTTCACTAATCTTCAAGTTCAAAACTCTCCAGTTTACTTTTCATGTTTGTTTATTAAAGCTCAAACTTTTCCTTGTGACTTCTCTTATTAAAATAAAGTCATTTTATTAAAGTAAAACAAAAGGATACCCTACTGGTTAAGTTTTCCCTTTGATTGCTCTTCTAGGAACTCAGGAACTGTCTCACCCTAGAGATCTACAGCCTCGCCAGGCCTTGCCTCAGGACACACATCGCCACCAAAGGCAGAGGAGAATCGCTTTGGAGTTAATTCCTTTGGGTAAAGCTTTGTATGCATTGAAATTATATGTCATTTTCAAAGTATTTCTCAAAAAGAAATGATTAAATATTTAAACCTTTAAGGTCTATAAAATATTAATTGCACAGAAGAAAAAAGAGATGACATTCTGAAGGAATCTTGATATGAATATGGAAAAGATATGTACACATTTTTCATACTTTAAGAGAATTCATTTGAAATATTTTCAAATGAGGACCATGATCTTAGAGGGAATCTTAGCACGTAGCAACGGCTCTAAGGCTTAGTACATTCAGGAAGACACCAGGTTTCTCTTTGTGCAGATAGAAGTTCACCTTGAGCCACACAGACTTGAACTAGCTCTTGCATAATAAAACCCTCACATGTCTTTCCATTCTCCTTATTAATTTTTTAGCAAATTTGCCAGCATTCTAGTCAAATATTTTAGGTAAAAATATTTCCCAGTATGCATCTCTCCTCACACTAAATCTTAACGTTCTCAACAAGGATACAGCAACAACTAATTGCATGAGGTGAAAGCCCAAACATGTTCATATTACCAACAGATAGATTTTATAATTCTACATGAATTTTATATTACTGAGTGATTTTTCCCCACAATATAAGCTTAACACCAGTAATAAGCCATTTATTAACATAGTAAATTTTAATATGTATTAAAAGACTTTTAATACATATTAAAAGTCTAGATTAATATGACTTTTTACATTATACTTTAATATTTGCTACAGATATTAATAAATCCCAGATGTCATGGCCTCCAAGATCTTGTAGGCAGAGGACACAAGGGAACACAGATCAAATTCATCAACAACAATACTTAACCCAATGTGTTTTTCCAGAAATGAGATACCAAGAGGTTCATTGCCATTCCTGGGCTGGAGAGACTTGCTTAGTCTTGAGTAAAGACTAGGACAGGACGTGGACAAGGAGAGCCACTAAAAAGGAAAATAGTAGCAGCAAAGGACCACAGGTATGAAAGTATATGAAAGACGGGAGCAGACACCTGGTCATTGTGTGCCCAGCATCCATTCCTTCCTTTTCAGGTAACTGCGCCCCCACTCTCGTTTCCACTCCCACCCCTCTTTTACTCTCAGACTGCCAGTCTTGTGGGCCTGTGCTCACCAGAGATGCAGAAACGCAAGACACAGGGAGAATGATCTGCCAACACACACAGATTGTTTTTCATTTCGGTCTTCCCATGAAGTATCCTTAGTATGTAAATGAAAGACTCCTAGTCATCTAGAGTTTGTTTCCTTAATTCCCTGGTGGGAAGAAGGACCACAATATCCACATTAGGTTCTGTACTTGACCATGCTAGGATCAGGTAAAGCAAAGAAGAAAAGCAAAGCAAGACATGCTGAGAAAATGCATCCAAGAAAACAATGCCCAAACTTTAACCCTTGAGAGAGGGCTTTGGATTTCACAGGGTGGGACAGTGTGCAGCCATTTCAAGAAATCACCTGCTTTTACTGGAGTAGAAAGAACAGTTTTTCCTGTGTTTTTGTAAGTAATCTATTTCATTTGTCAGGTCACCTTCAAACTATGCCATTTCAAAAATGAGTATGCATTGTAAAATTTGAAACATCATTTTTCCCATTTCTTTTGTCTGAGAAAATAACCAAAAGAAAAAAGAAACCCAAAACTTGTGTTTGAGAGAAGTGGTTTTATTACAAATAAGAAATTTCTGCTTAACAATGTGGGCAAAAACTGAGGGAATCCACTACCTTTAAGATATCATGACAATGGATTTTTTAAAAGATTTAGACAAATTCATGAGTAAAGAATGCAAAGTAAGTTACAGGGAACACTTAAATACTGTAGACAATTTTACCTAGACATCAGATGAGCTTTAGTGCAACATTTAAAAATATATACATTAAGCTAACTTGTGACTGGTTTTTATGGCTTATGATCTTTTGCTGATCTCTGAAAGTGGCATTTAATGTGATAAAATACAATGGGATTCTTGTTAATGACCCATCCATATCATAGTCTTTTTCTGCTGTTTGCTAACTAGGCGAGATAATGTTTCAGCATCAACTGAAGAACTGCCAATTTAGAGTGAAGCTGCCACCAAGTGTGCAGACTGAGGACACTCAAAGCGCAGTCCCAGCCGAGAAGGCCCTGGAACCGACCCCCTGTGATTCATCAACTCTTGGGCAGTTTCCTCGAGTTAATGATTTCATACAAGGCAACAGATAGTGCCCATTTNATGACCCATCCATATCATAGTCTTTTTCTGCTGTTTGCTAACGAGGTGAGATAATGTTTCAGCATCAACTGAAGAACTGCCAATTTAGAGTGAAGCTGCCACCAAGTGTGCAGACTGAGGACACTCAAAGCGCAGTCCCAGCCGAGAAGGCCCTCGAACCGACCCGCTGTGATTCATCGACTCTTGGGCAGTTTCCTCGAGTTAATGATTTCATACAAGGCAACAGATAGTGCCCATTTCTTAAATGGGAGTGAGATTTATGAACACTTACTAAGCAGTTTACACATATTAATTCATGTGCCTGAAAACCACCCTGTGAGGGGGGCTGTTCGATCCTTCCTTTCAGACGAGGACACGGAGAAGCCCAGCAGCTCGCCCCAGGTCCAGGGGAGAAGAGGGAGGAGTAGGGGTCTAAGCCGAGAGCCTCTGCTCTCACCTCTACACCCACAGGCCTTAGAAACGGTAGTTGTTATTCCCTGCGTAGTGCACACAGTCAGAAACAACCCCCAGGGTTTATAGCATTTCCTCAACACATTTCTAAATCTTAAAATATCAAAAATTGCCACAAGGGGTATCTGACCCTAATTTATTGTGGCTATCATTTGGCATACAACATAGTTTTTTTTTTTTCAAGTGTTTCATTGATTTATTGGAATTGTAGATTTCTCACCCTTCACTCAAATAGGCAGAGAAATGTACATTTTTTTAATCTGGCCTCTGGTTCCTCTTGATGGTGCTCACAAATACTCACCAGCTAGTAACAGAGAGAAAATATTTTCATATTATCTCAATGTAGTAATCTGTCTGAGAGCATACTTTGAGATAGCATCTCCTTTGAAGATGGCAAGGCACAGCCCCTGGCTGGGATCATACAGGGGACATAACCAGACTTTTACTGGGGGCTGCCAGGTGGGGACCAGGGCCAGGCTTTAAGAAACTCTCCCACCCGCCACCCTAACCCTCAAATAGGGTGCACACACATGGCAGAGGAGAAGGAGGTCTATGATCTGGGCAGTATTCTCTTGCTCCTCCGACCTCTACATCAACCACCCCTGTGGGGACTGGTCATTCCTCCCTCTGCAGGCACTTACACCACCAGTCAGTGCCTCCAATAACTTGTGCTTGGTGTCTGTGGCTTGTTTAGGCCTAGCAGCGCTTGCTGACTTACTTGGCCCCTGAAAGTCCTGTGTGTCTCCTGGCCCAGGGGCTCTGCCTTGTAGCTTTCTGCTATACCACCATGCACCCTGACCTGCCACCCAACCTAGACAAATTGCTCAGCAAGACTCTTAGCAAAATGTTGTGTCTCTCCTACAGAATACTGGAAGCTTCCTAGAGAATACTGTCTACGCCACCCATTAGGCAAAGTTTGAGTAGGAAAGCTAGGCTTAGTGCCCCTTACCCCGACTTTACACCTAAATCTACTGAGTCATCAAGTTTAATTTGATGTAGCCTCTGCCACTAATTAGGGGCTAACTCACAAATAATCCCCTACCCTCAATATGGAAACAACAATCAAGAATTCAGCTCCCTGATTTTCCTTCCCTTCCGATTATTTAATATATTTCAGCCCGGAGAGGAGAGGTTGAGATGTCTGTCCCTCTCTCCCTCCTCTGCTTCTCTCCTTCCCCTTTTATCCCACAGTCCCTTGGGAAAGAGGACTTCATTCCATCCTCACAGGGCAACGAGGCTTATGGAACAGCAATCACAGACAATGAGGATCCTTGTCTACCTTTATGGGGGAAACACTGACACTCAGATCCAAACCCAACCAACCTGTTTGGTTTTGATATACTTAAAATTAGAGAAAATTGTCTCTTCCTCAAGTCTGTCTTGTAAGTCTATTGCTTTATGGTAAAATCCCGTTTGAAAATGGCAGAAATGAATATTATGTTTTTCTTTCTCTTTTTTCTTAAGTATATTGTATTCATTATGTTGTTACAGGTTCCCCAATTTTTTCCTTTTTATCCCCCTTCCACCCTGCACTCCCAACCCTCTAGCATCCCTCACCCTTAGTTCATGTCCATGGGTTGTATATACAAGTACTTTGAGTTCTCTGTTTCCTACACCATTTTTGACCTCTCCCCATCTATTTTATGCCTACCAATTATGCTTCTACCCTGTACCTTCCCCCCTATTCCTCCCTTCCATGACCCCACTGAAAACCCTCCAGGTGATCTCCAGCTGTTCCTGTTCTAGTTGTTTCCTTAGCTTTTGTTTTCATTGTTTTTCTTTCTTTTATTTTTTTAGGCTCATTTGTTGATTTGTTGATAGTTGTGTTTGTGGTCATTTTAATGTTCATATTTTTTATCTTCCTTTTCTTTTTTTAAAAGATTTTATTTATTTATCTTTAGAGGGAAAGGGAAGGAGAGAGGAAGAGAAATATCAATGTATGATTGCCTCTGGTGCGTCCCCTGCCGGGAACTTGGCCTGCAACCCAGGCATGTGCCCCGACAGGGAATCGAACCGCGATCGTCTGGGTTGCAGGCCTGCGCTCATCCACTGAGCTACACCAGCCAGGGCTATCTTCCTTTTCTTAGATAAGTCCCTTTAATGTTTCATATAATAAGGGCTTGGTGATGATGAACTCCTTTAACTTGACCTTATCTGGGAAGCACTTTATCTGCCCTTCCATTCTAAATGAAAGCTTTGCCAGATAGAGTAATCTTGGATGTAGTTCCTTGCCTTTCATGACTTGGAATACTTCTTTCCAGTCCATTCTTGCCTGTAAGAGAAATCACCTGTAAGAGTCTTATGGGAATTCCTTTATAGGTAACTCTTTCCTTTCCTCTTGAAGCTTTTAAGATGCTCTCTCTGTCTTTAATCTTGGGTAACTTAATGATGATGTGCCTTGGTGTGTTCCTCCTTGGGTCCAACTTCTTTGAGACTCTCTGGGCTTCCTAGACTTGCTGGAAGTCTATTTCCTTCACCATATTGGGGATGTTTTCCCTCATTATGAGTTCAAATAAGTTTTCAATGTCTTGGTGTTGTTCTTCTCCTTCTGGCACCCCTATAATTCAGATATTAGAATTCAAGTTGTCAGATATTGGAATTCAATTGGTTTCAAGTTGTCAAAGAATTTCAAAATTCTCCCTTTATTTTTTTTAAATTCTTGTTTCTTCATTCTGTTTTGGTTGGGTGTTTATTTCTTCCTTTTTTTCCAAACCATTGATTTGAGTCCTGGTTTCCTTCCTGTCACTCTTGGTTCCCTGCATATTTTCCTTTATTTCATTTTGTGTAGCCTTCATTCTTCTTTCATTATTCAACCAAGTTCAATCAGTTCTGTCAGCATTTTGATTACCAGGGCTTTAAATTCTCTATCACATAGGTTGGCTATCTCCTCATCATTTAGCTCTCTTTCTGAGGTTCTACTCTGTTCTTTCATTTGGGACATATTTGTCTTGGCGAAGCTCATAGGTTGTGGCTCCTTGCTGGGCTGTGGTGCTGCCTGTGGGGTAGGGGCCAGAGAGGGAACAGTACAGTTCACCTGCTTGTCACTAGCCCAGTTTCCAAAGGACCGTCATGTGAGACTGGGAGTTTCTCCCACTGAGGCAACCACCATAGTCCACAGCCAACTCTGAGCCTCAGTTTCTCCTTCAATCAGCCCCTCCGCTACAGCCCGCCCCACCCGCACGGTCCATCGCTTCCCCAGCTTTCTCTCCATCTGCCACCTTACCAGTCTGTTTGTTCTGTTTGACTCTTTCTTTAATTCCGTGGTTGTCGGAGTTCCATGCAGTATGATTTTCTGGCACTTCTGATTGTTTGTTGATTTTAGATTGGTTGTTATCCTCCTTTTGGTTGTGCGAGGAACTGAAGGGTTTCTACCTATGTCTCCATCTTAGCCAGATCTCTTTCTTTCTCTTTATGTTCCTACTGTCATAATTCTATAGCTTCAGCCCTAACCCTCAGCCATGAGTCCCTCAGGCTGCATGAAAAAAAAGAGAGATTCTTAAGAACACTACTCCAGTTACACTCACATTTAACAACCATAATTGTGTGCATGTTTTCTATGGCTCTTATATGTAAATACTGCTTCTACTCTTTTCTTTGAAATGTTCTCCTATTCAACATTGGAGATGTTCTTTTACTACTCATGCCACTTACAAGCTTTTAAATTGGCCTTTCTCTTGACTAATAACAGGTACATGTAACTCTTTACTATTGAGATAAAACTACAAAAAACAACTAGATTGATTGCAGACAGTGTTCTTCATCTTTTCATCATTTAGCATTGTTTTTGCTTTAGGTACCCTTTCATTTCTGAGGCATTTTGACTATGGCTACTGTGATTCTGATCGTCTAGTGTACAGTGTAGTCAACCGGTGCAGATTGTCACGGATAAGAAACTATCAGCGCAGTCTCTCCCAGCACCAACAGTCACTGTAAGCCAGCAGCAAATGCCTAGGATCTTAACTCTCCTGATGATAGCAAAATGAATACACTGTGCCAAAGAGAAGCAGTGTTACTCTGACTAGCAATGTAGAGAAATCCTTAAGTTTAAAGGAGGTCTCTATCACAGTGTTTGCCTTTAGAGCCCTCCGACCCTGCCCCCCACCCACCTTCGCACAAAAAAATACTCTGCAGGGAGGTAGACTGGTAAGTGTGGCCTTCGACTTTCACTTCCCTGCTGGGCTTTTACTCCGAATTAGCACTTTTTCTGCTATTCAAACCAGTCCCTAGTATTGTTTTCCATCACTGCCAACTCCTTCTCTTGGCAAAGGGTGGGGTGCACAGGAAACAAAGTCCTCACTTCCTGACAAAGGCCGGAGGCGGGTCCAACTCAGAAGCTGCTGGGCACTTGAACGTGAGCCACCATCCGAAACACTGCAATTTCAAGTTGAGAAGATAAGTTACGGTTTGGAAAATCAAACCAACCATCATTTACTAAAGTAGATTGTTAGCATACTAATCCTAGAAAGATTTGGTCATATCAGAAAAATAAAATAAAATTTAAGTAGCATTAATTCACCAGTGCTCTGCTTCAGACAACGTCTTCCCTCTCATGCCAGGGCACTCATCCAAGATGAGAACCTCAACCCAAGTCAGATACATAAAACTCCAAACCTAACTATAGGTATCTATCATGCAATTCTTCAAATTACAAACACTAAGCTCCCAAACAGATCATTGAAGGCCCACACTTGGAGCAGCATTATTCACAATAGACAAAAAGTGGAAAAACCCCAGAGTGTAGACAGATGAATGGACTCCCACACAGTGGTGTACACACACGCAGTGGAGTATTATTCAGCCTTAAAAAGAAGGGAAATTGTGACAGACGCTACAACATGGATGGACCTTGACAACATGTTACGTGAAATGCACCCGTCACAAAAGAACAAATACTGTATGATTCCACTTATATGAGTTGACTAGAATAGTCAAATTCATGAAGATAAAAAACAGAATGGCAGTCTCCAGGGACTGGGGGAAGGGGGAAAGGGGCGCTAGTGTTTAATGAACACAGAGATTCATTTGGGTTAATGAAAAAGTCTTGAGAGGGACAGTGACAACAGTTGCACAGTGACGTGAATGTACTTAGTGCCACTGAACTGTGCACTGAAAATTGTTAAAATGAAAAATTTTATCTTATACAGATGTTACCACAACATAAAACACACACATAAAACACACAGCTGTGTCCTAGTTCCCCCTATAATATAAAAGTTCCTCAGCCACGCTCCTGTATTTGCTTATGCACTACTGAGAATTTGATTTTCTACTTAAAAGACCAATCCTAGGAGGCACTCATTCACCAGCTGTAAATCCCCTTTCTCTTCCTGGGGGGTCGTGTTTCTCAGCCATGCACACTGGGCAGCAGCATCCTCACCCCCGATAGGAGGAGGAGATGGAAGAGGAGCCAAGGACCTCAGGCTACCTGGAGAAGGCATCGTGCTCCACCTGTGCCCTCCCCCATTGCCCCCAGATGAGTGTGGCTTCCGCTCTTGGTGTCCACTGAACTCCCAGGGCTCCTTGTGCTCTTCAGAAAATATCCTAACAGTGAGATGTATCACTCTGAAAATGCATTAAAGATTCAGAAGTTGAAACTATACAGTGTGAAGTGGGGACAGAGGAGAGCCAGGACCCCCAAACTGTCGCCCTAGCTCCTGGGGGAGGGAGGCAACAGGCACTGACAGTCAAGTTCCAGAATCCTCTAGTTCTCCCTTTGTTGCCTGTCTTTGCACTAGACCATGAGTGCCTCAGGCTTGGACCCTGGCTCTGTCTTGGGAGCATCATAACCTCTGGGCTTAAATGCTTTTCCATACGAGTTGGAGTAGAGGTTACAAACTGAAGCAGCAAGTCCTCTCCCTTGCAGCCTTTCGAAAGCACTTTCTATCTAGAAGTGGGATGTGACTGGAAACATACGCTGAGTTCCAGTCACCCAGACAGCCAGCCCCACAGGCCTGATCTCCGCCCTGGCCCCTCTGTCACAGGCGGGGTATGCGGCAGAACAGCTGCAATCAGTAAAAGCCACCACCCCCCCACCAGATTTAGGGCTTCAAACTGGCTGAAACCAGCTCAAGCCAATGTGGGCACCAGTTTCACCTTGCGGTAACTCCTGGAGTACACTTGCGTGCTACACAACACACTCTGTGCTGTACGGCTAGAAACGCAAAGCCCGTGTAAGGACGCAACGTGGCAGACAGGGCTCCTCTGGGAAATCTCCACCCCTTTCCCAGGAAGATCCTGGATATTCCTCCCTGCTCCTTTAATACCCTACCATCTGATCAAATGAACCACACGAAGGAAGCAAGTCCTGCCACAGGGAGGCTGCCCTGCTGTCTGTGGAGTAGCCCGCTCTCTGTTTCACTCCTTCACCAATTCTTTCCCTTGAGAAACCTAGAACCTACAGTGGGGCATGGACCTCCCGGTCTTGGGAACCCCAGAATCCTGTCAACATTTCATCTGAATGGAGGACTCAGAATTAAGCTTCACGGATTCACTCTCCACCTATCATAAAATCTCATTACATGCATGCACACATCTGACATGGGTTTTTTAAGCAGCTGGTAAAATTTCTAACAAAATTATGGGATGCAAACTTCTTAGTTGAATCAACATAGTAAATGAACTTTCGACAAGGGTAGATCAGTGGTGGTGTCCTTACAAAATTTGTATGTTTCCAGTATGTTTCCAATATACAATACATGTATATTGATAAAGCCTGTTTTTCCCAAAGGATTTTAACTCTAAAAATGACAGGGCTTAGTTTTATGAGCCCTAAATAGAAAAGCATCCCCATGCAGGTGTTGGAGTCCTCCTTACTCCAAACTTGCTCCGCTTCATGGCCCACTTCCTTTGCTCCCTGAATTGCCTGAGGGTTTTTTTTTTGTTTTTGATGCAACCCTTTGGCTTCAAAACAGGCTTCATTTACTGTGTGCTTTCAGTGCTATTTATTTCTCTTGATCTTATTTTTAAAATGGTATTGTCTATCCTCACCTTCCACCCTGAGAGCACATTTTGATGCTTTCAAACAGATTAGGTGCTTTGTTTGCTTTCGTTTCCTGATGCTCCGTTTAGTGGAAATAAAGCTTTGCGCCGGGGTGTGCTTCAGGAGACAACCCGGTGTCCTCAGCCACCTCTGTACTTCACAAGCCTCCAGAACTGCCTTGGAAACCATGCGGGTCAAGAGAGAGCAACAGATGAAGTCATCAGCGTGTGGGTCTGGAGACAGGGCAGAGAGAGCTGGATATGTCCGGACCTTCTCTCTTGATCTCCAAAAGAACACCCATTTTCTAGGTGTAAGGTGTCTTCCTTTATCCCACAGAACTGTTTTAAGGCGAGATTGGCAGCCTAGACGAAAAGTTCTGGGTTTGTTTGGAGCCCACGTGCAACACTCAGAAGTTGCAATTCACTCCCCGCTCACCCAGAGCCTCAAGGTCCGCAGGCGGGTGGGTGGGCGGGCGGGAGACCGAGGCCCTCATCTGGGTGCGCTCCCAACCCTGCATGTGCACGTCCACGGCCTCCCACGTTTCTAAGACTGAGTCAGAGCTCTTCAAACACCCCGATATGACATCTTGTTTCCCAGATTTTCCTCCTAGATTTCTGACCGGGCTTGTTTGCTTCAACTGGTACTGCAGTGTCAGGCGGCTGAGTCGTTAAACAATTACTGCTAATTATTCTTGACAAATGCCTGGGGGACACAGCATTTCTCACAGATCAAGTCTCAAGTAGGATCAGGTAGTTACAATGTCATTCCTTTTACTATAGTTATTTTGTTTTGAAATATATAATTATTTTTCACAAAAGTGTGCTACTTATGTTAAAATGTAATTATTAATTTTAAATAGTTATAAAATTATTTTTTCTCAGTTTTCTTATCAAAATACATTATCAATAGACATAATCCACATAGATAATCTCTCTTTTGACTCAATTTTTTAAAAACATGTAAAGAAGTTCTGAGATCAAAAAGTTTTAGAACTAGTGTAGATAAAAATAAAATTCTAAGTTTAAAGAATTCTTCCTTTAAGCCCTGGCTGGTGTAGCTCAGTGGATTGAGCATTGTCCAGCAAACCCAAGGATTGCGGTTCAATTCCCAGTCAGGGCACATGCCTGGGTTGCAGGCCAGTTCCCAACAGCGGACACAAAAGAGGCAACCACACATTGATATTTCTCTCCCTCTCTCCTTCCCTTCCCCTCTAAAGATAAATAAATAAAGTCTCTAAAATTTTTTTTAAAGAATTTTTCCTTTAACACTTGAAGACAGTACTTCATCATGTTCTTGTATTCCATGTAATTGAGGAGAAATTTGGCATTAATTTTTTTCTTGTTGCTTTTTGAGTTATCTGTTTGTCCTTTCTATAGGCTTTAAGAATTTTCTCTGGTCCTTAGTTGTTCTTAAATTTTATGATAGTATATTTAGGTGCAAGTTTCTGCTTTTTTACCCTATGTTGTACTCTATGAATTCCTTCTACTTTTCTCTCATTCTGGAACATTCACAATTATTATTTCTTTTTTAACTTTTATTAAACTTATTGTGGTTACATTGGTTAATAAAATTATATGTGTCAAATGTACAATTCTGTAACACATCATCTGTATACTGTACTGTGTGTTCACCACCACAAGTCAGGTCTCCCTCCATCACCATGTATCCCCCCTTTACCCTCTCCTACTGTCCCCCAAACCCCTCTTCCCTCTGATAATCACCATACTGTCTATGTCTATGAAGTGTTTTTTATTGATTTTTTTTTTGCTCAATCTCTTCATCTTTGTCATTCAGTCCCCAACCCCTTCCCCTCTGACAGCTGTCAGTATGTTCTCTGTATCTGTGTCTGTTTCTACTTTGTTTGTTAGGGTATTTTGTTCATCAGATTTCACATATAAGTGAAATCATACAGTATTTGTCTTTCTCTGACTGGGTATTTCACTTAACATGATAATCTCCAGGTCCATCCACTTCTGAAGAAACTCAAAGCACTAACTTGAAAGATTACATGGACTCCTATGTTCAGTTATTATTTTTTAAAATATGTATTATTTTGTTTAATTTTTCCCCTCCTGCAGAGCTTCCTATTTATTATACAGATATTACCACAGTTCCTTCTACTATTCATATGTTTTGACTTTTTGTTTATATTTTCTGTCTTTTTACCATTTCCTAATTGGTTCTTCAAAGTAATCATATAGAGTTTTAATTAATCCTTTGTCATTTGTGAGATCTCATTTTATTCGATTATTTTTACCTCTTATTGTGAAACATAGTAGTGCAGAGGGAAATTGCATAAAACATGAATATCTAGCTTAACAAGCTACTGCAGAGGGAACACTCACACAATCCCCACCAGGGCGGGCCTGACCGGCAGGCAACCTGAACAGTAAAACAAGGATCTGCTATTCAAGGGCTCTCTGCTCGGTTTAATGAGCTACTGTCACTGTCTTGAGAAGTTTGGTACTTCTGAAACAAGCGACTCCACATGTTCACTTTGTACTGGCTCCACAAATTATGTAGCCAATTCTGATCACCATCTATGCCAAGAAACAAAAAATCTGCTGTACCTCAGAAGACCCCAACCTGTCCCTTCCAAATTACAACCCCTTCCCTCCCCACAAAGATAACATCTATCCTGACGTTTACAGTAATCACTTCATTGCTCTTTGTATAATTTTACCCCTATATATGGTCCTAAATACTGCAGTTTAGTTTTCTTGCCTTAGTGGATGTCCCATTGTGGCATATTGATAAGATATACTATACCAAAGCCACTAAAATTTTAATTATAAAAATTATGGGGAATTCCCTGTCCTGGCAAGATGGCTAATTATCATAGGCTCTTATTTCCTCCCCCAACCCAATCCTAAAGATGACACATATTAAAAAAAACATGAATGGAGCTAAGAAATTAATGTAAGAATAATGGGGAACAGCTACAAAGTCCCAGGCAGAATAGTACAACAGTGTACCTAACAGGCAGGATTCCTGCACAGAAAAATATCAAACAAATGGTCACATGTCTGTGTGTGATAAGTGTTCAATGGAAAAGTACCTGGTGCAATAAAAGCACATAATGGAGATTGGACTAAGCCTGAAGTATTGAGAAGGCTTTCCAGGAGAAAGCTTTGATCCATGGTCTGAAGGAGTTCATTGAGGTGAGGCCTCACGGGAAGGAGCAATCACAGACAAAGGATTCTAAGAAAAGAGTGTGCAACAAATGAGGAGGTGGTTTTCAGACAACCCTGGAGAGATAAGCAGAGCCCAGGTCAAACAGTCCAGGTCCCAAGAGCAAAGATTTTAAATAGGTCACTGATGTGATTCAATTAGGTTTTAAAGGGTCCCTGGATTTGCAGAGAGTAGATGGGAAGGGAAAGTGGAAACGGAGAGACCAGTTGGATGGCTACTGCAGTACTCGAGGTGACATATGCTGATGGCTTGTTTAGGGCAGTGGCAGTGAGCGTGGAGAGAAACAAACTGAACTGAGAGACACTAAGAGGTAAAATGGCCAGGTGTGGTAGAGGGCACTGAACTGACAGGGGGGATCCAGATTAAGAATAACCCCAGTTCCTGGCATTCGCATCTCAGTGAATTGTGGTGGGACCTGCTGAGTTAGGAAACCCAAAAACAGGAGCCCAGGGCAGGGTGGCGAAGGGTGGGGCAGGGAAGGGAGTCCAAATAATGAGCTTCATGCAGTTCTCAACATGGTAATTTAAGTGTCCTTTGGAATATCCAACAGAGATGTGGACTAGGCAGTGGGACATCAGCCTTTCACATGGCTCAGAACACACTTACAAGTTTACCATAGATGAAAGAAAAAAAGAAAGAAAGAAAGGGCACAAAATCAGTACTCTGGCACCATCCTTACCCCTTTCTCCATTGTCCAAGGAGGCTGATGCAAACAGAGGCACTATTTTTCTAGGACAGCCTCATCCTTTGGACATAACTCTGTCTGAAGGGCACTCCAACCTACCATCTCCAACAAAGATTGTTGATCCCTGGACATTAAGTAACAGCAGTAGTAATAACAGCAGTAACAACAAAAGTTTTATTATAAAACAACTTGAGGCTCTTTAAAAAGCAGTATGTTGGGTGGCCATGATTGTACTGAACTTTGGGTAAATCATTGAGAATAATGACCAGACTGTACAAAGAGATCTTCCTTACTGAAGGAGAGCAATTATGTGGAAGAATATGACTTTCAACATCAGTAGTTTTTCAAAGACAGTATGTGCACCACTTTTTCACAAGGCTGCAGATGCATTCTGCATGAATTTAATACTTAAGCACTAATCATTAATAATTCAAAAGTTCCCATCATACCACCATTCTAATAAGGCATGGTACCTTCTGCAGCATCGGTGATCAGTGTTTAAATGAGGGACACTCATTTTACCACCAGAAGTGGCTGGGGGCCAAGGTCATGTCACCCTTCAAGTTTTTCTTTTGTTCTGATAGCATGCCCCTTATAGAAACATGCATTTCTTACTTGCTATTTCTGCTTCGCCTGGCATGATACATTAAATTCTCTTAGCACCAATTATTAATTTATTAATTATCACCAAGTAAAAATCTGTTAAAAAGTGCCCAGAGGATGTGTACCGTAGGTTCACAGCTGTAGATCCAACAGAGTTTATGAACTCACTGCCAATGAATTAGGAGACTTCCATATGCTCAGAGGCCATTATCTGAGCCAAAAATAACATTTCTAATTATTTCCATCCATAAAATATCCGGAAGAATGCTATGCTGCACTAATTTTAAGGATATAGAGTAAGGTAACAGATGTCATGGGTAGGCTGCTACCTAGCAGGGAAGAACTCTCCAGTGAAGGAGGCGTTGTTCTCGGCATTATCATCTCTCATTCCTTACGAGCTCTCGTGGGTGCAGGAGAAAGAACAGTGCATTATTGGGATGCCCTCCAGGTTCCAGGCTCTGAACCGTGGTATCTTGTTGAATCCTCACGACAATCTTATAGGTTATATAGTATCTGTATTTTACTAAGGCAAAACCTGAACACGTTAAGAAATTTGCCCCAAGTCACACAGATAAGTAAAGAGCAGAGCCATAAATTAATACTTTGTACTTGGACTACCAGAACTCTACAGAAAATAATGGTAAGGAACAGCTGGTAACCTGTGTAGATTAGAAATCCCAGAAGTAGAAACAGAAATCACTCAAGAACAAGGATTTTCAATGTCATATTTATCTCCAGTCAACTCTTGACCATCTTGGGATACAGAAAACAAATATTGCTCCATCTACAGAAATCTTGGGGAAAGCTCCAAATTTGCTTCACCAATTCCTTTTCTTATTTAGTATTAAAAAGTGTTTAGGTTGCAGGCAACTAATGCCACAAATATCTAACATTATTATTCTGTATAATAAAATACAGAAACAATAATCAAGTAGAAGTGGAGTAAACCATACGTGTGTGAAAATGATTCAATATTTTCCACTGTTTCCCTTTCTCTATGTTCAAAGTAGGAATATTTCCCCAAGACATAACAGCAATGAATAGTAGCAAAGTTTCAAAATTACTTTCCTTCTCAATTATTTTACTATCAAAATCAATTGGTTTGGAAATATCTATGCCACAACCTCTATTTTCCTTCCATACAGGTTTTAGGGTAATTTTTTTTGGCTTTTCCATTGAAAGCTAGGCTTAAGATAAATGCTCTTCTTTCAAAACTGACCAATATCCTCTGCTGGGTAAACACATTGGTTCTGAGGCTGCTGTCTCAGGAGCCTGGCCATTCTGAAAGTCATCCCAGTCCAGGAGCAGGTCCTGAAGAAGAGAGATCGAAAAGGCACATGTCCCCTTTCAGGAAGACCTCCCTCGCCATTTTTTGGAACAGAAATGTGCACCAGTCCAGGTCCTCCCTAGTTCTCCTCGATCCACCCGCAGGGTTATTCCTGTTGTATCAAGTTGAAGGTCACTAGTGGAGCTCTTTTTAACCCAGTAATTGGCATTTTGAACTCTGTCTCTTTCCCAACATCAGAGAATATAGGAGTCAGCCCTGGGCCTCTGCCTTTCCATTGGGTTCAAATGATGCTGAATCTAGAAGATAGTTTTTAACCTGTGATGTGGAATTGAGCTGTTTCCTACTTTCATTACACATACTTTTTTTCTCTATATTTTGTTCTTTCTGTTTATTTCTGTAGGTTTCAGAGAGAGAAATAAGGCAAACTCACTCTCATTCTATCATTTTTCCTCAACCATCTCTAATTTTAATATTTAAATACCTGATTATTTCTTGAATATTCATAGAAATCTTGATTAAAATTGTATATTTAAATCAGCAGAGCTATACACAATTAAATGTCAACAAGAAGATGCCAAAAATGCAAATATCTAAAACTTCTTCTGATAGTCACTGTGAGACTTTGGTCAAAATGTGAATCTTTGACCCAGGCTTCAGACATCTCCTCACTCGCTGCCTCATTAGCCGCCTGCTTAGTAGGAGTCCTGGCCTTCTCCACATTGTGCTAGGACCCCACGAGAACACAGAAATAACAGGGAGGTTCACTATTTAACCTGTCCATACTGTGGAGAAGCATCAACCAACAGATATGGTGAATAGGTGGGTAAATTAGTGTGAACTAAAATCATAAACAAATGAGTAGTTTGCAAAACATCTAGTAAGAAGTAAGAGTAGCAGCAGTACCTTTTCGGAATAGGAACTCCATGGTTAGGCGCTACTTAGCAACTAAACCTGGACCAAAGTAAGCATGCCCCGAAACAGCTGGGCCTGGGTTACCAGACTACTCCATAACTCTTGTTGCAATGGACCACTCCTATGTATGTCCCACAAAAATGCCTTTCCCCACAAAAGTCCCTACCTGAACTTTTCCTTTTCTGCCTGCCAGTGTTACCCATTCTCCAAGGTCCATTTCTAATTCTTTATCCTCCATGAAGCCCTTGTCCTTGTTTTCTCCAGTCGAAACGAACCTTTCCAACTTTGCATGTCTATGTTACCACCTACTCTACATTCATCCAGTGATTGCTACACAGCACCTACTACGGCATACGCCACCACTCTAAGGGTTATGGAAACAGTGCCGAAGGGGGCACAATTCTTGTTCTATGTGCTCATATTCAAAGGGATGACATAAAATAACACATAAAAATAATTTCATTTCAAACACAATTTGCTTCTATGAAGAAATTTCAAGCCAGGTAAAGAGTAAGGTAAATAGTGACCCTAAAGGGGGTCAGGGAAGCACTTTCTGAAGTGACATATGAGCAAACAACCAAATATAGTGACAGTGTGACCTCGGTAAGATGGGGTGGAAGCTTCCCAAGGAAACAGAACAGGTGCAAAGGCCCAGAGGCAGGAGTTAAATGTTGTTTTATTTAAGGAACAGCAAGGTGAGTGCTGCCTAGAAACCTGGGAGGCAGGGGTGAGGGGAGTGGAGAGAGACAAAGTTTAGAAAGACAGTCCAGGTCAAGTATGGGGGGAGTAAGTCCTTCCTGAAGGTATGTCTTGGTAATATGTAATGGCGTTTGTCATAGAAACTATGACTAGCAGTAAATAATGGACTTTATAATAATGTTTTAAAACACACATACAAATATACACACTAAAAATGTCAATGTAAAACTATTCGTAAATGCCTAAAAACTTTCAACTCAATTGTTTTTATAAACCCCAGGTCAACTTAGAGGGCTGTGATAAGAACCAAATACCAGGAGAGCCCTGGTGTAGCTCAGTGGATTCAGCACGGGCCTGTAAACCAAACAACCGTAGTTCAATTCCCAGTCAGGGCACATGCCTGGGTTGCAAGCCAATTCCCAGCAGGGGACGCACAAGAAGCAACCATATGTTGATATTTCTCTCCCTCTCTCCCCTCTTCCTCTCTAAAAATAAATAAATAAATTCTTTTAAAAAAATGCCAAGAGAGACTGAGTGCTCACGTCATGCCTGGCACTCGGTAAATGTTTTCAAGTTAAATTTAATAAAACTTAGCCATTAATGTTTCAGTTTGAAAATTCACACACATTATAAACCTAGCATCATAAATTAATAGATGTTTATAAGGAAATTCATAACAGAGAAATTCAGTGAGGTCTCCAGCTTCATGCATCAGAATTTATTAAAACAATAAAGAGATTTTAATGAAGGGTCTGTTCACGAAGGAGGAGACAGGGTTCAGGAAAAACAACCAGCAGGGGAGGACTGTCTGAGCTATAGCCTTCAGCAGAAGGTAAAGGACACAGCCTACCTGCCCAGTGGCCCAGCAGACAGAGACAGAGGGGAATACATTCTCTGACTCTGTCTCCTCTCACCTTCCCATCTCTTGTTGGTGTTTCCCATTGGCCAAACCCACTGGAAGTCAGAGGACATAAAAGTCAGCATCCTGGGCACAAAGGAGAGTGCATCTGTGGAGATGCCAACTATCCATCACAGTGCATTCACAACTGCTTACTGAAATTAAGACAGAACAGTGAGCTTTAGATAGAGTCTGGTATATTTACCAGTGCAAATGAAAAGGTTGCTCTCTAAAGGGTACTTTCTTGATTCACTATTGTCAGCTTTGGTGGAGAGGTGTGCGTGGCGAGTGCTTTGGTTCCTGTCTTGGCTAGGTGTGCCTGAGGATATTGCCAAAATTGGAAAGGACCAAGGAACAAAGAGAACACAGAAGTGGACGGGAAAAAAGAAACAGCATGTCTTTTGAAGACTTAGGTGCTTCAAGACTCTTTTGGGGGAGAAATTTGGAAGGACTACCCTCTAAAGCGGTGGGCCCTGAGCACATGCCGCGGCTCCTCTGTGCCTTGCTCTGCTGGTCCACACACACACGAGCTGCCACAGGGAAACCAGCCAGCCGCTCTTCCGGCACAGTCCGCCCATTTAACTTGGGCTTTCTCTCTCTCCGGGGGTGATGAGTTCAAACACGGATATTGATAGCATGTGCCTTGCATGCCACCAACACCTCTTGTACACACACTTACAGGGTTACCGTGGGCTCTCGAAAGAACACAGTGACGTAACTGTGAGGCCAGACAAGGGGCAGTGGAGTCCGTCACAGCAAGGGTCTGCACACGCTTGCTCCTCAATGAAAGACCTCCTGAGCCTGGCCTGTGATCCCTCAGGGGAGAAAGAACAGATTTTAAGTCATGATTCTAACTAAAATATATAAATGTCTCAAGTCAAAGAATCTAAAGCCCAGGACCAGCACCGTCCCCAGTCCCTCAGCAGCCAGAGCCCACCCTTCAATCACGCTGTGGTGGGAAGCGGAGAACCCAGCTCCACGTGCTCCTTCCCCTTTTGGCTTTTCCAGAGGCCTGGTTCTGGTCAACCTTCTCTCTAAACTGTTTGGGCACCAGTCTGAAGCATGTGATTTGTAAAATTACTTCCAACCCTAAAGTGATCTTGAGAACTTTCCTCTTAAACCAGTATAGTTTTTCATTCGTATCCAGAAAGCTTGACTGGTGTTTGAAAGTGTGTACAGCAGCACCACCTAGTGGACCAGAGGTAGGAAATCGTGACAATACAGACAAATGCAATGAAATTTCACAAGGAGAAAGTAATTATGTAGAACACTCCAGGTAGTAATTCTTAACTTTTGTAGACTGTGGGCATCTTGGAGAATCTAACAAAAACTATAGACCTTCCCACACCCCAGAACTGCAAAATTCACATATAGAAAAATTCTGCAGAAAATTTCAGGAAATTCATGGCCGCCTCTACCTCTTTCCAACTATACCTGGAAAGGTATATTGCCGAAACTTAACAGCCTCCACTGTGTACATGTTATTTCAACCATTGGGAAAATAAAAAATGATCCTATAATCATAAGGAATCAATAGATGTTATAACAGACACATGCCTTTTTTTCCCCAATCCAACTGTGACCCACACCCCCTTCCTAATTGGGGTGATGCTTCACTGTGCTAGGGCTGCGGGGGACGCCGGGGCCCAGCCTCCCTGGCAGTAGAGGCCAGATCCTTCTGCTTCCTGCTCCTTAAGCAGGAAGGCACTTCCTTGGCCAGTCATTTGCTCCCATTAACATCGATACTTGATTCTTTTGTGTGACAAAAACACAGAGGAGACTGGAAAATCGGTGAAGAACAAGTGAGAATGTAGCATTGACAGTGTCCAGTGGCAGCAAAGCCAGGGTGAGGCCCTGGCCTGGCCTTCTCTTGGGTCTAATTCTGTCTACCACGTCCCTATTTCCGTATCCGGTTCTTCAGTCCCATCAGCTCTGTTCACTGTTTGACATTCTTCCAATAAATCCCTTTACTGCTTAAGTCACAATGTGTTACTTACTATTAAGTAACAGCAAAAGGTTTTTTTTTCCTTTTTATCGGATTTATTGGGGTGACGCTGGTTAGCAAAAATCATACAAATTTCAGGTGCACTACAGAGTTTTTTATTGGTATGCATATCAAATTCTTGGGGTCAACCAAGGTAACTCTCCTTCAATGTATATTCCATCATTTGCCTAAAGCAAAAGACCAAAATCGAACTAAAATTTCCAGAAGTCACACCTTCGGTAAAGACGATCAAAGCACTGACAGCACATTAGAGCGGCGCGGTCCAGGCTCACAGGCGTGCTTCTCTCACCTGAGGGCCCTGTATTGTGCTGGTGATGCAGTCCTTCAAGAAGTCATGCCTTGTTTTGTTATGCCCCCTGCATTTCACACCAGAATTTAATATAATCTCAAATCCCTTTTGGAGCAAGACAGTATTTCATAAATTTATATACTCAGGTTAGGGTATCTGATAGATGATGGTCAAGATGAAATAAGAGTGGGTTAAACAGGTTTTCAGGGGAAAATTGTAAGAATAGAATGTTTTTTTTTTAAAAACTATTGTCAAGTGAAAGAGAAAAGAACCACCAATATTGAAAACAGGTGGTTTTTTGTAACCCAAACAGAATAGGCCCTAATTTTGAAAAGATTATTTCCCTGATATAAAAATAAATTTTAAAAAATTTACCCAGATATAGCTAAGACCATTTCCATACCCAACTCATTCTGTTTAAGAAACTATATTAATGTAGTACAATTATTCATACCTTTGTATCTAGTAATACCATTCCTGGGTACCTGTTCTAGTGAAATTATTTAAAATAAGAAAATGTTTTCAATAATACTATTCACAATAGAGAAATTAAAATAAAGTTATAAATTTTATTATAATAAATGAATATATTATTATAGAGGCATTACTCTGATTCAGAAGTCTGCAATAACACGAAGAAAACATTATCATATAATTTTAAGTGAAAATAAATAGAATAAAATATTTTGTACTATAAAAGGGAGCGGGCAAAATTCACATTCAATGATTAATTTTTGTCATCATTATTTTCTTCATTGCTCTTAGTGCTTTCTGAAATATTCATTGAATGTCTACTACACACTGTGTAAAATAGATTATAAAATTGAAAAATTCCAAACCTTCAAGGAGTATATAATCTGAGGATAGAGCAGAAGGAGGCAGATATGAAAACAGTCATAAAACATTATGATTGCTATAATAAAAATATGCAGCGAAGAAAAAGCCGTCAGTGCCTAGGAGTGGAATGTGGTAAGTGTATGTTTAACTTCTGTTTTTAAAGGCCAAATGATCTTCTAAAGTGGTTGTATCTTCTTTTACTTAGTAGGTTGTCTCTTCATGTCGTTGATAGTTTCCTTCACGTATAAAAACATTTTCATTTGATATAGTCCCATTTGTTTATTTGTTTATTTATAGTCCCTTTGTTTCCCTTGCTGAGGAGATAAATCAGAAAAAACAATGCTAAGAGAAAATTCAGAGATTTTGCTGCATATGTTTTCTCCTAGGACTTCTATGGTGTCTTACATTTAAGTCTTCAATCCATTTTGAGTTTATTCTTGCACGCAGTATAAGGAGATGGGCTAGTTTCTTTTTTTTTTTTTTGCATGTATCTATCCAACATTTCCAACACCATTTATTGAAGAGACTGTCTTTACCCAATTGTATGTTTTGGCCTTTTGGCCTTTTTTGTCAAATATTAATTAACCATATAGGCGAGAGTTTATTTCTGGGCTCTCCATTCTGTTTCATTGATCTATGTGCCTGTTTTTATGCCAGTACCATGCTGTTTTGATTACTATGGCCTGGCAGTATAGTTTGGTATTAGGTGGCATGATATCTCCAATTCTTTCCTTCTTAAGATTGCCTTCACTATTCGAGGCCTTTTGTGGTTTCACATAAATTTTAGGATTATTTGTCCTAGTTCTGCATAACATGCCATTGGTGTTTTGACAGGGATTGTTTTGTTCTGAGTAGTATAGGCATTTTAATGATGTTAATTATTCCTATCCATGAGTACAATATATGTTTCCATTTATTTTATCCTCTAATTCTTTCTTCAATGTTTTATAATTTTCCAGCTACAGGTCTTTTACCTCCTTGGTAAATCTACCCCTAGGTATTATATTCTTTTTGATGCGATTGTAAACTGCATTGTTTTCCTAATTTCTCTTTTGATCATTTGTTACTTGCATATAAAAATGCAACCAATTTCTGAATATTGATTTTCTATCCTGATAGGTTAGAGAATTCATTTATTAGTTCTAATAGTTTTTTGGTGGAATCTTTGGGGTTCTGTGTAGTAGTACATGATACCTGCAAATAACAGTTTTACTTCTTTCCAATTTGGATGTTTTTTTTCCTTGTGATTGCTGTGGCTATGACTTTCAATACTGTGTTGAATAAAAGTGTTGAAAGTGGATATCCCTGTCTTGTCACTGATCTTAAAATAAAAGCTGTTAACTTTTCCCCACTGAGTATGATGTTAGTCTTGGATTTGTCATATATGGTCTTTATTCTGCTCATGTTTCCTCTTTTCCGACTATGCTTGGCGTTTTTACCATGAATGGATGTTGGATTTTGTCAAATGCTTTTTCTGCAGCTAATAATATAACAATATGATTTATATTTTTCATTTCATTTATGTAGTGTATCATGTTCATTGATTTGTAGACATTGAATCAACCTGTATCCCCAGAATGAATTCCATTTGGTCATGGTGTATGATTTGCTGGATTTGGTTTGCTAATGTTTTGTTGAAGATTTTTGCAGCTATATTTTCCAGGGGTTGATTTCTTTCATTCATTCATTCATTCATTCATTCATTCACTGTAGTGACTTTTTCTGATNTGTCAAATGCTTTTTCTGCAGCTAATAATATAACAATATGATTTATATTTTTCACTTCATTTATGTAGTGTATCATGTTCATTGATTTGTAGACATTGAATCAACCTGTATCCCCAGAATGAATTCCATTTGGTCATGGTGTATGATTTGCTGGATTTGGTTTGCTAATGTTTTGTGGAAGATTTTTGCAGCTATGTTTTCCAGGGGTTGATTTCTTTCATTCATTCATTCATTCATTTATTCATTCACTGTAGTGACTTTTTCTGATTTTGGTAATACTGGCCTTATAAAATGAATTTTGGAGCCTTGTCTTCTCTTTAATATTTTGGAATAGTTTGGGTAGAAGAGGTATTATTTGAATGTTCGGTAAAATTCACCTGTGAAGCCATCCAGTTCAAGACTTTTGTTTGTTGGGAGTTTCGTTTTTATTACTGATTTGATTGTTAGTAGTTATTGTTCTGTTCCGATTTTCTTTTTCTTCCCAATTCAGTCATGGAAGTCTGTGTGTTTCTAAGAAGCTTCTCACTTTTTCCAGGTTGTCCATTTTGTTGGCATGTAATTCTCATAATTCTATTTCTGTGGTATCAGTTGTCACTTGTCCTCTTTCGTTTGTGATTTTATTTATTTGGGTCCTGTCTTTTATTTTTTTACTGAGTCTGACTAAATGTTATCAATTTTGCTTATTTTTTCGAAGAATCATTCTCAATTTTATTGAGCTTTTATATCACTTTTAGACTCCTTTTACTTTTACTCATATTTTTTATTATGTCCTTCTACTTTGGGCTTTGTTTTGTAGTTTCTTTAGATGTAAGGTTAGATTGTTTATTTGAGATTCTCCTTGTTTCTTAAGGTAGGCCTGTGTCACTATGAATTTCCCTCTTAAACTGCTTTGGCTGTCTCCCAAAGATTTGAAGTAATTGTGTTTTTATTTTCATTAGTCTCAAGGTATCTTTTGATTTCTTTCTTGACCTCATTATTAACCCAGTCAGTGTTTAGTAGCATGTTATTTGGCCTCCACATGCTTGTTTTTCAGTTTTCCTTAAATTTAATCTTTATTGCATTTTTTCCATTAACATTTTCTTCTTGTGATTGATTTCCAGTTTCATACCATTGTGATCAGAGATAAGCTTGATAGATTTCAATCTTAAATTTATTGTTTTGTGGCCTAATATGTGGTTTATCCTAGAAAATGTGGAAGTTGTATAAGACTTGCTACCCCAGCTTTTCTTTTCCCCCATTTCCATTTACTTTCATCTATGTCTGTTTTTGATCTGAAGTTGTTCCCTTGCAGGAAGCATATGCATGGGTCTTGGTTTTTTTTTATTTTTTTTACCCATTCAAACAACTTGTCTTTTGATTGGAACATTTAGTTCATTTAAAGTAATTTTGATAGTTATGTAGTTGTTGTCATCATTGTTTTGTTTTTGCAGTTCCACATTCCTTTCATTCCTTTCTTAATCTCTTGCTTGTATGTTAATGTGCTATGTTTGGATTCCTTTCTCTTTATTTGTATATCTCTTACAGACTTTTGGTTTGTGGTTATCACGTGCTTCATATAAACCAACTATGCTTATAGCAGTCTATTTTTAATGAGAAATTAACTGACAGTCTTGTGGAAGTTCTTTTGTATGTAACTGTTTTTCTCTTGGTGCTTTTAAGATTTTTCTACTTGTCTTTAACCTTTGGCATTTTACTTACGATGTGTGCTTGTGTGGCCTATTTGGGTTCCTCTTTGGGACTTTGTCTGTACTTCCTAGACTTATGTATTTCCTTTACTATGAGAAGGAAGTTTTCAGTCGTTTCTTTAAGTGGGTTTTAATCCCTTGTCCTCTCTCTCTTCTCCTTCTGGTACCCCTATGATGTGAATGTTGCTATACTTGGTATTGTATCAGAGGTCCCTTCAACTATCCTCAATTTTTTAGATTCTTTTTCCTTTTTGCTGTTTCAATTGGGTGTTTTCTGCTACCTGGTCTTCCAAATTACTGATTCAACCCCTTATTCATCGAATCTACTGTTGATTCCCTGTATTTTTCATCACAATTATTGTATTCGTTTCTGATTGATCCCTTTTTGTTTTCTATCTCCTTTTCTTATGATTTGTCTCTTTGCTGAAGTTCCCACAATCTATTCCTTCCCTAAGTTCACTGAGCAACCTTATAACCAGTGTTTTGAACTCTGCACCTGGTGGATTGCTTGCCTCCATTTTACTCAGGTCTGTTCCTGGATCTTCGTCCTGTTCTTTCGTTTCGGACATGTTTCTTCATCTCCTAACTTTGAATGACTCATGTATTTGTTTCTATGTATTAGGTAGATCTGCTTTGTCTCCTGGTCTTAGCAATGTGGCTTTAGGTAGTAGGTGTCCTGTAGGACCCAGTGGCATAGTCTTCCTGGTCACTTGAGCTGGATGCTCCAGGAGTGTCCTTTTTGTTGGTTGTACGTGCCCTCTTGTTGTTGAGCCTCGATTGCTATTGGCACATCAGTGGTGGGATTGGCCCTCATGCTGACTGGCTGTGAGGGCTGGCCATGACTACAGCAGGTAAGACGGATGAGCTGTTTTGCCAGGCCTGACCCTATAGGTTGAGAGTCACTTTAGCAGAGCTCTAGTGCAGCCAAGTTCACCCTTTGAGATTGTCACTTGTGGAGTTCATTGGGTAGTACTTTGCTATGGTCTGAACCAGCCACCAGGTACATTGGTTCTGGAGCCTCATGGGAGGGGCTCTGGTGCAAGTCATAGTCAGCCACTGCTTGTGCCTGACTTGGCACTGTCTGATGAGAGCTACAAAGTGATCTGTGGTAGGTTGCCACTGTGCTGGGCCAGGAAGAGCTTAGGTAAGCCTATTCTATAAACTGGGGTTGGTTTCCACTAGTGTCAGGCTAGAACGCTTTGGCAGGCACTGCAATGTGAGCTGATGTCAGTTGCCATTTTTGCCAGATTTGTGGCCCCTTAATTGAGGCAACATTCCAAGCCAAGACTGGCTATTGCTTATGCCAGGCTTGGGGCTATCTAACATGAGTTATAATGCAAGTTGAGACCAGTCAGAGCATATACCAGGCTTGGGGTATAGCAAGAGATACAGGGTACACCTAGGCCAGGTGCTACTTGTTTGAGGTCTGTGGGCCTTTGAGAGAATTTAGAAACGTTCACAACATGAACTGAGGCTGGCTGCTTTGTGCAAAGGATGTGCTGGAAGAAGGTGGGTGAAATGCCATGTTGAGAAGTGTAATTGGAGTTAAGCAGGTTAATGAACAGCTCAGATTTGGTGCCTGCCTATGCCAGGCCAGCTGACTGGGCTCCATAAAGGAACAGTGGTACCTGCTGGCAGTTCCATCCCCAGAGAAACCTGCCCTAACTGCTGCCCTTCTAGTCCTCGCCCTCCAGCTGGTCAATTTAGTTCCACCCCATGTGTCCCTTGCCCTTTTTGACCTGCTGCTCCTATGCTACAGCCCAAAGCAAGTAAATTTGTGAATGAGACTGTGCTTGGGCCCTTTAAGCCCTGCAGCACTGAGGTGTCCAAGAGCCCCCCATCTCACTTGGATGCAATCCCTACTGGTTTTCACAGCCAGATGTTATGAAGACTCCTCTTCATAGCAATGGAGCCCTGGACTAGAAAGCCCAGAGTGGGACTGGGGCCCAGTGCTCCTCAACGGAGACCTCCACAGCTGAGACATCCCTCACGATTCTGAATCACCATATCATGGGTGTGGGATCTGCCCATTCCTCATCTTTGCCTCTCCTACCAATCTCAACATGGCTTCTTCTTTATATCCTTATAGGACTTACATTCAGATAGTCTTCTGGTGATTAATGATGGTTGTTCCATAATTTATTTGTAATTTTGATGTAGTTTTGGAAGGAGGCAAGCAAAGTGTTTACCTAGCTCTGCCATCTTGACCAGAAGTCTGGAAATGAACTTTGATATACACAACTTGAATCAATTTCAAAGGCATTATGCTGAGTGAAAGAAGTCAGTCCCAAAGAGCTACATACTATGTAATTCTATATATGTGATATTTTCAGAAGGAGAAAACTAGAATGTCAGAGAACAAATCAATGGCTGTCAGGGATTAGGGGTAAGAGAGGGATATAACTACATAGGGATAGTATGAAGGAATTTGGGGGAGTGATGGAAATGTTCTCTCAAGTGGTAAAAGACACAGATTTGTGTTAAAATTCAGAGCTGTCTACCTTTTAAAAAATTAACTTATGTTAATCTTAAAAGTTCAATAAATTTTAAAGAAAACTTCATAGTAAACCTAATGCTAAATGGTAACAACTAGTTGGCCACACAGATATTGTGAGAAGAGCATTCCAGGCAGAGTGTGAGGCTAAAACAAGCCTCTGCGGCTGGGACATGCCTGCGATAGTCAAGGAACAGTACAAAGGTTAATGTGGCGAAAGTGGAATGAGTAGGGAGAAGGTCAGAGACAGAATGGGGGATCAGATCATGTAAGGTATTTATGCCATTATAGAAACTTCGGCTTTTAAGTGAAATAGAAAGCCACTGAGGGGTTTTGAGCAACACAATAATATTAACTCATTTAATGTTTTCAAATTTCTGTTAAAAACAGATTAGTGGCAGCAGAGAGAGACAGAAAGAGAAGACACCGTAGGAAGCTGTTTCAATAACCCAGGTGAGAATGCTCAGTTCAGAGTGGTTGAAACAGTTGTGATGAGAAACAGCTGAACTCTAGAAATATTTTGAAAGTAGATCCAGGAAAATTTTCTGATGGACTGGACTGAGAAAAAGAAAGGCACCAAGGATAACTCCAAGTTTCTGGCCTGAGCAAGCAAAACAGTGGAATTGGCATAAAGCGAAAAAAGTACAGAAAGGTTTGGTAGAACAAGCTGTAGGGAAATAACTGTGGTTTGATTCTGAATATGCAGAATTTGAGATTTTATTAGACTGCCAAGTGGATATTTCACACTTGGCTGAAAGACCAAGAAGCCACCAGTGGCCTTGGACACACTGACACTGTGTGGTCCTCTGAGTAGGGTGGCATTGTGGGGAGTTCTGGAGCCCAGTGAAGGTGGGAGGCTCTCTCAGACTGGGAAGTGCAGTCACTTGGGAGTTACATGTTCAGTTGCAATATTTTGCCCTGGTGCTGACTCAAGGGTGAGGCCCAACCCACTTGCTCCTTAAGACTTTCTCTGTTTTAGGATATAAGAGTTTAAATAGTAAAGAATGAGTCTCTGAGGACAAATTCTTAAAGAACTTGTCTTTTCTTGAAATATTCATTTAAGTTTATTCTTTCCTCACTGCCTGTCTTTGCTGTAATTGGTAGAGTGAGGCTGGGTTGTTCAGTAGATACAATAGCAAATTGCCATAATGAAATATCCTAAGAAGGTATACCCTAAGAGGACAGGTGGCTGAATATTTTATTAATATTTGAAAGATTTTATATTATGTGCCTTGAGATTTTTCCATTCCCTATAATAAGACTTTTTTTCTTGAGCAGGGGGTATTAATATGAAACCATCACCTTCTATATCAATTTAATATCCTTCAAGGTACTTGCAGCTCATGAGTAACTCATAAAATACGGCTGATCATTATTTCCTTAGTCCTATTATATAGTATCAAAAACAGCAAAGATATAAATAATTGAATAGAATTTCATTTAAGAAGTATATTTAAAGTTCATCTTTTCCAAAAACAGCATTTTAATTACATTCAAATTGTATTCATTTTAAATATCAACAAACTCATCATTTACATAGAGGAATAAATATTAGAAAACAGATGAAAATTACAAGAAATTACAAGAAGTTTTAAAATTCCTCAACTTTCAAATTTAGAACACCATGAACTGCTAGATATATATACTTAAAATGTAAACATTATCAGAGAAACACAAGTTGCTCTAGTAGGAAAAGAACTGTAATGCACATACAGTGCAACATACTTCACATAGGCTCAACTTTCACATATGTCTCAAAGTACAAAATAAACACATTTTAAAAAACAAAATAACTACAAATACAAGCAGAAATCACAGCTGTCATTCTAAACTAATACACCAACATATAGTACTTTCCCAGAGAAAGTAGAAGAGTTCTCAAGGTTCTATGTTGACATATAACTTTTACTTCTTTGTTCTCAAATACAGAAGCAGACGACTTGGAGTTTCCTTCTTGTCTTTAATTTCATGTGGTTTTTTTTGTTGTTGTATAGCAATGACTTACATGTATCATGAGAAGTGCTATCAAACCTGTTCTATTTAGAGCTCAGTAACCAAGGCATTTCTTTTTTACTTGTACCTCTATTTCCCTTCAAAAAGACTTCTTAAAAACTTTATAGACTGTGGTGGTAAAGAGTACAAACCAAAAAATTCTGAAATGGCAATGGAGCAGATAGATGGCACTGACACAAGTTTACAAAAAATTACCACCACTCCCCCACTTATTAAACCATAAATGCAAAAAAAGAAAAATCATATCCAAAAACATAAGCAGGATAAAAAGTACTGGAAAAATAGAAGGCATTTAGAACTGTGATGCTTCTGGGCTTTAGTTTTGAAGATATACAGCAACCCAAAACTACCACTAGCTGTTGAACACTTTTTAACTTGTTTAAATGTTTAACTTGTCTAAATCAAGTTTCCTTACACAAAACAAAGTGGTCATCATTACTGTGCTCCTATCGGAGGGGAGGGAAGGCTGTAACATGGGAGGGAGAAAGGGGCATGATAACTTATCGGGTTAAAAGAGCAGAACCAGGAAGAAAACAAAGCACTGAATGCAATCTGGTCACAAACGGGGAAAATGATGCCTTTCTCCAGACTTTACCACATTTCGTAACTGCAGAGAAAGAACATCCCTCCTTTTTGTCCTTACTGTATCTCAGGTTCAAAATAGCAGAATAATTGGTCCTTAATCAGCACACTATTTTTAAAAGAAACATTTTTTAATTTGGTTGTTTGCTTGTTTTTTAATGATAAATCTTAAGAGTTGGCTCTCCTAAAACGGTGCTCAGATGTAATGGTGTATTCAGGCCTTTCTTAAAAGTAAAAAACTTACTTTGCATTAGAAAAGCCTCAGTAAAAATTATAATTCAGAGTTTTAAACAAATTAAATAATTCCATTTCAAAATAAATATACTGAAAATTGCTATTGTATCAAGCAATGAAACTACTAATATTTTACTCAATTAGAAACATATAATGAACAAACATTAAATAATCATGCCCTATGATCACTACAAAAATTAAAGTTATCCTTTTCTCTCTTATATGAAAAGGATGGTTGTAAAGCAACACTCTAAACCAGAAGAACCCATTCATCATAAACAGTCCCATCTAAGTTTTTGGAAGTCAGTGCATTCAGTGGTTGGAAATAGGCATGATGTTCTTCCGTAACTAAGTGCTCTAGAAAGACTTTTCTAAAAAAAGAAAAGATAAATAAAATGAAAGACATCCTCGATGATCACGAATACTGCCAGTACTCAAAGTCAGAAATGGTATAACCTGAGTGTCAATCAGTTGTGGTTTTTTCTCCCGTTGGAAGGCGTTCCCATAACTGTAGCAGCTGTTCCCCAATCTGAGGTTCTAGTTCCTAAATAAAAAATCAGAAGCAGCATAAAAAGAACTATACTGATTTTTTAAATTACCAATACCTACAATGACAAAAATATAAGAAAATCACTTCAAGTTTCAGTTTTCTATCAGAACATGTTAAATTACATAGTATGCAATGCTCTAATTCTCTGCTTTAAGATTTATGAACTTCACTTCTTGAATTTAAGACTATAGTTAATCTGCAAATATCAAAACTATTTGTGACAACTTGGTGAAAGATTTCCATGAAGTTCTGCTATAAATAATGAATTTTGTTTCTAATGGATATTTAGCAAAAGCACTTAGCTTAAACTTCAAAAGGTTTACTGTAAAACCTAGCATATTAGATGTTTGGGGGGGGTTCCCCAAGAAATTCTTAGGTGACTATATAATATTCCTTTTTTAAGAAAGATTTTATTTATTTATTTTTAGAGAGGGGAAGGGAGGGAGAGAGGACGAGAAACATTAATGTTTGGTTGTCTCTTGCATGTCCCCTACTGGGGGCCTGGCCTGCAACCCAGGCCTGTGCCCTAACTAGGAATCAAACTGGCAACCTTTTGATTTGCAGGATAGCATTCAATCCACTGAGCCACACCAGCCAGGGCTAATATTCTTATTTTAGGTACAAGATTTATTTCAAAATCAACCCTGGCTGCTATGGCTCAGTGGATTGAGTGCTAGCCTGCAAACCAAAGGGTTGCTGGTTCCATTCCCAGTCAGGTCACAGGTCTGGGTTGTGGGCCAGGTCCCCAGTAGGGGGCTCATGAAAAGAAACCACACACTGATGTTTCTCTCCCTCTATTTTTCTCTCCCTCCCCCCGCCAAAAATAAATAAATAAAATCTTTCAAAAATATTTCTTTCAAAATCACTATTTAGGGTAAAAATAAAAATATTCTTATACAACTGAAAAGAATGTCATTTATAGTCCTCTTCAGATGTGTAGAGGACTGGTTTGTTTTAGTCTGGCAAATGTGACTCAGTTCCGTATGGAAAACCTACAGAAGTGAAGTGGTGGGCAGGAGCCAGACCTTCAAACCAAGTTTTCCTGTGGGAATCAGGCCTAGAAAATGCATACAGACTGTTAAGGCTTGCTCTTGCTAAAACTCCATCACCCTGGGCTAAAACAACAAATGTGTATTGTCTATCTCCAAGGTCATATCCAAAGCCTGTGTGAATTTTCCCAAGGACAGAGCTAATCAGCTCACTGCCTTTCCCTTCTGCGTGTTATTTTCATTTCCTTGAATGTACCTAAAATGTAGACAATGATATTCTACATAATAGATAATAAATCCTTCTTTGATGTAAAACCCAAGAAAAACAATAAAAGCCTATCTAGACAAGGGTCAGCACACTCTCTCCTTGAAAGGGTGTCCAAAGCGCTCAGAGGTGCTCTCCCCTTGAGAGAGTAGCCATGCAGTTCCCTTTTTTCCCACAAGATTGCTGTCTCCCGTGCATTTATTTTCCCTTTCAGTCACAACAGGTGGACTCTGCTGGCCAGAGTCTGCCACAGTGATGGTGTGCTTTAAAAAAAATCCAAATACTCTTCATATGGTGATCAGAAGTGAGTCACACTGGTTTAAATAAATTATTAGCTGTGTGAACTTAGGCTAGACTAATTTCTGAGTCTATTTTATCTTACATAAAATTGGGCTAATAAGTCATTAAATGCATCAAGTTAAACTACCTCATAAAAGCAGCTAGCACAACAGTCCACATATGTTAATTCCCATCACCCTAACTAGTTTTGAATGCATTGTCAGCAACATCATGAAGGCAAAGCAAAACATAATAGAAATAAAACAGGCCACAAAAATAGAAAAAGGCTATTTTTTAAATTATGTAATTAGCTAAAGCCATAAAGGAGCTAAGATACTGCTCTTATCCTTATACTTTAGAGAAATTACACTTGGTTTTGATCATACCTTAGTAAGTCAATACGAGCCTCCACAAAGGAACTTAAACTTTTATACATGGAATGAAAGAAAGAAGCCAAATTTACAAAATGTTTAAAAAGCTGTAAGCTCTCTCAGAGACATTTGCAAGTAGGCTTTTACTAGCTCTTTACAAAGCTGAATCACCATCTCCCATTTGCATGTGAAAAATATGATATATATTCTTCATTTGCTCCTCAAATCACTGAATTACAGCAAAACAAAATAAAAAGTAGAAGGAAAATACAAAATGCCATTGGATACCTGCCCATCTCTGCTTATCTGGACTTTCTTGTTGTCATTCCAAGGATTGAGTAAATGATGTGCGAACTGGAAGGGAAGGCTTTCCTTTCGTATCCACTCCACCTTGAACACGCCTCCTAGCCCAGCGGAGCCCCAGTCCTGGCTCTTCTCCCTTCCTATCTCAGAAGACATCCTAGAAAATCCCTGGGGGTCAAATGAGTGGGAAGGGTGAAAGTGAGAAGGATATTAAAATGTCCAAATTCAATTTACCAGAGAAAGCTCTGAGTTTTTATTTTTTATTTTAAGGTAAAAATATAATATAAAAATAATATATAGCTAACAAAAACAAAAATAAGCTACTTACTAAGTGTTCTTTATAAAAAGATTTATTAGCAAATTTTATAGGAAAGATCAATTTCAGTCTGCTAACATAATTTCATTATGACAGATATTTTCTAAATAATATATCAATAGTTCTAACCCTACATTTATTTCATAAATGGATACAATCTAACCTCTAACTTTTTACTTCCAAAATTATAATATTAAATAATAAATGCATTCTTTTGTAAATTCAGATATACATCAAGTCAAGATGCGTTAAGACACAAATTCAGTTTCTTGATTGTCAATACTAACTTTCTTGGTTTATTTAAATAAATGTTTTTACCAAAAAAATCAAGCTTCTCATTACTTTCAATCTAACTGAGAAATGGAAAATATACAGTTGTCTTCAGAAGCAGAAACTGTTTATCTGGAGAGGCTCTAGTAAGATAAAAAGTTAAAAAACAAAGGGATCTCTATTTGTCATTCCTTTGAAGAGGCACAATACATTCTTCATTCTCAGACAAGCAAAATGAATACTTGTATTTCAAGGCAATGAAAAGCCAGGTTTTTTGTTTGTTTTGTTTTTGTTTCTATTTCTGTGCTCTAACCTACAACCAGAAGTACCCAAACTGTTTCAGGATGGCTCACCTGGAAATGTCCAGATCCTTGAACAGAAAATACCAAGTAAACCATACTGCTTTCCCAAAAGGCTCGATTTAACTTCCGTTCATTACTAGGAGTTGTAGACCAAATACCCTTCTGTTGAGAAATTTCAAGGTTTCTCAAATTGCTACTCTTCATTATGAAGTATCGAATTGGCATGTTTGGTCTTGGTGAAGGTGATTTTGACCCCTATAAAAAAGAGTACATAAGTTCTTAAAAGGTAATTTGACCTTTTGAAATCAATAGGCTGAATTAAATAACATCTTCATGAACATATAAACCAAAATATTTTACCAAATAATCAACGAATGCAAATAGTTCAATCATTCCTGAAAACCTACACAAAGCTCAATCAAAATGAGGTTAAAGAACCAAAACCAAGTACTTCGTTTGGGAGCATTCAAAATCCCTTATCAAGAAAGGATCTTGGATCACCAATTTTGATTTATACTATAAATGTACTTTCATAAAATATTTTAATAAACTTCAAAGTCTGAAGGAAAAAAAAACAAAACCTGCTCCAGCTTATTGCCTGGATACAGTTTCCGGGTAACAATGCAAGTGAAAGAAACAAATAGAAACCAGTGGTCTTGCTGAATTGCAGAAATAGTTCAAGGTAGCTAGAATCTGCATGGCAGTGAACTAGATAGAAGGATGTCGCACAGAAAGAGTTTCTGGGGGGGTGCAGAGGGGTTCCTCATGGTTTTTGGCTAACAACTGACCTGTACTTGGCTGAGAAAAAATGACCCAAGGCCAAGAAAAGACCCTAAGGAAAGCAGTAAAACCAGGTAATTTGAGTACTCACATGTGGTTGGGAAAATTTCGTGTTATCCCCAGCCAGAATGGAAAGAATTTGTATTACATAGGGCATTAACCCACAGAGAATCACGCCTTAGCATTGGAACTAAATTAGTACCAGATAAAAATTGCTCGTGTCCACCCTAACACTATTTAAGAGCAAATCTTGAAAGGCTTAAATTGCTTGCCACTAACTTAGCTGTGTACCAGAAGGATGTCTCATATTATTTAAAGGAGTACAATTAAAATCTAGGAACTGAACAAAATTACAAGGAATGCAAAGAAACAGGAGCATATGATCCATAAGCAGGAAAAATTAATAGTAAAAACAGACTCAGAAATGATGTGTGTAGGAGATAAGAATGTTAAAGCAGTTATTTTAAATATATTCCCTATGTTCAAGAAGATACAGGAGACATAAACATGGTAAAAGAAGTTAAAGGTATTTTTTAAAAACCCAGAAGGTGCTTTAGAGATGAAATTATAGTATTTGAAGTTAAAATACACTAGAAAAATGCATAGTGCAATAGATTAGACACTAAAAATAAAAATTCCAGTGAACTAACTTAAAGATATAGCAATAGAAACTATCTCAAATAAAGCAAAGAGATAAAAATGTCTAAAAATAAATAAAAAAGACTATCAGTGTGACTGGTGGAACACTATGAACTGGTCTTAGATTTGTGTATCCAGGATCCCAGAAAGGAGAAGGGAGAGGGGAAATATAAAAAATGCATGAAGAAATAATGGTCTTAAATTTTCCAAATTGATGGAAACTATAAATACACAGATTGAAAAAGAAACAGAAAGAGAACCAAAGTCATATCAAAATCAAACTACTAAAAATAAGTGGTACAAAGAAAATCTTAAAAACAGCTAGAGGGAAAAAAGACATTAGATACAGAGAAACAAAGATAACAATGATGGTAAACTTCCCATCAGAAACTATGTGAATCAAGAGACAAGACAATGGAGTGATGTCTTCATAGTGATTAAAAAAACCCACTGTCAATCTACATACACAATTATAATAAAAGAATTATATACTCAATAAAAATATCTTGTAAAAATAAAAGTAAAAAGACCTTCCAAATGAAAGTTTAAAGAATTCATTTCCAACAGATCTGTACTAGAAGAAATGTTATACAAAGGTTTTTAGGCAGAAGTGTATGACCCAAGGTAGAAATTCATATCAACACAAAAGAATAAAGAGCACAGAAAATAGTGAACATTTAGTAAATATAAAAGGCATTTTTCTGAATTTTGGTAAAAGATAACTGGCTATGTAAGTAAAAAATAATACAGTGTGGCATTTATAACATATGCAGAAATAAAATATACGAAACCAATAACACAAAGGGCTGAAGGGTAAAATAAAAGCACACTGTCACACGGTTCTCACACCATACAAGCAGTGGCATAACACTGACTCAAGTTACACTAGGGAAAGCTAAAAACGGCTTCACTAGAGAATTCTACCTAATACTTAAATTAGAAATAATGCCAATTCTACACACTTTTTCCAAATTACTGAAATGGGAAGTGTATTTCCCAACTAATCTTATGCGGCCAGCACTACCCTGACGCTAAAACCACAGAAAGATAACACAAGGAACGAGAGCTACAGATGTGCCTCATTTAATAGATTTTTTGACTGATAACAAAATTAAAGCCAGCTATGTTTTCAAAGGATAATACACCATGACCAGTGAACCGTAACAGAAAAAATAGATTAAATAGAACATCATCAAATTTTAAAAAATTGTCTCTTCAAAAGACACTTAAAAATGCAAGCAGACTGTTAGAAAAAAAGTTGCAGAACATACATAGTTAAGACATATTCACAATATATTTTATTAACTTCTTTGTACTAAGCAAAAAAAGATGAACAACCCAAAAAAAGTTCAACAAAATTTTGAACAGATACTTTACCAAAGAAGATGCAGGAATGCCAAATAAGAACATGAAAAAATGCTTAACATCATTAGTCACTAGGGAAATGCAAATTAAGACTACAATGGGATATCACCATATGTGTATCCACTACAATGGCTAAAATTAAGACTAATAATATCAAGTATTGTCAAAATTGTAGAGCAAATACAATTCTCATAGATTAAATGAAATAATACATTTAAAAATATGGATGAGTTTCAAAAGTAAAATAAGCCAGTCACAAAAAGCAACACACATGATTCTATTTACAGAAAATTCAAAAAAAGGCCTAAGTCTAGGGACAGAGGGCGGGTCTGTGGCTGCCAGGAGCCAGGAGTGACGAGAACACTCTGTATATGACTGTGGTGTCATGATTGTATACATTTTTCAAAATTAACTGAATTGTAGAATTCAAATTGGCAAACTTTAGTGTGTGTAAATTATACCTTAATAAAGATATGTAAAAATTTAAAAACCCTAAAACCTAAGAATTTAAATCTGCAAAAACATTTCTTTTCCTCTTATTTAACAAGTGTTTCAGCAGATGTTTTCACCAGAGCACTACATAGAGCTAAATAACCCTAATCAAATATTTACTCAGGTACTAACAATGCAGAAAGTAATAGTAAATATATTCCAATCATCTGAAATCATTCATATCACAAGTTTTTAAAAAGATATATAGTTCTCAATTCCCTATTCCTATCTTCCTAGCCCCATCCTGTCTTGTTTTATAGTGTATCCATTGAATTGATCAAATCAATGAACTACTGATAGAAATCATTATTTTTAATTCTGAAATAATAAACCAAAATTAAGATAATCTTATTATTTGTTTTAACCAAAAAAGTTCTAAAGATATAAAAAGGAAATAATGAACTGCCTAGCTACATGCCATCACTGAATGATCTGTTCATTTAAAATACACCAAGATAGTAATAACTAGAAAAATTGGTCAAGAAAAACTAAAAAATTTACTCAAGGTGTCTCAAGTTTACCAGCTTCAACATATTATCTAGAACAAAGATCATAATTAGTAACTGAAATAACTGATTTATAATTTTGTTTAAATATGTAACATTACATATACTAGAAATCCTTTCCTTGCTACATGGACTTTCAGATACTCTACCTTTCCTGAGGATGGAGGAGAAGGACTAGCACACGGACTTGGGTAATCTTCTGCAGACTTTACAGAAGTCTGATCTGATCGGTCATCAGTGCTTCGTTTAGGATGTAAGATTCCTCTATCTTTGTACTTCTGAGGTGGGTGTAATGCTGGAGATGGAGATTTCATCAACACTCTTGAGTGAGAAGGAGGAAGCAAAGAGCCATTATGCGTAAGTTATATATAAACTCATAATACAAAGCAGATGGCATTTCAAACCAAAGTTTCAAGGACATTATAACTGATATAACATTATTTTAAAAGGGAATTTCATTTTTCTATTACATTTGGAAACTAAGAAACACTTGGACTATTAGGATATACTTATAAGAACAAAAGGCAAAAATCCTTTATAAACAATCTTCAAAAGTCTTTAACTTAATATTAATAATTACTCAAGTATAATTTCTCTTACAAAATTCCTAACCTCTTTTGTGATGGTATAGGAGAGGTCTTTAACAATTATATTTTATATTGATATTTAATGTTTTTTCACATTGTAAAATTATTTAACTACATCTAAGCCAATGCCCCTTACTGGAGTATCACCCATTCCACATCCCTTCCACCTTTATAAAACATCTTAGGGCCAAGTAAAATAGATTTTAAAAGTATACTGAAAATTACAGAATGGTAAAGTGTAAATTATACTGGATTAGAGTCAAGACGGAAGATTTCTAGGACAGTACTAAATTTGCAACTAACTAGGTATGTGATCTTGTGCAACTCTTAATTTATCTGAGCTTAAAAAGTGTATGTCTTGCCCTGGCTGTTGTGGCTAAGTGGATTACATGGGGGCCTGTGAACCAAAGGGTCACTGATTCAATTTCCAAGCTGGGCCCAGGTTGCAGGCCAGGTTCCTAGTGGGGGATGCTCGAGAGGCAAGGACACACTGATGTTTCTCTCCCTCTCTTTCTCTCTCCCTCTTTTTCTCTCTCCCTTCCTTCCCCTCTCTATAAAAATAAATAAATAAAATCTTTTTTAAAAAGTATATGCCTTTGTGGAATAACCAGACATTTTAAAATATATATGTACTTCACACCTTGGCTGGTGTAGCTCAGTGGATTGAGCACAGGCCTGCGAACTAAGGGATCATGGTTCGATTCCTAGTCAGGGCACTTGCCTGGGTTGCAAGCCAGTGCCCAGAGAGGGACACGCAAGGGACAACCAAACATTGATATTTCTCTCACTTTCTCCTTCCCTTCCCCCCTAAAGATAAATGAATAAAATCTTTAAATAAATAAATATTTTTAAAATATATATGTACTTCCTGAAGTCATGCAATATAAGTTCACAGCACCACCTATAAAACTCTGTCACCCTAACACTGGATCTAATGAAGCACTGAGGACAAACTACCAGTTTACATGAAATACTTAAGGTATAGCAATAAATAATGCCAGGAAGAAATAAAGAGGCAAATCTAAAATGTGGTACAGTAAGTATTCAGCATTGTCAACAAGTTCTGTGACTAAGCAAAATGATGTATGTAGAAACCAATTTTATCACAGGTTAATTGACATAAACAAGAGTTGAGTTAACTATGGTATCTCATCAACATTATAATGAAACTCTTTAATGAAATAATTTACTGAAGGACCTGCTGTCCATCTCATGGTACTATTGACCTAGCTTTTCCAAAACAGTCAACAGGGGAACTGCTCTAGATCACAAGAGATTCAAGAAACATAACACTCTAATGCAGTGCATAAGTCCTCCCTGGATGCTAATTCAAATAAATTTGTAGAGAATTCGGGAAACAATCTTTTTAATAGGCTGGTAATTAGATTTTGATTATGTAGGAAATAATGCCTGTAGTTTTCAGAGATGCACATTTAAATATGGAAGGGTAATATGACAGGAAGTGTGGTACTGTATTTTGTCATGTATAACATGCACCCACACTTAAGTGTGCACTATACACAGCATTCCATTATTATGCACATGGTATGTAATCATTATACCCATGTATAATGTGCAACCTTATTTTTCCCTAAAATACGTGGGCAAAAACGTGCACATTATACATGGCAAAATATGGTATCTATTTTGAAAAGAAAGCAAGAGAAAAATATTTTGGTACACACGAGTAGGTGAACATCTTGCTAACTGCTGAATCTGGGATATGGAGTTCACCATGACAACATTTACTTTGCCATATTTAACAATACTTATAACACATTTAAAACAAAAAAGGACGTGCTCCGTGATTCATAAGTACCCATACAGTCTTGCAAGCCCTGCCTTCAAGACAAGCTGAAAAAGCTTATGCTCCTAATTTGTTCCAATTCAATAATATATCTTAGATCAAGGATTGTTTCTTTCACAGATGAAATAAAATAGTTAAAACTTAAACACGTTCACAAAAATATAATCAATGGGTGGATGAATCATTAACAACTTGATAAGAAGTATAAAAAATAACTTTTCAGGGTTTTTTTCCTCTCAGGAATTGAAGTTCAATAAATTATCTAGTTATAACCTCTAAAATTCCATTATTCTTACCCTGGTACCTAACTGACCTGAAAATTCAAAGACAGAACTTAATGATGGTAAAAATTTTATCAAAATAAAACTGTTTTCAATAGAACTAAATATCTACATTTGTAGTTTTCAAACTGATCTTTACTGTGAGTTCTATTCTAGTTTTTTTTCTCTATTTAACTTCTCCCTAAAATTTCATTTGTAGAAATGAAGTATTCCATAAACCCTTCCTAAATTGTCATTTAAGAGGAACAAAGAGTTCTAACATGGAACTCACTCAGATCTTTTTTTTTTTACAGACAAGATATGCTTGTCTTTTGCCATCCAACTCTTAGTTGAAAATGGCAAGGGAAAAAAACATTGGTTTGACTTTAGAATGGGATATAGGCAATTTCTATTATTTTAATAGTTTCTTAAACTATTTTTTAATATTTTCAATTTAAACTATGCTTTTAATTTTAAAAAATTATCTAATCTACATCTTGCCATCTTAGAGTGAATACCTATTCTATTCCTCACCAAGATACATGAACTCTAGACATCATCTATTAATATCTCTAAAAGTCAGAAAGTAGATAAAATCCTATATCCTGCTGTTCAACAGGTAACAGAATGAAAAATGTCAGGCTGCAACTTGTAAGGAAATGAAAATGCTTAATCCTGGTATCATAAATGATAAAATCGGTTTATAAGATGATCAGTTTCAAAAATACAACTAACATTACACTTATAATTCTATTCTCCTTCTTTTATTTCCAAATTTATCAAATGAGTATACTACTTCCTAAAGGAAAAGGAAGCTTTTTTTCCCAAAAAGTCTATGTGTGTGCACATTTGTATGTGAATATAGGCACACACGCACACATATGTATCCATTTATGCACACATTCACACACATACACACACAGTCTGTATGACTCTAACATGTTTTTTATAGACAGGTATAGGAATAACTAGACAGCATAATTTCTACAGAAATATATTTGCACATTCTACACAGTCATTCTTCAGGTAAAATTTTACAACAATGTTTTCAAAAAGTGGGGGTTGTATAAGTAGAAAAATGTGCTTTTTACAATACTATACTCCTTTTGCTCAACAGGGTCTGCATCAGAAAGGTTCAGGCACATGCATTACTTGATTTTCTGGGCAACTGGCTGAATTTTCCTAAAATGTAGTATCTGAAGAACTTGGAAACCAATATATATTATTCCTCTTTCACTGAAGTGTGAACAAATAGAAGCCTTTATGTTTAAATGAAATGCAAAATATGACTTAAAAAAGAAGGTATTAAAATCCCTATCTGATCCTTGAAAAACAGTAAGCATCGTATCTTTTATTTCCATTGCTTCTATTTTATTTTACCAGTGAAATTATATCTTACTACAGACTTTCCGCCAATATTGCCAAGACTAGCATCACAAGCAACACACTGTTGTTATCAACAGGGTAAAACATTTTTCTAACTGATATAAAGAAATTCATATTTGATCTTAATAAATGTTTACAAGAAATATTTCTGAATCATGGCCAGTGATTCATCATAACCACTATTATATCATAATACATTTTTGATAAGTCAGTAAGAGCTTTCTCATTACTGAAAATCATATAATAAATAAAAACATCATATCTAATTGCTAAATGCCAGTATTAAAAGAATGTAGCTAAATTGAAAACATTTTGTCACAATAAATTTATTAACTTATTTATTATATACCTCTCCTCAATAAAACATAGCCTCTCTGAAGGAAGAGATTTTAGCTGCTCTGTACATGCCATAGCCCTCACACCAACACCAAAAGGCACTCAGTGTGTCACTAACTGAATGAATGAATGAATGATTTTCCTAGAGGAATATTAGTCAGCAATAATGATATCTAAGTAACACTTGTAGGGAGATTGTTCTTTTAAATGGCCACAGCCAACACTTCTTGTTGTAGGGCATCTAGGAAAGACCCCACTTGGCATATAGTATTAACTAAAATCTATAATTAAAAAATGTTGCTATCTTTTTAACAGATCCTAGATTTATGAATCTTAAAATTAAATATTTTGCTGACAAGAAATACTTTTCCTGACAAGAAAATTCCTTATTAAAAAACTCACAGGTACCAGTAGCTTAAAAATCCTTCATATTATCTTAATATTTAAAGGAATTATGTTTTAGGGTTGACAAAAAAGAAAAAAAAGAAATATGCTTTAAAAGGAAATATCTCTTCCCATTTTATCATGACCTTTTTGTGTATCTTATATTGTAAGAATGTAATTTCTAAATAATAAAAGCACATGATTCAATGCTAAATAAGTCATTTTCCTGGAAAAAAATCTCCATTTCAATAATATATTACAAATTTACCTTTCTGCAGTAGCAGGCTCATCAGAAAATTCAGTATCTGCTGAACTTTTCCGACTATTATTTGACCTCCAAGATGATGCCAAAGGAAGTTCTTCTGAAGACATAGGCCTTGGCCTTTGGCCAATCCCAGATGGTTGCTGTAAACCTGCAGACTGTTCTTCAGTGCTTAAAACAGCTATAATTGCTCTGATGGTAGCTTCATCAACTTGAGACCAAGGTTTAGATGGAGCTCTCATTCGGCGTAAAAATAAGCTGTGCCACTTCTGTCTGAGCTGCAGCAATAAACTGGCAGCCTATAATAAAATAGTTTCATAGTTCAAATAGATCCTAGCATGACACCTATTTGTTTATTAGTTAGGGTCTACAAATGTTACCAAAGAACAAGTTTTACATTTCACACAACTTACTACTAATTTCATCCTTTCTGTTGCATGAACAAAATAAAATTTATTTACCATAGTTGAGGCACAAAATCAAATGAAACAGTTTAATCAGAGACACAATACTCAATGTGTGGTTGAGTGTGAATAAGATAGAAAAACAACAAATAAACAAGAATTCATTCAGTTCCATTCATCTTTTATTTTAGTGCCTATAGAACATCCAAATAATGATGTCCAGAAAGCAGCTGGATTCATAGGTGTAGAAAAAGACCTAAGCTACGTATAGATTTGATAGTCACCAATGCATAAATGATTAGTAAGTCTCCATGCAGAGGTTAAGTCCCTAGAGATTGTGCAGAGATAGTGAGAAGAGCACAGTAAAGCACAGAGTACGGGAGAAATCTAACATTTAAGGCAGAAACACATACAGAAGAGTCAGTGTAAAAAACCTAAGAAGGAATGACCTTTCTAGGAAAGAAAAAGAATCAGGAAAGACTACCACAGTAACTGGTGACAAAGAAATTGGGGCAGGACAAAGAGAAAAAATGGGAAAGAGAGAATTACAAAAATAAGGGTATAGACAACAGTGCCAAAAAACGAGCAATGGGAGATCCGGCCAAGATGGAGGCATAGGTAGAAACCCTTCACTCCCTCACACAACCAAAAGGAGGATAACAACCAATCTAAAATCAGTAAATAACCAAAAGCACCAGAAAAGCAAACTGTGTGGAACTCTGACACCCAAGGAATTAAACTGTCAACCAGAACAACCACACAGGTAAGACAGGCCAGATAGAGAGAACCCACCATGAGGCAACAGGCCAGACTGCACTGCGAAGTGGGCACTGACTGAGAGAACTCAGCAAGGCCGTGGAGCATGCGGGCAGGGCTGGCTGAATGGGAAACTGAGACTCAGAGCTGACTGTGGACTACACTGGGGGTTGCCATGGTAGAAGAAACTCCCGGTCTCACACAAGAGTTTGTTGGAAAGCAGGCTAGAGCAGGGCAAGTGAGCTGAGTTGTTCCCTCTCTGGCCCCTCCCCCAAAGGCAGTGCCACAGCCCAGCAAGGAGGGTTGCCCTGCCTGGGTGAATACCTAAGGTCCCGCCCCCTTACAACTTAACAGGTTCGTCGAGACAAAGAAATATGGCCCAAATGAAAGAAAAAATCAAAACTCCAGAAAGAGAGCTAAAGGATGAGGAGACAGCTAACCTATCTGATGGAGAATTCAAAGCCCTGATAATCAAAATGCTCACAGAAATAAATAAGCTTAGTTGAAAATTGAAAGAACAAATGAAGGGTACCCAATGTGAAATAAAGTGTAATATTCAGGGAACTAACAGTAACAGGAAGGAAACCAGGACTCAAATCAATGGTTTGGAATAAAAGGAAGAAATAAACAGCCAACCAGAACAGAATGAAGAAACAAGAATTCAAAAAAATTAAGAGAGACTTAGGAACCGCTGGGACAACTTTAAACGTTCCAATATCCGAATTATAGGAGTGCCGAAAGGAGAAGAACAAGAGTAAGAAACTAAAAACTTTATTTGAACCAATAATGAAGGAAAATTTCCCCAATTGGGCAAAGTAAGCAGACTTTCAGGAACTCCAGGAAGCCCAGAGAGTCCCAAAGAAGTTGGACCCAAAGAGGAACACACCGAGGCACATGTACAACCCAGGGACATGAACTGAGGGGGGGAATGCTGGATGGATGGGGAGTGCAGGGCAGAGGAAGGTAAAGGGGGAAAAATTGGGAAAAGAGTAACAACATAATCAATAAAATCAATATAATCAATAAAATAAAATCAACATAATCAATAAAATATACTTTAAAAAAACAATGAGCAATTGTCAAATTTGTCAAGGACAGCAGGCAGGCTCTGACAACATAGAGGACAATGTTGGCCCCAACAAGTACAATTTCAGCAAAGTGACAGGCTGGTAGAGATGCAAGTGACACTACAGTAGGTTGCAGTGATCAGTAAATGAACGAATGGTAAACAAGTAAATCTAGCCAATGTTGACTATTCACAGTTCAGCTACCAAAACAAAACAAAAGGATATAAAATTATCTTCAAAAGTGGAGATGGAATTAAGAGAAGGCTTTGTCAAAAGTTTTTAACTTGAAAAGAAACCTTCCTCTTTCCCAATTCAGAGATACATGAACAGAGAAAATAACTCATATCTTTCTCTTAGAAATAACTGTACAAAATAAAGGGAGTTCTGGTGTACTTAATACTCAATATTTTCTTCTATACACAGAAATACTCAAATATTACCATGCATAAATGCTGACTGACATCTAGCTTTTTCAAATCCTCTGTTGGAATAAACCCTGATATAACTGAACAAGCTGTATTCTCTAATACTAAGAGCCCAATATTAAATATATAATTTTTATTACATTATCAATTCATACTAACTGAAAGAAATTTATCATACTACTAAACAGTAACTTACCTCAGGCTCTAGTTTGAAATTCAGCCACTCATCAAGTTTCAAAGATGCCAAATTAGCAGTAGTTCTATCTTCCATTTCACTATCACTACTGTCAATAGGAATACCATCTGCTGTTCAAAAAATATAGAAAAGAAAAAATTTCACTTTTAGCATCTTATATGATAGCAAAAAAAGAGTAAGTAAATATAGAGACACTCCATATTTACATAAATCCTCCTGATATACTAGCAATTTGTGCGGAGAGTTCTCTAAATCCCACAGGCCACAAATTTCAATATTAAAAAAAGGGGGGGGAAGAATTGTACAGACTACAATCTTTAATCACAGTGCAACAGAACAAAAAAATCAAAAAATTTAAAAATCAATACAATTTTAAATAATAACTGGAGAAAGAAAAAAAACTAAGAACATAAAGAAAGGAATAAAAACACTAAAAATAGTAAGCCAAAAAATGATATATTAGGTAAGCCAAATGTTATTAATAATTAAAACTATAATCCAGGTGCTTGAAAATCTAATGAACAAACTTCTGATAAATTTAATAAAAGGAGAAAAGAGGAGTTTTTACAGTTCCAGCCAAGATAGAGGTGTAGGTAATACACTGTTTCCTCGCACAACCAAAAGAAGGATAACAACAAATTTAAAATAAAGAAACAAACAGAACTGCCAGAAAACCTAATTGTATGGAAGTCTGACAACCAAGGAGTTAAAGAAGACACATTCAACAAGACTGGTAAGAGGGTGGAGAAGGGCAGTGCGGGCAGAGAGGATGCAGGGCAAGGCAGCAGCTGGCATTCAGGGTGGTACCATATTTGCCTGTGGATAAACTGGGAAGAACAACTGTGGAACTAGACAGACCATGCAACCCAGGGTTCCAGCGTCAGGAAAATAGAGCATCAAAACCCCTGTAAAAATCTGTGGGGGTTGTGGTACAGGAGAAACTGCCAGTCTCCCAGGAGAGTCCACTGGAGGTGTAGTCCATTGGGTCCTAGAACATACATAAGCCCATCCACCCAGGAACCAGCAGCAGGGCAGCACCTGAAAGTGTGCAATTCACCTGTGAGAAGTGGGGAAAGTCACTGAAAGCAGGGCAAGAGCCATGCAAGTGGCACTGTTCCCTCTCTGATCCCTCCCCAGATACAGTACTACAATGCAGCAATATGGATTGCCCCACCCCAGGGATACCTAAGGCTCCAACCCTTACAATGTAACAGATGTGCAGAGACAAAGAAATATGGCCCAAATGAAAGAACAGATCAAAACTCCAGAAAAAGAACTAAGCAACAAGGATACAGACAACCTATCAGATGCAGAGTTCAAAACACTGGGAATCAGGATGCTCATAGAAATGGTTGAGTACGGATGCAAAATAAAGAAGTGAAGGCTATACAAACTGAAATAAAGAAAAACATACAAGGAACCAACAGTGCAGGGAGGAAAACTGGGACTCAAATTAAGGATTTGGAACAAAAGGAAGAAATAAACATTCAACAAGAACAGAATGAAGAAACAAGAATTCAAGAAAATGAGGAGGGGCTGAGGAACCTCTGGGACAACTTCAAACATTCCAACATCTGAATCATAGGGGTGCCAGAAGGAGAAGCATAAGAGCAAGAAGTTGAAAACTTATTTGAAAAAAATAATGAAGGGGAACTCCCCTAATCTGGTGAAGGAAACAGACATACAAGACCAGGAAGCACAGAGAGTTCTAAAAAGTTAGATCCAACAAGGAACACACCAAGACACATCATAGTTACATTGCCAAAGATTAAAGATAAGGAGAGAATCTTAAAAGCAACAAGAGGAAAGGAGACAGTTACCTACAAAGGAGTGCCCATATGACTATCAGCTGATATCTCAAAAGAAACCTTGCAGGCAAGAAAGGGCTGGAGAGAAGTTTTCAAAGTCATGAAAGGCAAGGAACTACATCCAAGATTACTCTATCTAGCAAAGCTTTCATTTAGAATGGAAGGGAAGATAAAGTGCTTCTCAGATAAGGTCAAGTTAAAGGAGTTCATTATCACCAAGCCTTTATTATATAAAATGTCAAAGGGACATAGCTAAGAAAAAGAAGATCAAAACTATGAACATTAAAATGACAACAAACTCACAACTATCAACAACTAAACATAAAAAAACAAACTAAGCACACAACTAGAACAGGAAGAGATTTACAGAAATGGAGGTCACATGGAGGGTTATCAGCAAGGAGGGCAATGGGGATGAACGGGGAAGAGGTACAGGGAATAAGAAGCATAATTGGCAGGTACAAAATAGACAGGGAGAGGTTAAGAATAGTATAGGAAATGGAGAAGCCAGTGAACCTGTATGTACAACCCATGCACACAGACTAAGGGGGGGAATGCTGGATGGAATGAGGATACTGGGTAGAGGGGGATAAAAGGAAGGAAAAAAAAACAGGACAACTATAATAGTATAATCAATAAAATATACTATAAAAATTTGCATAGAACCATAAAGATAGGAGAAACCCAAAGGAAAAAAGTGTTTTTAAAAGTCTTTTGATCCATATTCTTAATTAAATTGTATCTCACTCACAAAAAGGAGGAAAAAAGTACACATCTGACTATGAAATCAGAACTGAGAATAAGATTATAAAAATGAATACAAAATGTGTTAAGCTAAAAAGACACAGTATGCATAATTACAGAATAAGAAACTTGAAACCTTCAAAGAAATGTATTGTTTTCTACAAAACAAACAGAAAGAATAAGTAATTACTAAAACTGAAAGAATAAGAAATTGAAAAACTCAGGCTATTTAAGAAAGGAATTCAAGATGTCCTTAAAGAACAATAAAGAAATCCAGAACATCAAGTACGTCAAACTTTTCAGAAATCACGTAATGGCCAGTTCCTCTAATGAAGAAGATCTAAACCTAACTCTAAAACCTGATACTTAAACATTCAGATGCACTCAGCACATAAACCCTATAGAGCAGCCTCACTAATCAACATAAATATATCCATTTTAATAAATGCTAGCAAAATATTTAGCATTGCAATAAATTATTCTTAGTCCAAGAAAGGTTCATCCTTGGAATAAAATGTTATTTCCATAAATAAAACATCAACAAGCTAAACGAATTCTGGTTATACGAACCAATGCTCAAAAACTACTTAATAAATTCAACACTTTTTAAAAACATTAAAAACAAAACATTTCTTTTTAAATAAATAATTAAAATGAAAATTAACATTATAATCAGTGGTACTTTAGAATTTAAACCTTTAAAATTCAGAAAGACAAAGTAGACCATTAACATGATTTTCCAAAATCATGTAAAAGAAAAAATAAACTTTGGTAACAAATTTTTTTAAAAACAGTCATCCTGTTTTTTTTTCCTCCCTTTTATCCCCCTCTACCCAGTATTCCATCCAGCATTCCCTGCCTTAGTTCATGTCCATGGGTTGTACATACAGGTTCACTGGCTTCTCCATTTCCTATACTATTCTTAACCTCTCCCTGTCTATTTTGTACCTACCAATTATGCCACTGAAGGTGACACAATTTAAGAAATAGAGAATCGAAATGATTAGTAAGAGCTTAGTAAAGCAACAGAGTAAATATACTGTCTATATTAGTGTTCTTATTAAGCAAGATCAGCAGGAAAATAAAGAGAACCTATTTAATGTAGTAATTCAAAAACAGCAATAAAGCATCTTAAGAATCATACCCAAACTTTATAACGTTACCAAAAAATATTGCCAAATTTAATAAAAGGTTTGGCTAAAATAGAATAATATACTAAATTTGCTAGAAGCAAAAATGAAATTTAAGTCACAAAAGAATTGCTGGGTGCAAAAAAAGGTTACAAGAAGATGACTACTAAATATTCATAAAAATATGTGAGATTATCAAAGAATAGCTTAATAATAGAAAAGCAGCAAAGAGTTACAAGTAGACCCTCTGCTACCAGATATTACAGCTTACTAAAGAACAAAAATATTGAATAAGATGTTACTATATAAAGGCAGAAATTTAAAGGAATAGAGTATACAAAAATTTTTAAATGCCAAAGGAATTTTATCCCAAGAAAAATATTTAATGAAAACAAAAGAGCACATAGATGAAGACATCAATGTGCAATACCAGTGCCCTCACCTTATCCATTTCCCCATGAGTTACTTACCATGCTGTTTTTATCTTTCTATAAAAACCTAACCCTCTATGGGCCCCATCACTCCAATGAAACAGCTCTCATTAAGGTCATCAATGACCACCATACTGCCAAACACAACAATTTTCAGTACATGTCTTTTTCAATCTCACAAAGTAAAATTCAGAAGGGCTGACATTCTTTTCTTGAAACACTTATCTTCAACACCCGGTCACTGCCTTTTCCTCTATTCAAATTCTAAATATTAGAATCCCTCTGAATTTTGTCAACAACCCTCTTCTCTATTTACACATTCCTTTAGGCCATCCAGTCTTCTGTCTTTAATATCATCTACAAGCTGGTGATTTCCAAATTTGTATTGCTAGCCCAGGCTTCTTTCCTGAGCTCCAGATACATAAATCCAAATGTCTCCAGATAAAAAAAGCTCTTATTTAGGATGCTGTGGCTATCTCAAAGTTCACATGTCTAAAATAGAACTCAACTTTTCCTCTATACAACCTGTTCCTCCCAGTTTCTCAATCTCAAAAGTGTGGCGTTGGTTATTCAACGAGCTACCACAGCCCAAACCTAAGATTTAATGACTCCACCCTTTCACTCATCACCCACATTCAACCTAGCAGTTACTGGAACTATTTCCAAAATAATTTTGAATCTACTTCTCTTTATTATATCAGCTGCCACTGCTATAGTTCTGGGCCATTATTTGTCATGAAGACCACTGCAAAAACTCTTACCTGTCTTCTCCCTTCCATTCTCATTGCTTCAGCAATCTATTCTCACAGCCAAAATGATCTTTTTGAACACAAATCACATCATGTCACTCCCTTACTTAAAACTCCAATGTCTTCCCTTGCATTTACCATGACTTACAAGTCCATGCCTTTCATCCAACCTTATCCCACCCATTCTCTCCTTGATTACTGTGTTTCCAATCACATAAGCTTTCTGTCAATTTCTAGATCATCATCTAATGCAGAATCTTGGTCCTTGGCAGATTATTTATATATCTTCACATGGCTGGCTTCTTCTGATACTTTAGGTCTCAGCTTAAATCACATCTCCTCAGAGAAATCGGTCTACAGTTTCTTTCTAAAGTAAGTTACCCTTAGGGCGGCCCTCTTTATTTCTCTCATAGTGCTAAACAAATTACTTTTTTTGTTGTTGTCTCTACGATCTACAACCATGTAAACTCCTAAGGACAGAAACACCTTGTCTATCTTGCTTTCTGTTTATATCCTCAATACCTAGCACAATACCTGACATATAGTAGCTGCCCAATAAATATTTGCAAAATCACCAAACAACAGAAAATTTGAAACAATCAAGATGTCCAAATGTAAAGAAACACATTTAAATGCATAGTATGCTTTATTATTTCAAGAAAGGTAACAACGCAACTGAAATGCAAAAAAAGATTTGCACAGTGTATGGAGGAGGTACTGTGCCTGATTAAACATATGAAAAGTAGACTTTGAAGTTAAATGCTGAAGATTTCGTGCTGGACAATGCTGCATGGTTGGCCAGACCACCTGAAGTTGACATTAGTCAAATCGAGACATTAACTGAGAACAATCAACATTATACCATGTGGGAGATAGTCGACATAAAATATACAAATCAATAAAGTTATTGGTGAAAATGAAAAATTTGTCTTTTATTTTACAGAAAAAACATAAAGATTTTTTGGCCAACCTGATATATCAAAAGGGAGTTACTACTACGTAAGTTTTTGTAATTTCAAAATTTGTTTGGTTTAGTAAAAAGAAAAATAATATCATTTCAAATACAGGTTTATTTCAATCTTCATAATACATTTACCTCGAAAGGATGAAGATTCCTGAAGAGCATTACTTGCCAACCTGGCTGGACCACAGAATACCAATACTGTGACAGGTGTCACTACTGAACAGCATCTGATGTTAGCTATTCTATGGGCTCTGGTCATTTCATCATAAATAAGCCAATCTGTGGGCAGTGCCTGAATTGCTGCAGCTTGACCATTGGCTGGAGGAATCTATCAGGGAAATAAATTTTAAAATATTGTTAATTGTGTTTATCACCTAATTTACTGGCAACACTTTTAAAATGTAAAAAGTCCCTCAATGAAAGAGGTAATACATATACCCAAGCAAAAATTAAAGCAGGTCATTCATTATTAATGTAGTTTGTAAAAAAACATCCTTATTACTTAACACATTAACTCTTCCAGTTCTAAGATTCAATCAAAATTTTATTCCAATGCTGATTTATACATATATAACTAATTAATTTCTTAAAGCAGGTCAGTATTTGGAACATTTTTTTCATTGATTTTCAACTATCTAAAATAGATTAGCTTCACCTCAAGGCCTAAGAGTATTAAGAATATTTTACCTTTTTATATTGAGGCTGACTGAGAACTGACGTGGGATGAAACCGTACTTTTTTCTCCTTTGGCCCTGTCAACACTAAATTCTCTCTGTCCACATGGACTAAATTAGGATACATGCCTGCCACCAATGCAGCTTTAACAACAGCCCAATTCTCAGAATTTGTGTTAACATCTCGAATGTCACCACCACCTCGTGCTCTAACAAAACCTAGAAACAGGAAAAAAAAACACACACACTTTTCCTATTGTTCAAATCTACTTTTAAACTTTTGTGTTTCTTAATTAACCCATGTAAGTTTGATATTCAAATTCCACAATAATAAAATCTAGTTTAAAATTAGAATCAATGTTCTAAATAAATTTAGCTTTGCTCAGGCTAAAGAAAGTAGAAAATTCACCAGGGACTTAGGAACTTTTTAAAAATTACACAGTCGTGCAATAAAGTTCTTCATAAGCTGCTACCTGAGACACAATGAAGTCATAGCTGAAAACCTAAACCATTCTTCTGAAAGGTATTACTAACATTTTGGTTATGATAGGCCCTGAAGGTAAAGTCATGTAAATACAGAGAATTCTTGCTTAAATTTCAAAAATCCTTCATATTTCCCCATATTTGAAACAATTCTAAATCCACTGGTTCACTCCTCGTATTACTTTGGCACTTCAGTTAATCTGTAAATTCGGGCTCTGGCACTTTTCTCCTGCCCAGTTCTTCAATGTACTATGCTACCCAAAGCTAAACGAGCAATTCTAAACTAAAGGAGCAGCACTGGCATTCTCTTTTAAAAAAAAATCAAAGTGCCTTCAGTGATTACTTGATGTTTTATGTTCCAAAAACATGAAGGCCAGTATTCATATCAATCTACTTATATTTTTATAATTTCTATTTCACAGAACTAAATATTTTTATTTAATAGTGATAATATATAAATGTAATATTTAAATGGATCTCCACCAACAAATAAATACCTTATAAATTGTACATAGCCAAGAGTATTGAAAGGTGTTCATACATTTCTCAACTACAACTTTTGCAATACCATTTTTTTCAACAAACAAAAGTTAAGGTCACAGAGAAGTCTACAAAGCAGTTCATGAGTACAAGATATACAACAATGTGATAATGTCATAAAAATAATATAAGATGGTATCAGTTAACACTAAAAATACTGTGAGGTATGGGCAAGGTACTCTCAGTGGTTTAAATAGGTTCTTTAGGGGAAATTTTTACCTGATGCTCTAAGTTGACCAAGCAATTGAGTTCTCATGCCTATTATTATTTCCATAGTAGCTTGTGAAAGAAAATTCTTTTCACAAAAGGCTCTCTCCCATCCATCACTCCGTGCTTTCTGCCATGCCTATAAAAATATAATTATATAACAAGATATATTTACCAATCACTTCTTAGTTAAGTAGCAGTAACTGAACACCATTACATTAACCACTCAAAGTCAATTCTCCTTCTGATTATTTTAATAAAATATAGACTTTATTAAGAAAAAACCCAATTTGTAGATACAGAGAACATACACAGTTACCAGCAGTGGGGGAGTTGGTAAAATGGATGAAGGTGGTCAATGACACAAACTTCCAGTTATAAAATTAAACTTAAGTTGTTGGGATGTAGTATACTGCATGGTGAATATAAGGTCTGTCCAAAAAGTATCTAGCCATATACTATGAAAAACTGACATTTATTGAAGAAGATACAAGAAACACTGTACAGACAGTGACATCTCAGTCTCCTTCAAAGTAGGCACCTTGGTACCTCACACAGTTCTCCCAGTCACCATCAGCTGCCCCATCATATTTTCCTGAATCTCACTGATGCTCTGAAATCTCAGCCCTTTCAAAGGGAAAAGACTTCTGGGAAAACCCAGAAGTTGCAGGGCACCAAATCCTGGGCTGTAGGAGGACTGAGTCACCTGGATGATGTGATCTTTCACCAAAAAACTCTGCACAAGACATGAGACATGAGCGGGCACATTGTCAATACAAAGCTGCTAATCACCAGCTGCCCATAGCTACAGCCTTCTGAATCATCCAAATAGTTTCCACAGAGGAATGTTCAAGCTTAATGCAAAACCTGATGCAGATTCGTTGCTCTACTTGCTCAGTCATGTTGAATGTGACAGCCACTTGCTCACCTGACAGTGTCTACCGCCCCCATTGACTAGCACAGTAAAGTGGTCATTGTTCACACATGCACATTCTAGCCCACTCTCCTTGGCTGCCAAGTTATCCATGTCACACAAGCTGTTCTTGTTATACTAACAATGGCTGGACTTTTTCCAGATAGACCTTGGTAACGCTGTATTGTACTTATATTTGGAAGTAGGTAAAAGAGTAGACCTTTTTAAAAATAAACTCTTTTAGTGAGATATAGTTGACATATAACTTTTCAGGTGTACAACATAGTAATTTGACATTTTTATATATTGTAAAACAATCTTCATAATAAATCTAGTTAACAGACTAGAGAGATCTTAAAAGTTCTCATCAGAAGAGGAAAAAAATTATAAGTGATGATGGATGCTAACTAGACTTACTGTGGTGATCATTCTGCAATATATACAAATATTATGTCACTATGTTATATAGTGACAATTATATGAAACTTGTATGTCAATTATATTTCAATTTTAAAAAAATAATTTAAATATTAAATATAAAAAATAAAGTCTAAGACTTTGTGAACAAATGAAATTTATAATTAGTTAATTTATACTCAAAAGCTATGAAAGCCATTAAGTTTATAAATCCCAATGAGAGAACTATGCATTAGGTAACCTAAATTATCAGCTATGTAAAAATATTTACCTTTTAGATACAGCTGCTAATTTTCCTCCACAGGAGTATGGAGGTTTTTCAACTAAGCCCTCATAATGCCATTTACATTTAAGAATCCTCCATTCCCCCCAAAATAATATCTATATCAATTCCCTAATCAGTCTGAGAATGGAAAGTGAGATTTCTAGAAACCATCTATGTGTAGTATAAAAGAGCTCCTCTTTGAAAATTAATTGTTTTGCTTTGTAATATAACTAACTGATGTATTACCAAATCAGTAATTTATCTATCCTCTCTGCTTTTCAAGAAGCTGGGGGAAAAGAAGATAGAAATTCTGTGTATCTCCAATTATTATCACTCAACTAATCTGATATAATATATGGTGCCTAGTAGACACAGTTACTATGAGTGCATTATCCATTGTTCAATAATGCTCACCAAAAAGCTTGTAATTTTTTTTGTAAATTGTATCTATTATTAAAAATGCTCAGAAAAAAAGTACAAAACTTTCTGCACTAACAGAAAAGTTTTTAAAAATTTATAGGCATAGGCTAGATTCAAGAGAATTTAAGGATAAATAACATGTCTACCTTTTCAAGAAATAACATATTTTTTCTTGCATCCGAATTTCTTAATTATATATAATTTCTCTTCCCCAGTGTCTCACTTTCCCTACCTTTTCTTTCCCATTTAGCACTCAATTTCTCAATGCTATTATCTTAAAAAGTTGTAAGTGATTTTTGGATTTTGCTTTATAAAATTAAGTTCTTTAGATAGTGTCTGGAAACACATGAAAAAGATATACTCTAAAAAAAAGCCAGTAAAGATAATTGAAGATAGTTATCTTCAAGAAAATTGAAGATAATTTTCTTTCAGGCTTTGTTCTATACACTTTGAATAACATACAATGGTTATTGATGAAAATTTTAGACCATTCCTTGCCCAAGATATGATTGAAAGGTAAAAAACTTGAAAATTAAAAATAAATACAAGTATAAATAAAAATATACATATACCTAAAAGAGAAAATGGAAGGAAAAAAGTAGAGAAGAATGGTGATAATTTCAACATATTAACAATAGGAGGATTTTTTTCTGGGCTATTAATAAAATGTGACTTTAAAATAAAACAAAATTAATGTAATCATGTCTTTTTAAAAATTTGTTACATGTGCCCCAGAAATGTGTTTAACCAGCAATATTGTCAGAAGTAAAATAACAATGACAGTACCTGGAATGCCCTGAGAAGTGCCATGTGATCACTGAAAGTTCCTGCAGTGAATCGTTTCCTACAGAGCATAGCTGCACGTTTCTGAGAGGCCTGCGTTGGCAGGACAAAAGGATCTCGATAGGCTAGCGTGCAGGCAATTGTAAGGATGGGGTCCAGACACTTTAAAACAACAGCACACAGGACCATTTTACCAAGATGTGGTTCTACTGGCAAGTCAGCCAAATGATATCCAAGTTCAGTGAGATCTTCCCACGCATCCATTGCATCTATTGTCTAAATACAAGGATACAAAATAGAATTTCACTTAACCGAAAACTCTGTTTACTGAAGAAACATACTTAGAAATCTGTAAGAAATAAAAATATAATTTTTGTTTTGCTTTCACATCTCACAAAAAATATATTTTGCTTCAAATATATAAAAAAGAACTATTTTATTATAACTACCAAAACAGTATTATTCAAAATACATGATTAAGATAATTTTTTAAAGTACAAAATTAGTTAACATGTGTACTCATTTAGTTTATATTTCAAGTAAAATAGTCAGATTAAATAAAACTATTAAGACACCAACCTTAAGCATTTGTACAGCATTTCTTACAATTAAAGCTGGTGGAGGTTCTGGTGCTTTCATAAGAAAATCAGCAATAGGACAATTAACTGGGGCTAACAGCTTGGTATGTAAACAAAGTTCCTGTAAATAAGAATAATGAATAATTTTGAAGTACTGAAATTTATAATTGCTTTTTTTTTAAAAATCATGACTATTGTTCCCAAGCAAAAACTAGTAGAGTCTCTGGCTAAAATGAACAGTAAAGGGAGCAACATCTTTCAATAGAAGATGGGCTCACATTCTGCCCCAGGTGCCAGAATTGTTATAAACACCCTCCAACAACTCGCGTCAACATCACCACTGCCACCACTGGCAACGTCTCCTCACACAGTTTTATATATAACAATAAGAATTATACTATCCAAAAAAATATTTTTCCTTTATATTATATTCTGGAATCTTGTACCCACTCAACAGATATTCAGGTGCTTACTGAGTGCTAGACTCTATGCAGCAAGCTGAAGAAGACAGACCATCAGACAAGCATCTGCCCTCAAGGAGTTTTCATTATGTGTGAAAAACAGAATACTTATATAATTAACTCCTTAATTACAAATGTGGTAAGTACTATGAAGGACGTGGGTTGCAAAAGAGGTAAAACAAGATTTAATCAAGTTCAGGAACGTGCAGGAGAAGGAAGCCATGGAAAGTCAAAAATAGTTTCTCCCAGGAAATAAACTAAACTAAGATTTAAAGATTGAGTAGAAGTTAATTACAAAAGGAATAAAAGGGAGGAGTCTAGAGAGAAGGGATAAAAACAAATAAGATGTGCTTAGGAAACTGAAACTACTGGTATGAGTGGAAAGAGGACAAAAGGCAAAAATTAAAAATTAAAACCAGAGACACAAGCAGGAGAGATAACTTAGGTGCTGGTTAAGAATTACGAGGAACAGCCCTGGCTGGTGTGGCTCAGTGAATTGAGTAACGGCCTATGAACCAAGGGGACATTGGTGTGATTCCCAATGCCTGGGTTGTGAGCCATCTCCCCAGAAGGGGGTATATGAGAGGCATGCATTGATGTTTCTCTTCTTTCTCTCTCTCTCTCCTTCTCTCTAAAAATAAATAAATAAAATCTTTTTCAAAATATATAATCTAGTGTTTCATTAAAGGTTTGGAAATCAGCATTAGCTCAGCACACCAAAGAATCCAATTAATGTTCTTTTGAAAGTTTTCCCTAGAGATTATCAATACAGTGTCTGGCTGTTCCATGAAGTTAGAAAACCTAAAGGAAAATAATAAAGTCCAGGAAATCTCAGCAGACTTAGTTCCAAATCTACCAAGGTAATTCTCAGCATCTTAAACTGAAATTTTGGTATTATGTTTGGAGATTAAATAGTTTGTTTCCAATCCTCATTAAGAATGTAAAAGGTGAACACTACATGCTTGACAGACTCCTAGAATGTTGCATAAAAGAAAAATAATGTAAACTGTACCATAACTTAAATGCTCTCAAGTAATTGTTTAAAACTTTGGAGGTTTATCAATTAAATTTTCTTATATATAAAAAATATTACTTATATACATAACCATCCTTCATAATATATATTTGATAATTTTGTTTTATAAATTATTGAAAAGTCTAATTAGCATAAGTTGAACTGGTCCCTTTTCCTCCCTCACCCACAAAAACAGCCTCTTAGAATTAACTAAACTCCTACCTGTAATGGCATTCTCAAAAGTTCTGGAGTCTGAAATTCCAACATATTCTGGAATCGGAGTCTACTGAATAGACGGAAGCAAATTCCAGGTCTACATCGCCCTGCCCTTAAAAAGTAAAATACAAAATTACAACTCAAGGAATGAAGACTGTAATAAGGAAACTGTATAACAAATGCAATTTAGGAGACAGAACAATGAACCATTATCAGGACATCTGAGTTTGAATCCCTATCCTGGTACTTACCCTCTATGAATCCTTTTGGAAGGTACTTCACTTGTCTAGGACCCAGATGTCTCATTCACAAAGTGAGATTCATGAATGATACATATCTGATATACAGGGGTGGGCAAAAGAAGCTCTGTAGTTGTATGTGAAATACAGTTTATTCAAGTATTATTATTTATTTAGTATACTTATCAACCTACCTCTGTCCACCTCTGTACATCTAGGGTATTGACAAAAATAAAAAAAGAACTATATAAAAGTGAGTGAGAAATAAGGTATAAATAAACATATGGTGATTTAAATTTAATCAATTTTACTGAGCTGATGAGAGTTGTACAAATTATGTATTATACAACTCTAAGTCAGTGTCATTTACCCCACCATCATAAAGACGTATAATTTTCTGGGTATAAAAATATCTTGAGGAAAAGTAGTCTCTTATTTTCACCCATTGTTCCTTTATCAGCTAATGGCAAGGCAGGATATGCTAAATGATGAATACACAGGAATAATCCCTATCTTCCCAAAGCCCAGAGTCCAGAGTGGCAAACACAACTAGAACACAATGATACAAGTTACAAAACCTGACACTTGGACCATTACTTCCTCCGTCAAATACTTTCTTCACTATGTACTCATTAGTTTTTCCACCTATATGGCCTGCTCTGAGAGATTTCTCTTTGCACAGTCCTTGTATGTTGACGTTCCTCTGAACTTGGACCTCAGACCTCCACTCTCCTTACTCTACCCTCTCTCCCAAGGTGACCTTAAATATCCTACTGTTTATAATTTCCATCCATCTTCATCCATGTTAATGCTATTTCACAAGCCTCTTAGCTCCAGTTGACTTTCTGCAGTCAGTTCAAACTTAACACAACAAAAAGCTAATTCTTCTCCCCAACATCACTACTCTTCCCATTTTCCCTATCAGACAATGTCACCACTAACCACAAAATTTTCTAAAATAGAAATCTGTATGACATCCTTGATTCCACTCGATTCTTTACCCAACCTCTGGACAGATGACCACCAATATTACTCTTCTTAATATGTCCTGAGTAAATTATCTACTCTTTATTTCTACCACCATTGTAACAATAGGCTACTCTCTCCGTTATTGTAAATGGAATTATTAACAGAGCCTCCCACCATCATTTGTGTCTCTCCCAATTCATTCCTTAGAGATCTAAAAGAATACTATGATACTGCCATCCTCTGGCTTATTAAGAAAGAGAAGCAGGGAGTGGGGAATAGTGCTTAAGGACCTGTCTGCAACTTAACTTCTCTTCGCTCATTTTTCACTATGCTCTGCTAAACTAAACTCCATCCAAACAACTTTCTTGCTCACTTTCGCCTTTAGACAAATGCCTTTCCACAGCACCTCTTTACCATATTTATCTCAGATTATACCTTAACTCCTCTAAAAACATTATCCAGTTGTAGCAGAGATCACAGAGTATAAAAACTGCTTAATTTATTGGTCTCCAAGATGAAGTACAACATTTCCCCACCTAAACTTTATCCATCAGATTTTTTTAGCATGGTATCCCTAACACTTGAACAGTGAAGGCTGTCAAAAAAAATATATGTTGAAAAAATGACAATGATTACCTCTGATTTTTACCCCTAACAATATACTAATAAGAGTATATATGTCAAGCCATACTTTGTCATAAGAGGACAACTAATACAAAACCAATAGCAACGCCCTCCAGGGCATTCTAGGAAATTAAAAAGTACAAAAGTAATGTATTCAGTATGTTCAGTGTATGAGATATTCTTTTAAACATGCTTTCCTGTTAGTTAAAATGCAAAAAAATCAAATAATTACTGAGAAATATGATACTTTTTAATCTTGACTTTTTAAAAATGAAAATTAAGTGTCCTTCCTTCAAGAGCCCCAGAAATCCTCCTTCTCAGAGTTAACAACTTTTTAATGTTTCTCTCAGACTTAATGCATTTGTATCTAAATATATATAAACATATGCATATATTTTTAGTACAACAGAATATGAGACATGTTCTTTATCCTACTTTTCACACTTAATATATTCTGCAAACTCATTCCACATAAAAAGACATAGATCTACATATTTCCCTTTTAACAGCTACAGTGGTATACCACTGTGTGTCTATAACAATTTATTTAACCCCTTCACTACTGAGGGACACTACAGTGTTCCCAAACTATTGCAAACAATGCTATACAAAGCATTCTTAAATATACACCTTTGTAAACATGTGCAAGTATACTCAGAATAAATTATGAGAGTGGGAATCCACTATCAAAGGGTAGTCTTAGATAAACAGTTTCAAATTCCCTACTAGAGAAATCACACCAATTAATACTCCCATCAACAAACTATGAAAGCCTACAGGCCTATACTTTTTGCCAAGTCTATTGCACATACTATTAAATGTTTTCATCAATGTCAAATCTGATAAGCAAAAAACAGTCCCACATTAATTTGCATTTATTTTGGTGTATATATGAAGTTAATACAGGGTCCAGCAGAAGTAACACCTGCTAGAGTGTGGTTTGTAGGATAATAATATGGGTGTAATAATTTATAGTTTTAATTGAACATTTCATCTAAAATGTCATATGGTATGTTTGAGTGTGATGTTATGTGACAGAATTAAATGCTTAAGATTTTGTAATAAATAAGGGGCGCTATTTGTGCCAGACCCTGTATCTTGTTATTTATTTTTAAAAAGGTTTTTTGTATAGTACAAAAATTAGTCCTTCACCCTGTATTGCAAATGTTTGATATTTTTGCTTTTATTTTTTAAGTTTCTTACATCTTATGAGTATAGATTATATTAGGTAAAATTTTAAATTTTAACATAATCTAAATGTGGTATTTCTTAAGTATTAACAGTTCACTCTCCAAAGTTAATATAAAATGAAGACAAACATGAAAATTTTAACATTTTAACATTTTATATAAGATTTTAACATTTTATACCACATACATTAATATGTGGTAAATATGAAATTGATTCCATTTTACAGGTAATTGATTGAACGTGCATTAAACATACATTACCTGCCTTTTCGTTGTATTGCACTAGCTTTGGAAATCCACACCATTTTTAGCATTGTAACAAAATTCAGCGCATCAAAGGATTTCTGTAATATTTAAATCATCTTCATGTTAAAATATAAAAGGTTTTTAAGTAGAGCAAAACGCTACAATATATTTTAATATGCCAAGTTTATCAATTATCAATTCAAAGCTCCTCTAGATTAGATGATTACAACAGGGTGCTAATTATTTGTTAAATCCATATTTCTGACTACAAAAAAACATTCTAAGGAAAAAGAATAAAAACTAAACTCAGAAGCACTGAAAAAGTTCCTCTGTGCCCTGCTAAGTTATTTGATTCTCTCTGCTACACTTGGATAATAGCCGTCAGTTCTCATCAGGCATCAAGACTGTTGTTTTCTTCCTGTCATTTTCTATCAGATTTACATCACTGTGGGGAATAGAAATAACAAGGGAAAGACAGTGTTCTAAAATACTTTCCAGGGAGCCTGATCTGGAGGAATAAGAATAACAATTGTGGAAATAACCCTAACCCAAAGTGAAAAAATTTTACCCCCTTCCATTTTACCTCCTGCTGAGCTACAAATGTCATTAGTCTATCCAGAAAGTTACAGCATACTTCCTCAAAGAATCTAAAGCAAAAATTTAGTGTAGAAAAAAATTTTTTAAAGACTGCACTGCTAACTAAAATATGTACTTCAATCATTCAATGACACAATACTTTCCCTTTCAAAACACAGCTCTATAAAACAAATACAAATATGTTCTCATAATAGTTTAATTATGGAATTTTTACAAAGGATGCTGCTTATTTGGTTTTTAATGAAATTTTACATTAGTCAACATTATATGTAAAGTATCTTTTGATACTACCATCATATTCCAAACTATAGTTTATTTGATAAATAACACCTAAATAAACTAAATTTTAAGATATTCAAAATCTACCTTACTACCTTTAGATAATTTTTAGGCAATAAAAATCTCTGAATTTTCATTGACTCCCTATGCAGACTTTTAATGATAATATTCATAATTACCCTCCTATAAAAAATAAAATCTACCCTAGGTTGGTGTGGCTCAATGGATTGAGTGCCAGCCTAGGACCCAAAGGGTCACCAATTCGATTCCCAGTGAAGGCATATGCCTGGATTGTGGGCCAGGTACCCGGTAGAGGGCATGTGAGAGGCAACCACACATTGCTGTTTCTCTCCCTCTCTTTCTTCCTCCCTTCCCCTCTGTCGAGAAATAAATAAATAAATAATCTTAAATATATATATAAATATATATATATTTAATATATATATTTATATATATATATATATTCCTCCTGGCAGTATCCAACTATAATAAAATGTCCAAATTTTATAATAAAATTTTATTTTCTGTAAGATATTCCTAAAAACTACATTGAAAACATTATAAAAATAAGTTTTTCACATTAAAAATAATCACACATATCCACTAGAACAGACACAATTTGTCTTCTACAACATGGACAGTATTTCTTTCCTTGGAAAATCAACTACCTTTATCATTTTCAATTCTTTCAGTGAAAGGTTATGAGTATTGAGAGTTGCTAGGCATTCCAATACTAAAAGGCAATAAATGCTGCCTTTTATCAGAGTTGGGGCTAGTACTAAATATTTTAGCCTTTGCAGAGGGTCTCTGTTGCAACTACTCAAATCTGCTGTTGCAGTGTAAAAGCATCCACAGACAACAGGTCAAAGAATAAACACAACAGTGTTCCAGTAAAATGTATTTTTATAAAAGCAGGTGATAGGCCCATGGTCTTGTTTGTTTTGAATACCTACAACATGTGAAGCCCTGAAGATACAACAATAAATAAGAAGGTCACAGACTATCCCCACATGTAAAATGAAAACACACAAAATATGTGATCAAATGCCCACATTTTGACAAAATCTTCACCATAACTAGGCAAACCTTTCATTTTCTTCATAGTATTTTATAAGCAAAAGCTTATTTTTTATATAATTTGTTAAAATAACAAGAGAGATCCTATATCCTGAATTCTTTAAGATAGAATATTCACTTTTGTGAAATTAACACTTACTACATTAAATTTATTTAGAACCAGAAGTTTTCCCATTAAAGTGAATTAGAAATACAACTTATCCATACATACCTCTTTAACCTTACCAGAATCAATGACAAAGACAACATCATTGACCGTGATGCTGGTTTCAGCAATATTGGTGGAAAGGATCTGCAATGGCATGTTATATAATAGTTAATAGGAAAACAGAACCAATGACTACTAAAACAGAGAAACGAAGATTTTATGAAGCTTACTATTTTTCGAACACCTGCAGGTGGGTTTTTTAATACTTTCTTTTGATCAGATGTTTGCATATTTGAATGAAGCATAAAGACTTGATATCTGTTGACAATTGAAAGAGAAAATATACTATAGTACCTATCTTTCATTTAAAGCAAAAAACATAATACTTTAACTTTTACCTGTGTATACTGTCAGCAAACCGCTTGTCATCAAATAGGATGCGATCCCTCAATCCCACAATTTCATCATATCCAGGGAGGAAAATTAGTATTGCACCTTGAAAAAAAATGATTTAATATTAAATTTCATTGTAAAATCAGAACCAATCAAAAGAATTAGCAAAAATGAACTATGTCACATATTTTCAAGTACTGATAAACTATAATACTTATGACAAGAAATTATGCATTATTATCAAGGGAATGATATAAAAATTTATACACACAAAATATTAACTTTTAAATCAAACTGTACATTTTTGTTACAGTTGTTTTAGACAATACTTATTTACCAGCATCACAACTATGGCAGACATTGTATAGAAGATGCATGATCAAATCCAAGTCTACTTTTTCATCATCAAAACTATGGTGATAAGCTTTCAGGAGCTCTCTATCTTCTGCACTGAGGTCACTTCCACTTTTTTGAACCAGAGAACTTTCATCTAGATTTCCAAATTCCAATGAAGCACTAAAAAAAAAGAAAATAAAAATAAAAATAAAAAACCAAGTCAATTTTTATTTTAAAAAAGTAAAAGTAATCTTTTAAGGACAATGCTCTCCATTATGCAATTATGTCCTTCAAATTTTCAATATACATTAAGGAGGGTAAGTGATATTAATGTCCTAGCTATAATTCATGTTTTGGCTTAAAGTACATCATTCAAGGTAAAATCTGGCAAAAATTGCTTTTTATTTATTTTATTTTATTTATTTACTTTTAGACAGAGGGGAAGGGAAGGAGAATGAGAGAGAAACATCAATGTGTGGTTGCCTCTCACATGGCCCCCACTGGGGACCTGGCCTGTAACTCAGGCACGTGCCCTGACTGGGAATCAAACCGGCAACTCTGTGTTTCACAGCCTGCACTCAATCCACTGAACTACACCAGCCAGGGCAATAACTGCTTTTTAGAAAACACAATCTGAAGTCATTGCTCCAAAGAAAATATATGAAGAGTCAAAAATAGAAAAAATATTATTAATCATTACAGATATGACTATCAAAACAATGAGATAACACATCACACTCACCAGGATGACTATAATCAAGAAGACATAATGCTGGAGAAAGTTATGTAGAAATTGGAACCACTCCCTCATACATCACTAGTAGGAATGTAAAATAGAGTAGCCACTTTGGAAAACAACGTGACAGTCCTCAAAATGTTAAACATAGTGTTAACATATGCCACAGCAATTTGTTAGGTACATATGCAAAAAAAAATAAAAATATATCCATATAAAGATCTGTATATGAATGTTCATACCAGTATTACTCTTAACAGCCAAAAAGTGGAAACCACCAAAATGTTCATCAACTGATGAATGGACAAACTATGTCTGTCCCTGGAATGGAATATTAGTCAGGAAAAGGATGCTGCAACACGGATAAATAAGCCTTGAAAATATTATGCTGGGTAAAAGAAGCTAATTGCAAAAGACCACCAATTGTAATACATGATTCCCATTATATGAAATGTCCAGAATAGACAAATCAATAAAAGCAGGAAGTAGATTAACATCTGCCTAGGATTGGGAGAGTTGGGGGAAATGAAGAGTGTGTACTAATTATTATAGGTTTCCTCTTGGGTGATGAATATGTATTCAAAACCAATTGTGGTAATGATCATGTAATACTGTAAACATACTAAAAATCATTAATTACACACTTAAATGGGTGAATTAAATGGTTTGTGAATTTTATCTCAATAAAAATTTAAAAACCAAACTTCCGGTCACCATTTATATTTTCTTAGTGGGTTGCTTGTCATTCTTCACTATGATAAACAACACTGAAGAAAAGTCCACATTTTTTAAAAAATTCTATAAGTACCCAGTTAACAAGACTCTTAATTTCATAATTCTATACTAAAAGTAGGTTAATTATGCTATTTTCCAAAAGCCAGAATTAACACAGATTACTGAAATAAATACCTTGCTTTTCCATCTTGTATGTAAAAATATGCACTACTTTCATTGCTAGTAATTATCAATAAGATTTCTAGGAAGTTCATTATTAGAGTGCAATCCCTCTGAAAGAGTTTAGCAAGAAGGTAAACATAAATAAGACTGCTTTCAAAAGGGAAAATATTAAACTCATACAACTTTATGATTTCAGTATTTAAATTTTAAGATCCTCTTTAAAACATTCTGAGTTATTTCTTCTTACTCTTTAACAGGTAAATGAAGAAATGAAGAAGATATGTTCTTTATTTTAAGCTATAAACTTCAGATATCAATTATCAATTATCCAGCAAACATAATAAATTAAATTTGAAATATCAGAAATTTATCACTGATAATGCCTTGATCTGAGAAATAAAAAGAAAGTCCAGTTAACCAGGATAATTAAAATATTACCCAGTAAATAACTTCACTTGGTAATCTGGAGTGTCTAGTGAGCTATACATATACGGTCCCAAACATTCAAACTGGTAGCATTAAAAGGATTCGGTTCTGATGTTATTATTGAAATGACAACAAGAACCACCAGACCAGAATTAACACTTGGATTTGCCAAGTCACTCTGCCAGTTGACACATTTTTATATTCCTTCCTCATCATTTTAGTGAGGTTTTGGGAAAATGCAGAGATAAACACATGTGTTTGTAGCTACCATGTTTAACTGGAAATTCCCCTTCTGCTTTTTTGAAAGTAAAATTAAAAATAAAATAAATATTATAACACAGTAGATCTTATTAACAACCTACAAAAAAAATCAGAAAAATTCCTTAGAATTACAAAACGAAATCTGGATAAGAGCCTATAAATTGGTCACTATCTATAATTTACATGGCTAAGCTTTTTTAAAGAGGAGTTCAGATTTATTAAACACAGTATAAAGCTTTACCTGTAAGATTCTAAAAGATCCACAACTTCATTCTGCCCAAAGTGTTTAGCCCAATCTAAAGCCATCCTGCCAAAATTCAAAGATATCAAATTAAGACAGAGAAATAATGTTCTCAAAATTATAAAACTGGTAATCACTCAAAATTATTCATTCACCCATTAGATATGTACCAGCAATTATTATACAATAGCTTTTAATATAAATATGAGAAATCAATAAAGATATATTTAGCTCTACAAAGGTACACAAAGAATAGATGCAGTTTAAAATTACCAGCCATTTGATGCTTTGCAATGGACATTGGCTCCCATACTAATCAACTGCTCTACTTGGCTTGAAAAGCCACGTCCCGCAGCAACCATCAGAGCCGTTGCACTGGTCTCACTATGTCTGTAGTCCACTAAAACAAGGAAAGGACAGATATGCGTGAAATTTCCAAATTCTTTTAAATCATTTTAACTTATTTTAAGTTTAAATGAAAGAACTGAGTACCAGGAGAATTAACCTGGGTTCCTTCACCTATCCACATGGTAATTCATGTTCTCTCAGACATGTGTTACTGATATAAACAAGATGGAATAGGGACCATCAGCTGGAAGGTCAGAGAAGAAAAGATGGTTGTTAAGCTATCTAAAGTTCCCCAAGACAATTCACACAGAAGAGAAGAGTTACTAACTTACTGAACCCTTAATCTTCCTAAATCTAGATATTGCCCTGATCATCAAATGACATGATAGAATTAAAAAAGAATCAAAAAGTTAATTTTCATCAGCAGTGGGTAATGAATGATTAAAAGTACAAATGCAAAATTTAGGACCACTTTTTGTTGTTCTTTTGTTTTGCTTTTATTCTCCCATCATTCCAGGCTATTATTTTCAAAGATTAGTAATGGAAATATTGACAGAAAGTTTACTTCTCATAAAATCCCTCCATGAGAAAATTCAAGTTCAACTGAACTTAAGTTCCTAGAATATACTTCTCGAGCAGCACATTATATTATTATTGCTTAGCACTAATTTGCTTAAATTACAGACTTAGTAATTTCAGCAAGAAATCACTACTGGAAAAAACCTCTGTAGTAAAATTTAAGATAATTACAAAAGGAAAATTTTAATTTTCCATATATACCCAATTATCCTTATCATATTAAAACACTCTAAAACATTCGTATCTAATACTAATATAAATCAATACTCCCTAAGGTGGGGGAGAGACTTGTAAAAGATTTATCTCAGGCATTTTACTTCTGAAAGTGCAGACAGCTGTGCCTTACTCCTACATTCAAATTCCATAGGTCTGGGATGGCCAGGTACATGCACTTTTAAAGAGGTCTGCAAAGATTATGATCTGTATTCACAATATGAGAATTACTGCTTCAACTAAATATTCAATTAGTAGCCTTGGAGAACAGAACCAAAATGTGTATATTTTGAGCAGAGCAGTATGAATAAGTATGGGTGTTTAAAAATATACAAAAAATTCTTTAGTACTCCTCCCTTTGAGAGACAGAGCCTAATTCCCTTCTCATAGAGTGTGGGCTGTACTAAGTGACTCTAATGAATAAAGAAATGATGGTGTGTAACTTTGAAGACTAAGTCATAAAAGGTAATGTACAGCTTCCCACTTTCTTTTTCTCCTCCTCTTTTAAACCACTCACTGGGAGAAGTCAGCTGCCACATCCTGGAAAGCCTAAAACAGCCCTATGGAGAGCTCCAGATGGCAAGGAGCTACAGCCTTCTGCCAGGAGCAGAGACGAACTGAGGCCTCTTGCCAACAGCCATGTGAATGAGCCTTCTTGGCAGCAAATCCTCCAGCTCCAGTAACCCTTCAGATGACCAAATGCCCTGACATCACTTAAACACTATTTCATGAATGACTAGAAGTCAGACCATTCCCAGATTCTTGACTCTAAGAAACTCTGCGAGATAAATGTTTTAGGTCGCTAAGCGGGAGAACCATTTGTCATGCAGCACCAGATGACTAGTAGAGTGAGCACGACAAAGAATGCCTGGTCTTACTAGACCAGAAAATCACTAGCTGCTTCCACAGGATCACATGGGGAAACTGATGGCATTAAAATGAAACTATGAAGCCCGAGGTTTCCTGGATCACAGGAAGTATTTTGAAATCTGGTACCAAGTAAAAGTTGCGATTTTAGAAGAGATTAAAAAATGGGAAGTGAATAACTGTTTAGAGAGCTACCACAACATTTTGGTTTACCTCACAAGGCTAAATAAAGACATTAGAATACTAGACTCTGGAAAATACCCAATAAAATTATAAAGAAGAAAGACGTGGATCCATAGAATGACCATTATGAAAGCAATAGTCTAGTATTCCTAAGGAAATATCTAAGAAGAGGGTCAAGAGTAATATGTAAATACTTTAAGATGCTTCATAAATATTTTAAAGCAACATATCTCAGAGTTTAAATTTCCTAACTTTCAGGTATGACTGCTAAACTGAGTGAAGTAGATATTTCAAAAAATAATGGAGGCAAAAACTGACAGAAAACCAGATGAACAAATGTCTACATTTCCAAATACAAAAATAGTATTTTTCAAAACACAGATTTTTAAGTGAATAATAAACTGAAGAAAAGTAGATCAATAGGAGTCAAAATACATTTACAAAGAAAAAATGCCAAAAGACCTTCAATTGTTTCTTAAGGGGTTTGTTAGATGAGTAGATGTGTAGAATTATAACCACTTAAAAAACCATACCTATATTTTGACTTAAAGCCTCTTGTAGCACACACAATGCTTGATCGTTGACCCCAGCCTCTCAAGTTCATAAACATATACTAGGTAACAATTAGAACTAAAAAAAAAAGTTGTTAAGCAGAAACAATAGGACAAATCTACCTATGAGATTTAAAAGGAATAAATAGAACATCGTGAGCTCAAAAAGCTCAAAACAAGTAAATTTGGGGGGCATTAAGCACATGTTAAAAATAGCTAGAAGTTTCAAGACAACATGAATCAGTAAGACAAATGTGGTTGGCAAAGAGCTACATTGTTTACAGGCCAAATCAATATAAGTAAAGAGTAGAGGTTTTTAGGCTAATAAACCTACTCTACCCAAAGACGATCATTAAGAGATTATTACTCAGGACTGGACACCATGCTTTTTAAAATGGACAAACTAGAACATAACCAAAGGAGGCGAATGAGGACAGGAGAAGATTAGCTATCATGTTATGTTAAAGAGAAATAGTTGGAAGCCATAGGTATAGTCAGAACAGAAAATAAAAATAGGAGAAAGAGTAACTATCTTCATATATCTGAAGGTCTATCAGGCATAAATAGATACTAAATCTCCTCACTCTCTCCCATGAAGCAAAAAAGGGTAAAAGCTAGATAGGTAGGTTTCACTTTAAAAGATACTTTTAAAAATTAACAATTAAAACAAACCAAATTTGGAAAAAAAGTCATCAAGAAAAATAGTGAGCCCTGGTTGGTGTGGCTCAGTGGATTGAGAGCCAGCCTGTGAACCAAAGGGTCACCAGTTCAATTCCCAGTCAGGACACATGCCTGGATTGTGGGCCAGGTCCCTAGCAGAGGGCGCACAAGAGGCAACCACACACTGATGTTTCTCTCCTCCTCTTTCTCCCTCCCTTTCCCTCTCTAAAAATAAATGAATAAAATCTTTTTTAAAAAGAAGAAAAAAATAGTGAGCTTCCTATCACTAAACATGGTCAAATAAACAATCATTTGGTAGGATACTTAAAAAATGGTATCATTATTCAAGAAATACTGAAAATTGGGTTGTTTACTCAAATAGTGTTTTCCACCCACAACTGAGGACCTATGGATGTGTAAGGCCAACCATATACATCGTTCTATGATGCTTTATGCATGGGACTTATGTATCAGTGGATTTTGGTATGTGAGGTAGATCCTGGAACCAATACCCCAAGGATACTGAGCTGCTGTGGTTAAGTTTCTGAGGAGTCAAAAGTTATACACAGAATTTGCAAATGAATGGGGAGCACCCCTATGCAGCACTCCTAACTCCACATTGTTCTAGGGTCAGCTCTACAAATAAATAATAATAACGCAGGTATGGAGAAATAGCAAGGAAAGGGTGTATTTTAGTAAAATAATCAGAAAAGGCCTACAAAGTCAATCTAAGTAGAAGCCTAAATGAAATAAACATTGGGCCATATGAGTATCTGTGGGGACAGAATTCCAGGCACAGAAAACAACAAAACAAAGGCCCAAAGATGGGAATGTGCCAGCACATGTGAAGGCAAGGGCAGTGAAAGCAAAGTGAACAAGGAAGAGTAGTAGAAAATGAGATCAAAATGGCAGTCAGAGACCAAATCTGGGAAAGATCGTGATTTTTATTCAAAGTGTAATTGAATGCCATGGAAAAGTAGAGAACAGGGAAGTAGCATGATTCAATTTCCTTTTTGAATGGATCAATCTGGATGTTCTCTGAAGAACAGACTGCAATAACAAGTAAGAACAGAAGCAGTTAACAGGATACTGCAAGAAATGCTGGCTTGTACTAGGATGGCAGCAGTCAGAGAGTGCAATGTAGTCAGATTACAATTTATTTAGAAGGTAAAGCTAAAAGTTTTAATAGATTATATGTGGGGTGTGAGAGCGAAGAGTAATTTTATGTTTTGTTGGCTTAGCAACTAAGTGAATGATAGCACCCTAGGTTCAGATTTAGGTGGTCTAAGATGGCCAGGCACCCACATTTTTAATAAGGTCTACAACTGATCACAAATACTAAGGAAACACTAAGGAAAGAACAAGTTGAGAGGGAGATAGGTGAGGAGGGAATCAAAAGTTGTTTGGGGCATATTCAATATTATTCAATAGACATCCAACTAGAGATGTCACAGGATCAGGTACATTGAAGAGAGGCACAAGTCAGACTGGAGACATAAAGTGAGGAGTCATTTTAAATAAATATATAAAGTTATGACTAGACAAGATCCACATAGTAAGTATACACAGAAGGACGGTCTGTGGATTGAGGCCTGGGACGTTTCATATTTATAGATCAAGAAAAAGAGGGAAACCCAATCAAGGAAACCAAGAAGTTCCAACCAGGAATATGAGAAGAAAATAAAAAAAGCATGGAATATCAGAAGTTAATTAAAGGAAATGTTTCGAGAAAGGAGTGATCAATAATAATAATAATGTTGAGAAGTTTAGGTGAAGAGCCATCTTAATCCTTTCAATAAATCCTTTCTATGAACTTTTATTATACCATTTGCCAAGAAGCCTTGAACATTCTCTAACTCACCTCTGGTTGCCAAAATCTACTATAATCAACTCACAACATTAGGGTAGCTCACTAGTGAAAACATGTCACATGCCATACAGCACATACATATGAATTTAGCACTTAAGCTTATATAATTAAAGGTATACTAAAATTCTCCATTCACTAAATTAAAAATCTAGAGCATCCCTGGCCAGTGTGGCTCAGCTGGTTGGAGTGTTATTCTATAGATCAAAAGGTTGTGGGTTTGATTCCTAGTCAGGGTACATACTCAGGTTATGGGCTCAATCCCTGGTCGGGGCACTTTGGAGAAAGCAATCAGTGTTTCTCTGTCTCTTACTCCCTTTCTCTTTTTAGTGCATGCTCTCTCTCTCTAAAGAGCAATGGGGGGAAAAAAACATCCTCAAGCGAAGATAGGGAAAAAAACCTAGAGTAAAGTTAACTATTTTTTCCTCATTTTTTGAAATCACAAATCTTTTTCAAAATCCAAGCTATTCCCCTAGAGGTCCAGGGGTAGTATATTAATGTGCACAATACAGGTACATAAAAATAATTTTGCACATAAAATTGGTATATACTCACAAACTCTAAACTATTCTAGTATAACTAGGTTAAGAAACCCTGATTTAACATAATACTTATTTATTGTACTAATAAGAAGATAGTGATATGTGTACTTCAATATGCACTCCAAAATAACAAACTGAATAAAAATGTAGTACCTACATCTTGAATTAAACTAAATTTTTGGCATAAGTAACTATGAGAGTAATAACTTTTAAAATAATTACACTTACCACTAACATTTTCAGTTAAAATAAGATGAAAAACCTGAGCAAAAGCTTCAACATCTTTATGCAACCATATGTCAGAAAGACAAGCATCCATTTCCTTTATTAACCATGGTTCAAGGCAATTCACATCTTTTTCTGTCTTTAAAAAAAAAAAAGCAAAGGTTATAAGTTACCTAACAGCTTAACCTTGGCTTGCAAAGAACGTGAGATGGCCATAATGGTCAGAAGAACTACTAACCATATGATATTATAGAATAGACTTTTTAACATAAAAGTTTCTCATCTCATCACAAGCATTATCACTCACAATATTATACATTGTCCCATATTCACCTTTCATCTGAGAATAAGAATGTTTGTCAACAAAGGAGTACAATCCCATCCAAATACTAACTAAGTGTGCTTCTGATAGGATGTTGTTAAATGTATACCAGTGGTTCTCTCTCCCAACTGCACACCAGAGGGACCATCACCTGGAGCTTTCCAGCACTAACACCAGGTTCCACCTCAGAACAAGTATATTCAAATCTTTGGTGATGGAGGCCAGATAACATGGGGCTTAAAAGTTCCTTAGATGATGCTAGTATGAAACAAGATTTAAGAACAACTAATAATCAAAATGCTGTTCATTGAACCACATGAATGTTCCCTATATTAAAATGACAATTTTAAACATTCTTTAAAAGCATTTTAAAAAACGTACAGGTAGTTCATTTGGATTCAATAAAACTCTAAATAATGGTAGAAGCTGCAAGCATATCTGCAGTATGTACCTTCTCATATTCAAAACAGTTAAGTTAAATTCTTTTTCTAAAAAGTACATAGTCCCTGCCATATTCTGAATCACACTAATCAACAATGCCTTTTAAAGAATTCCAAACCACAATCAAAGACCGAAGGGTGCTAGGAAATCAGCTATTTCTAGTTTTCAAACAGACTTCATGGAACCCAGTGTAGCTGAGGCCCCGCTTCTGCTACATGAATGAAGAACAGTGGATGACCAGGCAGGGCTTTTACAAATTATTTCACTTGGGAAAGATTTTGTGGCAAAATGGTTAAAATAAAGGAAGAAAAGAAGAATAACTTAATTTGGTCTATAGTGGACAATTGATTTTATAAAGTCAAACAGCTGTTTGGTGGTGAAAACAACACCCATATTGATTATTTGCTCTAACGCCAACAATCTTTTCTCAATTTTCTCCTAGATTAGCATGTCTTCCATTGCTTAGCTCACATGCTCTTAAACTTTTGAGATGTTAAAATATCAAGCAATAATAATATATACGCATAATACCTGGAACTATTTTCTTCAAAAAATTTAGAGAAAGCATTGAAATAAAATTAGAATGAAACAATAAAAAATACTGCATTAAAGAAACGTGTGTTAGAAAGTCATTCTGAAAAATGTATTGTATCCTAAAGTAAACTAAAAGAATTACCCTTTAATGATGCAGTAAAATACTATAATCTTCTAAGATATTCTTTAAACTATACAATTTTCACTGCAAATATCAGTGTGAGACCAGTGAGGTCTTACCAACTGACTGAAAACAGCATCACCACCATCATCCAGTATGTCGTACTCTTCAGTCACATTCGGAACAGTTCTCTGCCTCTGAGATTCAGACTTTGAAGTATTCTCTTGGGCTGAATACCATTCTGTAAGTGTGGTTTGCTGTTTCTCTTCTAAATGAATTACCAAAGAAAGAATAAATAAATTCTTTGCTTTTGAAATGTACTCCTTTGTTTAAACCTAAATGAATCTGAAAACACTTAAAAGTTGTCCTTATTTAAAATAAATTACCACTTACATTTTCAGTTAAAATGAGGTGAAAAACATGAGCAAAGGCATCAATATCTTTATGCAACCATATGACCAAATAGAAAGAGAAACAACTATTTCCTTTATTAGCTATAGTTATTTTTAAAATATATTAATTAGCAACTTTAAAAATGTGTTATGCTGAACACATTTTCATGTTACCATAAGGATAACATGAAACTGCTTAAAAACCTCACATATTTATTTGTTAGCAAAATGTTTATTTCTAGTCCATAATTCAAAGGACAGTATTTTAGCAATAAAATATTGTTTAAATCAATGACATGGTCATATAGTGCTTTTGAAAAAGTTTAAAACCATTTATTAAACTTCTGACATCAAACTAGTTGTTTTAGATATAAAAAGTTATACTCAGCCCTAGTGGGTGTGGCTCAGTGGATTGAGTACTGGCCTGCAAATCAAAGGGTCACTGGTTTGAATCCCAGTCTAGGACACATGCCTGGGTTGTGGGGCAGGTCCCCAGCAGGTGTCATGTGAGAGCCAACCACACACTAATGTTTCTCTCCCTCTTGTTCTCCCTCCCTTCCCTTCTCTAAAAATAAATAAATAAAATCTTTAAAAAAAGAAGTTATATACAATTTCATGTTTCAAGTTTCATGATCTAGAAGTTTTATAACTTACATATTAGTGATCTAGCACTGCACTGTAAAATAAGTATTGCTAATTGCTTTGTCTAGTGGACAATCCAAAGTTAAGATATTTATCCAAGGTCATACAAACAAAATAACAAAATCAAAGCTTGGAGCCAAATCTTCAATCATAAATAATGTAGTTAAAAAAAGTAAAAAGAATCTAACCCTAATTCAAAATCTGGGATAAAGCCATAATAAGAAATGTATCAATAGGCAAATAATGCTAACACCAAAGTACAGAAGCAATTCATAGCAGTATCAAGATTTGAAAACCTTCACATTAGTGTCAAAGATGAACGCCCTCCCACCTGCTCCCCACTCTTGTCCTGGGACATGCTGTGGCAAATCATATGTGTGGTAGCACATTCTCTGCTCCCTGCTTAAAAAAGTAGTTGATCTTTGGATATTGACACACACAACCTCCTCAATTCCAGCGTCCACTTTCTTTTTTTAAAGTTTTTATTTAACTAATTAATTTATTTTTAACTGAATTTATTGGTTAATAAAATTATATAGGCTTCAGATGTACAATTCTGTAACACATTATCTGTATACTGTATTGTGTGCTCACCACCACAAGTCAGGTCTCCTTCCATCACCCTTTATGCCCCCTTTACCCTCTTCTACCTCCCTCTACCCTCCTTTCTCTCTGGTAATCCCCACTTTCGATTCCTTGCTATAGATTATAACTTCTGGGCATAACTAGATGTAAAAGGTATACTTGGGACAGTATTCTAACATAATATTACATAATCATACACAAGAAAGAAACACTTTCAAGTGTCCTTATACCTCCACAGTATAATACTAGAGTACTCAAAAAAGTCATTAGGAATAGTAAATTTCTTTTTACATGTATTTGATAAAAAGCTTACCTCGCTGTTTTTCCTTTTTGTATTTTAACATTTCTTTGTTTGTATATCCAGTAGTTCTTAAAATATCTTCCAGAAACATTTCTTTTACTTCAAATGGTCTTCCTTGTACTAAATCATAGAGATTTTTAAAAAGTTATTACATCTCAGAGATCATTCAAATAAAACCATGAGAATCCTAAATTAATGAACATATGTATAAAATCCAAAGCAATTCTATAGGTCAAGTGATCCTCATGGTATTATCCTTTAAGTATAACTTTGATCTTTATTTTATGCTTGCTTTACTGTATGCTTGCTTTCTCAGTGTTTACGCTCTGCTTTATCATGTGTTTGGCATCATGCTAGGTACCAGGAACACAAATGGTAAGCAGAAACGGAGCTACCTCTCAACCTCTTGAAGCTTGCAAGTTAGCAAAAGATACAAACATTAAGCAAATAATTGAGATTACAAATTTTAAAATAGAGTTATGACAAGTCCTATCAAAGAGAAGTACAAGATACTACAACAGTATTTAATAAGGGGTTGGGGAACTTACTGAGTCCAAAAAAAAAGCATCCTCGTTGACAAAATGAGGACCAAGAAAAGGGGGTAAACAAAATAACCAAGCTATATGGAAACACATACCATAAGCAAAGACCCTATTTTGGAAAAGAGTATGATGTTTTCCAAAAACTAAAAATATGGGGGGTGCGGTGCTGAGGATATGAGGAATTTAAAAAAACTAAAGAACAAGCTAGTTTCAAGCTAGTTGGAACACTGTAGGAGAGGAGAAATAGAGAGCAAATTGTAGTTGAAGATGAGGCAGGAGAAATAGATGTCTTATTAAAGGTCTTTATCCTGAGGTAAAGGTCATTCAGAGTTTCAAGCTGGGGAGAATAATCAGCATCATCAGAATTCCAGTTTGGAAAAGACTACTCCGATTGCACCACAAAGAATGGATTTAAAAGAAAGCAGAGTGGATGGAACACACCAGGTAGAGGCTATTCCAATAGATCAGATAAAAGAGGACAAGTTGAATGGACTAGCAATAGCAAAAATGGAAAAAGACTGACTCTACAGACAGTCAGGAAATAAACCCAAGGAACTCAGCATTAGATTAGATGTGGAGGAATGGCAAGGAAGTGTCAATCACAGTTCTTGGATCTCTGACTTACAAAACTGGATAGATGATTACATTATTCCCTAAGGTAACAGGAAAACTGAAAAAGGTTGTTAGTTAGCTGATAGGAATTGGGGTTTTGTTTTTGACATGTCACCCGAGAATATTATGAGAAGAAAGATTTACAGATTTGTGACAGGTGACTAGGTCGATGGTATGATCACAAAAGACTTTAGTAATTTTTTTCTTTACATAAGAAAAGATTCTGTAGAAACATTAAGTATTCAGTTTGGGGCATATTACAGGTGAGCTGCTTATAAGATATCTAAGTCCAAAGTTCTGGGGAACAATCTGAATTGGAGAGAACACTCTGAACTGGAAATATTCAGGAGTCATCAGTCTAAATAATAAATCAGAAGCCAAGAAAGGGCATGAATGAGAACTTGCAGGGAAACTAACAGCACATCTCCAGTACCTCGTAGAGTACAGCCCAGGGCAGAAAAGAGGAGAAAAAACAAAACAAAGGAAGAAAGGGAAGGTAAGTAAGGAATTTTTAAAAGTGCATTAAGGGAATAATCCTAGAAAATATCAATATTTAAGCACCAGGCAAGAGAAGAAACCCAACAAAGGAGACCACAAAATAAATTGCAAGTTATAATGAGACTCAGAAGGCAGTGCTGTTATATAAATTATAGGGTCTAAGCATTTCACACACAAATAGGGGACCGATCATGAAAATATCACAGAAAATGTAATTAAGATTTCTGTGTAAAATATGAACAGTAGGCTTGGCAATTAAATAGTGTCAAAACAATAATAGTAAGAATCACAAATGAACAGCCCTATACATTGCAGAAATGTGAATCACTTCACACTTATGGGAAAGTAAAATGGCAAAACCAGTTAAAATTAAAAATAAGATATATTCGCCCTGGCTGGTGTAGCTCAGTGGATTGAGCACAGGCCTGCGAACCAGAGGATAGCGGTTCGATTCCCAGTCAGGGCACATGCCTGGGTTGCAGGCTGGTTCCTTGCAGGCTAACTACCAGCAGGGGATGCACGAAAGGCAGCCATACATTGATGTTTCTCTCCCTCTCTCCTTCCCCTCTAAATATAAATAAATAAATAAAATTTAAAAAAATAAAAATAAAAATAAGATATATTCTTTTACTCAACAAGTTCATTTCTAGGAAACTATCCTCAAAATAAGAGCACTGGTATGTACGTGTGTGTGTGTGTGTGTGTGTGTGTGTATTTTATATAAATATAACATATTTACCATATTTTTTGGACTATAAGATGCACTTCTCCCTCGCAAATTTGTGAAGACACAAGAGTGCATCTTATAGTCCAAATGAAGCTTTACATTTACATTGGTGAAATATTACATTATTTATATTATGAAATATTTTACCACATTTTTGCTTCAAAATTTTTTTTTCTATTTTCCTCCTCTAAAACCTATGTGTCTTATGGTCCAAAAAATATGGTAATAACATAGCATAGGCCGCTGCCATCCCTGCCCCCACAGCGAGCCAGGTAAGCTACATTCAGACTATAAGGCACATCCCCCATTTCCCTCCCAAATTTGGGGGTGTGCGTCTTATAGTCCAAAACTACAATATATATTTGCCTATCTTGTATGACTTATGGACAGGGTGAGAAAGGATATACACTAAGCTTTAACATCAACTAATCTCTCAGGAAAGTAGGACATGAAAATAACAATGTTGAACTTTTTTCTTATATATGTTTATACTATATCATTGAGGTGAACACATACAACTTTTTCCATTTTTAAGGATAAATGTAATAATTTTCTATCATTGTTTATGCTTTTATAGCTGTCCCAATTTTTTCCCCTTTACCCACTTCCTCCCCACTTGCCTTCCACTTCCATAGTCAATCCCAAGACCGTTTCTTGCTTTTTTTTAAAGACTGGTAGCAAAACCAGTTTTGATTGAAGGACAAGGACAAAGTTAAGTGACAGCATGTTCGAAAGTACATGGGAAGTAAACAAGAGAATGTAGACTATCTTTCAAGGAGTCTAGCAATAAAAGGGAAAACAGAATGTAAAGGAGAATGGAGGGCCAAAATAAAAAATATTTCCTTTTGTGACTAGAGAATTGACCTCACAACACAATAACAAAGAGTTATAGATGGAAAAAGATGAAAATATAGAGTGATAACTAATTAAGTATATCTCAGAGGAAACAGAAAATGCATGATCGCCCACTTCAGGACATTCCCCAATTCTGATTATAATAAATATATAATTACCCCAAATGTTAAAATGCTGAAACAAATCTTATAATTTAACTTACTATATATCACTGGACAACTTCCAAAATATCTTATAAAGAGATTTACATCCAAGGCAGCACTAGAAAGAATTAGTTTCAAAGTTGGGTGCTTTTGCAACAAATCTCTTAACTTTGTAAGTAAAAAATCACTAAATCGATCCCTTTCATGTACTTCATCCTGCAGTAAACAAAATAAAACCATGGAGCATTTAAATAAAAAAAGACATTATGGATGACTAAGTCTTTAAAATCATGGAATTGCTGGGTTTTACACAAATTCATATTGAATGTAGACAAGGCCATCAGTATTAGTGAAAATTCTGAGTTATGAACAATTCAGAAACAATTAGATATTAACACTCTGCTATGGGTTGGCTTTGGGTCTTTTTTTTTGGTTGTTTTTTCCAAATATAAAATCACACAAACTAAATTCTGAATTAGTGAACTTTAACTTAATGTCCTTTTAAAACACTAGACAAAATCTATTTAAACATGTTTCTCTTAACATCAGGGCTCAGGGGCATCCTTTGGTTTGAATACACAGAACTAGTAAGTTTCCAAAAGCTGCTTGATGTAAGTTAATAAAATTTATTCTAATTGTTTTGACATAAACTAGATAAAAGCTTATAATTCTTTAATAAGATATAATTCATTTAACTTTCTTCATCAGCAGCTAGTTAATTTAGAAACTTAACCTCAAAGTTAAATGACTATAAAGTATGCCTTAAGGCTGGCAAACACACATTAGTTAAAGGTATCACATGACTAATCATACAGGGGAAAAAAACCTTTTACCATTCTAGAGAACTCTATCTAAGTATATGCATGTATCATTTTCACACATAAAAAGCACTTTTACAATTTTTTTTTATTTATTGAATTTATTGGGGTGAATTGGCTAATAAGATTATATAGGTTTCAGTTATATAACTCTACAATACAGGATCTGTATATCGCATTGTGTGTTCACCACCCCAAGCCAAGTCTCCCTCCATCACCATGTATCCCCCTTTTCCTTCTTCTACCTCCTCCCACCCCTCTTTCCCTCTGGCAGTCACCACACTGTTGTTGCCTGTGTCTATGATATAAAAGGCACTTTTTCAAAAACTACCTACTTATTTTATTTTCCCTCATGAAACCTGATGGTAAGAATGTCTTTATTTAATACAAAATATTTATTTCTAATCATTATAGCAAATACAAGTAACTTGATTATAATAGCCTGTTCAGAAAAAACAAACTGGTTCTCACTTATAACCTACTCTAAAAATTATATACTTATGTATTTAAATTTTAAGCAATCTGAGTTATATATGGCAAATTCAGTAATATTCTTACCACAATAACATGTGTCACAGCTGACAATGTACTATCTCCTGCCATCAAGGTACGAAGCAATACCCCATTGGTGCAAAATGTCAGAAGTGTCTTTGGAGAAACCCTTTTTAAAAAATCAAAATAATATGCACAATTACAAACATTATATATAATTAAAACATGATCACATTAAATGCTAGTCTTACACATACTTTAACAAATGTTACTTAAAGTTACTAACATAATAATATATGTATGCTTTATTGGCAATTTATGTCAAATATTTATTTTACGCCTGATAACCTCACAAAATTTTTATTACTAACAGCCTTTATTAATTAAATGATTATTTTGTTAAACAACCATTAACAGACTCTTCTGAAGACCTTAAACACTTTTTGCTTGGGTACAAAAGTATATCATGAAAGGGATCAGCTTTTTAAACCACTGTATCCAAACCATTAGAGCAAAGAAACAGTACTGCTGACAAAGGAGGTACTACTAGTACTACCACTAATAATAATCAGTTCAGTCACTAATATTTATTGAGTGCTTATTATAAACTTCACATCAAACCAGTGCTCTAGATGCTTTTATTAGTCCTGTTTTATAAATGAGAAAACTGTACCTATGGCCCAAAGTCTTTCTCAACTATCTATTTATTAAAAATCTCAGTAAGCTTACACATGATCTCAATGTCCTATTACAGAATTAGTACTATTTGGAATAAATAATCATCTTTTTAACTTAACATAGTCTCCCTATTTAGTGTAACACAAACATTTACCCTCTCTAATGATAAAAGACAGGCTACTGAAGAATCATCCTTACCTGCTTTCTAATCGTATCTGATACCCAATTGTTTGACCAATCCTTTCCCTTCTCTCCGCAGCAACTCTTTCAGCCACAGCAATAGCCGCTAATCGTCTTGGCTGAGTACAAAATATACGGCAGGGGATACCATTTTTAAAGCAATCATCTAACAGGAACTGAGGAATCTGAAACACAAGTTTTAAAGTACTATAAAATAACATGATTATATACCCAGAAAACCCAATTCTGTAATATGTCCAGATATAATCATAAAATTGACAACTTTCATGTAATTGCTAGTAATCAGCTAGAAAATATAATTTAAAAAAGAAAGATCTTGTTGAAGATCAACTTGAAACATCTTGTGGTGCCAAGAACTAAGGAGGAGGTGAGTGATGTGGAGTCATGCCAAAGACGCAAGAACCAACCAAAAGGAATACTTAATGGCCAAACTGGGACAGTGGAATAAAACACTTTTTAAATAATTAATTATAGCCCTGGCTGGTGTAGCTCGGTGGATTGAGCGTGGGCCTGTGAACCACACAATCGCGGTTCGATTCCCAGTCAGGGCACATGCCTGGGTTGCAGGCCAGTTCCCAGCAGGGGACTCACGAGAGGCAACCATACATTGATATTTCTCTCCTTCTCTCCTTTCCTTCCCCTCTAAAGATAAATAAATAAAATATTTTTAAAAATTAATTATAAATAACAATTAATTATAAATCATACATAAAATATTGATGAACATATAATAAAAATAATCAAATATATTTTAAAAGAAATAGTTAAAGCTTATGCAAAGAGTATAAAATGCTAATGAAAGCATAAAAGATCTGAATATATAAATAAATATGACATTGCTGAATGTATATAATCAATGTTACAACAATGTCAATTCTCTCCAAATTATTCTATAAGGTCAATGAAACAACAATCAAAATCCCATTGGGAATTTTTAATAGTGAAAAACACAAAAACAGCCCCAACTGGTGTAGCTCAGTGGGTTGGGTATCATCCCACAAACTAAAAGGTCACCAGTTGGTTCCTGGTCAGGACACAGGCCTGGGCTGCAGGCCAGGTCCCCAGTGGGGGCCGTGCAAGTGGCAACCAACTGGTGCATCTCTCAAATATCAATGTTTCTCTCCCTCTCTTCTTCCTCCCTTCCCATCTCTCTAAAATTAAAAAATTTTTAAAACACAAAAATAGCCTAATACAAGGATTGCAGACTTTTCTATAATTAAATTCAAACAAGTCAGAAATATTTTAAAATAAAAGTAAGTCTTCCTACTCCTACCACTACCAATAGTCCTCTCCAAAAAGGTAACTACTGTTAAGTTTCTTATGAACTCTTTCAGGGAAAAAAATATTTACACAATTTAGAATACTTGTGTATATACACATGTTTTTATCACACAGTTATTGCTGTATGTTTGTAATTTGTAGATTTCACTTAACATATCAGATTACCTAATCCATTTATTAGCTTTACATTACATCCTACACATGTGCTATAATTTAACAAATATAACTACACTTAAGTAACTTCCAGGTTTTTTTAGGTTTGTTATTATTAATGTTGTTGCTTGCTATTACTAGTGCTATGTGAAAATCTAGCAGAACATACTTTTGTATAGTCCAAGTAATAGCATAAATTAAATTTGGACAGAAAAATTATGAAATTTCCCTCTATAACAATTTACACTATCAACAAAGCAGAAGATGTTGTTTTCCCAATACCTATGTAAATACTCCGTATCATCCATTTTTTAATTTCTGCTAATCTAATATCTGAAAAATAAAATGGTTCTGATTTCATTTATTTAACTATGAGTGAAAGAGAACATCTTTTCATGCATGTCTTAGACTCTGAAAACTTTTTTAAATTTGACTGCTTTACCCAGAAGCATAAATGTACAAAAGCTGAGAAATATTTAAAAAGAAAAAACAATTAGGAATATTGCACTACATACTACAAAGCTACAAAAAGCAAAAGGTGGGATACCAGTGCAAATATAGAATTAAAGATATTTAAACAAAAATTCCAGAGACAGGCCCAGGGGCTATAGAATCTTAGTGTGGCTGAGTGGATTGGGCATCATCTTGTAAAATGAAAGGCTGCCAGTTCAATTCCTAGTCAGGGCACATGCCTCTGTTGTGGCCCAGGTCCCCAGCTGGTGGCGTGCAAGAGACACTGATAGATATCTGTTTCTTGCACACATCGATGTTTCTCTTTCTCCCTCCCTTCCCCTTTCTCCAAAAATAAAAAAATAAAATCTTTTCCTAAAAAAAAAAACAGAAATATATGCTCCAAGTTTAGGTCAATGAAGCAGGGAAGGTATGTGGCAAGAGAATTAGAAACCTTTCACTGCCTCTACACTATTTTCTATAACGTTTGAATTTTACATAATAAATGTGAATAATGAATATGAAAATTCAAGACAGTTAATTTTCTAATGCTACTAAAGCAATATGAAACTGGCCAATGATATTAACTTTAAATTCTATAACATTTGTATTTCACAGACCAAAAACATTAGTAATTTCACTTTAACTCCTCAAATAAGATACAATTATTTATCAAGTTTAAACCTATTAGGTTAATAGTTTCCTCTTGAAAATCAAAGAGCATAACATTAAATTCTTCATTAAATTCTCAAGTATCCTTTCATACCTCATAAAATAATATACACAATTATAAAAATAGGCACACATAATTTCAATGTACAAATATTAGTAGCAAGGACATTCGAATAATTTATATAAAAATGTATTTATTATACTTACCAAAGTTTTCAAAATCCCTATTCAATATTAAAAGTGCTACAGTTTACACTTACTGGCAAACCTTACTATAATACTAAAACAATTAAAACAATATAAGATGTCTGGACAGACTGGACTCTATGAAATTTCACTTAATAAGAAAAGAACTCATGCTAAAGAAATATCTTACATATTATCTCCAGATAAAAATTTTATCATGTTTTTAATTATTTAGTTTTTCAGGATCAAGTTTTAGGGATAAACAGTTACACTTCTGTGAAAATGGTTAAGTCTTACAAATAAATAATTTGTAAAGTTTATAGTCAGCCTCTCTTATCAACTTGCCTTCATTATTGACTAAGTTTATTAAACCAACCAATATATCCAAAGGAAATCTCAAGCAATTGTCAAAAGCAAATTTAGCCCTGGGTGGTATAGCTCAGTGGATTGAGCACGGGCCTGCGAAGCAAAGGGTCACTGGTTCGATTCCTAGTCAGGGCACATGCCTGTGTTGCAGGCCAGGTCCCCAGTAGGAGACACATGAGAGGCAACCACACATTGATGTTTCTCTCCCACTCTTTCTCCTTCCCTTCCCCTCTCTCTAAAAATAAATGAATAAAATATTTTTTAAAAAAAGTAAATTTCTTTGCCCATAAAGGAAAATAATGTAAAATTATATTAGCTATTATAACTGAAGCACTATCAAATGCAAAGTAATTTTACTACTGTAACATACTAACATGTTAAAGAACACAACCAAGAAAAAGTCATATCACTGTACCACTCTTCTAAACTGTCACCCTAATGAATAAAATGTCATGATAATAAAGTACTTTGATTCTAAACATCCAAGTTAAACACATTAATTCTACTCTACAGTCAACTATGTATTAACATTTGTTGTCATTATCATTAGTTTTGTTTTTAACTTGGCTGTTATTTATAAAACATGATAGTAGGCACTTTGTACACACCTCTAAATTTCACCTTGAATAGTAGCAATTATTATTTTACAAATGAAAACTCTGGCCCACAGAGGTTATAAAACCAGACTAAAACTTTACACCCTATAAATGAGGAAACTGGAATTTGAACTGAAGGCCCAAGTCCACGTTTCTTCCCTTGATGCCAAATCACATCCTTACCTCTGTTTAAATGAAGATACAATATACTAGTTTAAAATAAATATTTTAAAACATTTCCTTTGTACAAAGTCTTAAAACATACTTCCAGCAATAATTTATTTCTGAAATAACCATTAAAGTAACCAGAAGTTCCTTTGTCTGCTTTTGTTTAAATACATGTAGTATAAATGTAATACAAAAGTGTCACATGGGCTAAAATATTTTTTCTTCTGTAAACAACAAAGAAACAAACCTGTGTAGTCTTTCCAGACCCAGTTTCTCCTACAATCAAAACTACTTTATTTTCCTTAATTATTTTAACAATTTCTTCCTGTTTTTCAAACACTGGCAGAGACTGCCTGAAAGAATCAAATTCGGATTCTCCTCTTTTCACTGGAATCTGAGGTATGCCATTGTTGAGTCGCCCACTTGTCTTGCTCATTTCCCGGTTTTCTTTGAAAATAAATAAAAGAAAAAAATTATGATCAACATTAAAAAAAGAAGTGTTAAATAATTTCTAATGTAATTTCATTCAACTATTTCTTCTCTACTCAGTCTACATGAAGTTAACAAACAATGCCTTAACTGTTGTACTCCTATATTTAATATTCTTGGAGACTATTTTACAAACCAGTATCAATTAGAAAGCAAATTTCTCAAAAGTATTTCTGGTGTGTAATGTTTACAAATGAACAAAAAATTAATCATTCAATAACCATTAAAAATAAAACACAATTTAATATCTGAAAATGACTTTCAGATTTGTTTCTACTAGTAATGATACAGAAAACTGAAATTTTATAGTACAAAACAATGTGCATTATATTTGTAGTCTGTTATGTACAAAGTGAAAACACATTATGAAAAAAATATCCTATATGTTTAAGTTAAACATATAAGATTATGTAAACAAACAGAATATTATGTGTAAATATAAGGTCTTAATGCTAATAAATTCCCTAATTGAGTGTTTTAGCCAACATCTACACTTACCTAAATAGACAGGAATAAAAAAGAGCCATTCTTCACGTAATTCAAAAACTAGTATAAAGGACACATGGACAACAACTAATGGGGGTGGAAATGGGAGGGAGGTGGGGAGCACTGGGGGAGTGGGCTGGGATGAAAGTAAAAGACAGAAAACTGTACTTGAACAACAATAAATTTTTAAAAATATTTTAAATAAATGGCATTCTAAACATTGTGCATTTTAAGCAATTATGAATACCTGAGAATTCAAATCTAATAAAATACAGAAAAAATATTTGTGTGTGTGTATTTAAAACTTAAAATTCCTTGATATGTAGTATCATGTGTTTTCTGTATTCTGCAAACCCACTTCAATAAACTGAAAATTAGGCAGATTCCATCACTTTAAATAATAATTTTCTCACTAAGGAACTTATTTTTTCAAATAGTGAAATTACAACTTAATTTTATGACCTAAATATATTATTTATATATCTTTCAGCAAATTAATATAGTGAAGACCCTGTTCTATCTCTTACCACAAGCTAAATGCAATTCCAAATCTCATTCATTAGCATGCTGTAGCAGCATGATATAGGGATAGTGTAGGCCTTATATTCAAATCCCAGCTGTGCAGTGTATTGGCTGGTTGACTGGTCTTGAACAAACTATTTAACTTCTCTGAATCCCAGTTTGTTCACCTCTGAGATGGGAAACTCTTACCTTGCATTTCATTTCAAACTTTTTATCATTCTTAATCATTGCAATAAGCTATTCAAATTGGGAAATCTTATTTCCTCTTAGTTCTTACATGTAAATTTAAAATGAAAAAAAGAACAAGTCAGCAAATAATAAGATAAACACAGAAGCTCCCCAGAAAATACATACCAGCTTCAACTGCAAACACATTTCCTCTTTCTGTTTTAGGCAGAAGTTCAGTACGTTCTTTATTGGTGACAGGAAATCTTTGAATTAGACTCCTAACAGCATGTTTTGTATTATGAGTCAAATTACAGGTCATCATTGCATGCGCTGTTTCTGATCCATCTTTCTTCTTCACAGTTAGGTATCTATTTGCTCCCTTTCTGAATATTGATAAAAATCATTTATTTACTATATATAGTCAATTTGTTCACATACAATGTATGCCTACTTAGAAAACACATCTACAGCAAAACATTGAAAAAAATCAAAATTATTTGGGAGACAATGCTGAAAATTCCAAAAAGCTCAATTAAAGAGGATTTTGGTGCTAGAGTAGCCACAAAACCACTTTCAATTAAAATTCCAAAATACTGCAAATCCAATTTTAAATCATTAAATGTGCTTACTTACCCACAAATGCTAAAATTTGTCTTAGCAGACTTCATGGTATATGAAACCTCAACAGTTACTTCATGCTGGGAAGCATACAGAGGGAAAAATAAAAACAATCTGAACAATAGAATCTGAAAGTGATAAGAAAGTTATGGTTCACTGTTCAGACTAATATATCCCACTGAATGTATCCACAGTATACTGGTAATGTCACACTCCCATGAAAACCTGTTAAGAGAGCCAAGTTTAGTGGCTGGACCAAAAAAGCATAAATCAGCATTACTGATAAGTGCTTTCAGATGTAAATTGGGAAAAAATTTTTTTCAAAGCTTCTGGATCTAGCCTTCAAAGGTAAAGCAATGAAGATTCATAACTGTTCTCCAATTATCTGATGCAGGTATATTTGTTTCTTCAACTGGTCCAGGACGACCATGTTTAAACACACAGGAAGTCTTCACATGTGTTTTGAACAATTTAATAATACATGTCTACAACATAGCTCAAAGTAGTACTATTAAATAGCACACCAACATGGATTTGAATCCCAGCTCTACCACTTACTAGCTGTGGGACTATAAGAATATTATTCAATAGATCTGAGCCTAAAATAATAATAATAATACCTGCCTCAAAGGACTGTGCTTATAATTAAGTAAGGTAATGCATGGAAAGAGCAGTATCTGTTACAGAGTAGGCACTAAATAAATGAAAGCTATTATTATAGTGAGAAAAAATATCTTACACTTAAAAAAATTTACCCAAAGCATTTATTAAACATGTTATCATGTTAATGTCACCCTCATATTATAGAAATGAGCAACATAGCCACAATGAAAATTACATGTATAATTTTCCTAATTTTCACTAGATTTAACATTTTTCAACATTTTCACTGTAAGAATGTTATAAAACAAAACTGGGGATTAACCTATACAGTTTTAGCTGTCTAAACCACGCAAGTGAGGCTTTCAATTTACCAACATTTTTCATTTCTGGAATTTTTTAATGAATTATAAGCTTTCTATGCTGTTATCTACTGCTTAACTAGTGCTTAGAGATTCATAAATGATGGCATAAAGATGAAATAATTAAATTTAACCTGATCTAGAAATTATTTCCAAGATAAATTGGAATTATTGATTCCAGAGCTGTTCTCTGTACATGGACCATTCTGAAACTTCAGCAGTTGCTATATACTCATTCATTCTCCTTCTGTGCCATTTACTTCATAAATTTTTAACTACATAAGGCAGGAAGTACGCTGAAATGAGCACTAGAAAAAGAAGGGTTAGGAGATTTTTGTTCTGCTAGTAACACTGTTTCAACTAACTAGCAATACAAAAGTAAATCATTGTACTTTTCTGACACTGTGTACTAGTTCATTTTAAAATCTCTAATTTCTGTCACCTCTAAGATACTTTCATTTTCTTAAAAATCATCTCAGAAAACTTTTGCTAGTTTCACCTTTCACTAATTCTCTTATTCCTTTATTCATTCAGTCACTCATCATATACTGAGCACCTACTGTCTGCTAGGCCCTATGCTAGAAGCTGGGATTGAAAAGTTGAAAAAATATACTCTTTCTTCAATAAGCTCACAACTAAAATAACATATCAGACTGAAACTTTCCTAATAATGAAAATGCCTAATACAACATTTATGTATAAAATTTTTTATATAATATTTATATATACATAAATACATTTTTAAATGTATGTATAAAAATAACTCATATGAGGCAGGTATGAGTGCTTAGCCATTAGCATTTAAAATTTACTGAACTCAATTTGAACATGGATGGCAGGGCAGAAAGATAACATCAACTTGATGGGTTTTGGATATTTTAGTAAAATATTTTACTCGTGGATATTAGTGCTCGTTCCTACCACACTCAACACCACAGTGACACCGATACATAATAAAAAGACTAGTAAAGTTTTAGGTAAAATATTCACCTTTTCAATGTGAAGATGGAAACATTCAATACATCAGAGATTTGCCCCACTGTGTAAACTGACAAAGTGAGATTTCATTATTCTTTCATTCCAAAGTAACTGACACCATGCTTTGATGAATACCATAAGAGTCTCCTTTACAAACTAAAATTAACTAGAAACTAGCTACAAGATGTAGAAAACATGCTAGATAACTGAACTTCATATGAACTTTTAAAAATAAAAAAATGCATGCCCCTATGCAATTTTTAAAAAGAAAAAATGTATGAAAATTACACATAAGAACACTGTAACTTTTTAAAAAGATTTTATTTATTTATCTTTAGAGGGGAAGGGAAGGAGAGAGGGAGAGAAGTATCAATGTATGGTTGCCTCTTGTGGGTCCCCTGCTGGGAACCTGTCCGCAACCCAGGAATGTGCCCTGACTGGGAATCGAACCACGATCATCTGGTTCGCAGGCCCGCGTTCAATCCCTGAGCTACACCAGCCAGGGCAGAACATGGTAACTTTAAAAGGTAAAAATAATCAATACATGCTACAATGAAGTACTGGCATTTCAATGTCTCCTTCCATTGAAAGAAAAAAATGATCTGCCCTAACTAATCAAATTTGATGCAATTTTAATATTAATGTTTACCAATTTACACAGCATGTTACTGAATATTTAAGATACTCAAATACAACCATATGAATCACTATTTCTCACTTTCCAAATCTGTAAACAGTCTAAAAGATCAGCAAAAGAGCCAAAACCTAAGATGACTACTTAGAAAGCTCATGGCCACCATGGAGCTAACGTTTCTAAAAAATAACACATATGAGTTTGATGCCTAGTAAATGCTTAATTTCATATCTCCTTAACTTATACTTCTTCAGGCAGATAGATGAAAAGATCTAACTCCAAACCATTTTCCCCCCAATACTGTAATATAAAATTGAAAATTTATTAAAGCTTATATCATACTAATTTGTACTTTTTTATGAATACCTAGAAATTAATGAACCAACCAACCAGTTAACTTTGTCACTAAACACAGCTGCTTTCATGTTGTAGACACTATATTTGTAGTAAATTTGTTCTTTCTGTGACTATTCACAGCTCCCAGGACATTGCTATGAACTCACTGTGAACATCAAAAATTAATTAGACAGCCCTGGCTGGTGTAGCCTAGTGGATTGAGCGCAGGCCTGCAAACCTCACAATCACAGTTCGATTCCCAGTCAGGGCACATGCCTGATTTGCAGGCCAGTTCCCAGCAGGGGACTCATGAGAGGCAACCATGCATTGATGTTTCTCTCCTTCTCTCTTTCCTTCCTCTCTAAAGATAAATAAATAAAAATCTTTTTAAAAAATTAATTAAACATTAACTATGTTCAAATCCTGTCTCTGCCACTTGCTCTAGCTGCGCAATCCTGGGAAAACTAACCTCTCCAAGCTGGAATTGCTTCAGCTCTTATCCAGATACCACATGTTAATAATAAAGCTTACCATGTTTAAGACTATTGTGAGGATTAAATGATTATCTATTTAAAACACCTAGCACATGCCTGTCACACAAGAACCCATAATAAATGTTACCTGATGTTACTATTATTATTGTGCACCGTAGGGTTTTCCTTTCAAGGAATGTCTAAAAATTCACTGGAGAGTTTACCACTCTTTACCTATTTTTCCTATTTTAGCTAGGGGAAAATAGAGAAGTGCAGCATGCAACCTCCCCTGGCAAAAGGCAAGGAAGGCAGTAACTGAGTCTGAAAAGGAGGGCTTTCGTGTAGGGTGGAACCTCCTGGTCAGGGTAGGTAGAGCACTTGGATACCTATTAAGCAGTAATTTCAGCTATAACAGGTTAAGAAACCTTTACTTGGAAAACTTACTTTCATATAGTATCTACTTTATCTTTCCACAAGTTTTTAACAAAGTTCATTTTGTAAATTTTATTTTTTCTAACTTGGTCTAAGAAGAATAAAAAAGAAATTTTGTTTTGTTCAGAAAAGTATGCTTTTAAAACCAAAATTCTGAGGTGACATTTTTGTTATGGAAGAAGCCTGACTATAATTCCAGAAAAATCTTTAGGCTATACTAAAGAACACACACAAAATGCAGGTGTTACTCCAAAAACAGCATTTTCACCAAAGGATGAGCAAGTATAAAAAATAATCTATTGCAAAGAAAATTCAACCCTTTCGGAGGAGATGAAAAACAAAACCCAAAATACATGGCTTCATTTTGACAAAAGGGAGATAAAAAAAAAAGGTGATGAGAAAACAATTATAAGTTATCACACAGTGAGCCTAGAATCTATTTTTAAAACCTTCGAAGCAGCTCAAAATAATCACAGAATGATAGAATCTTAACTAAAACAAAGAAAATTAGCTCCTTTATATTTTACATTTAAGAAAATGGCCCTTTACAGTTTAAGGGACTTGAACAAAGCTAGAGAATGAGGCAGTGAGAGAATAGGAATCAAAGTTTCTTGACCTTTCCTCTACACCAGGTTCTCTCACAAATATGTATTAAGGAACAATACTAGCAGGCACAAAATTTAAAAAGCAGAAAAACTATCTCCCTAAATTAATGAAATTAATACTAGGAGGTTAAAAAAATCTTTACTCAATGTTGAACAGAAAAACCCATGAAGTACATGAGGTGCAAATTCTCATATAAATTAAAATAAAAGATGTAAGAAGTATGTTTAAAGTGATGTAGGTCTTCATAAATGTGAGGAGAAGAAAAAGCATTAGAAAATCACAAGGACCACTAGATAAACTTTGCACTACATTTGCTAAGTTAAAAAGGGAAGGAGAAAGAGCTAGGAAATGCCATAAGAGGTAATGTGGAGCAATGAATATTGGTATTAGGGACTGAGTAAGTAGGAAGAGTGCCTTGCTTCCCTTAGCATCTCTTTTCCTTTCTCCTCACTCTCTGTCTCTTTAGAGTTTCTTTATTTCTTTTTTTGTCTTGGTAACTTTTCTTGCTTGCCCCCGCCCCAGATATTTCTCCATTCTGGACCATCCTTTAAATGATCATGCTATTGAACAGAAGAGGTAATCTATTCTAATAGATGGCTTTTCTAAGAGTAATTTCTAATTGTCATTTCTAAGTTAATTCTCAGAATTCGAAACTCATTTAACCACAGACATTTCTGTGGTTACAGCTGCAGAATTGTGCATTTATAACAGAGGTTTTCTAGTGCAGGTTCACAAACTCTTATCTGCAACTCTTAAATCCAAACAGCTCTGAAAAATTTCTTGTAAGTCTGCAGCAACTGCAACCGGCAGCAAAGCCTCATTAAATTGACACAGCTATTTCTAGGCTTTATTTATCTTAGTGTGAATGTTCACATATTTTCCAGTAGATATATTAATGTGATTAAAGGTGATGCCTATACCTTATTAGGGGTATTATGTCACATATTGTAAATATACCCTAATACCTTTTTAAAATCAGAAAAAAATCCCAACACCTATCTGATCCAGGTATTTTTGGATAAAAGATTATTCCCCTGTACTCTATTTTTATTTCCAAGTGCAGTATTTCACCTATTCAGAGGATTATAGTATGGGGATGCTCAGGAACCTACCCGCTGTTCTAGCACTGGCTCAGTGATGTTCAAAACGCACACTCACCTGAATGAAATCCCCCATCAGTAATGTATCACTATGGTGGCCATTCATATGCAAGATATACCTACCTAAGCTAATTTCACTTTAGAAGCCTCTTACTATTTATTTATTAATATATTTGCTCCATAAAGTATTGTTTTCCTCCTCTTAATCTAAAAACTAGTAAGCTGAAATGTTATCTCTTTTTCCTCCCTCTCTATGGTTCTTAACCAGGGGCAATTTTGTTCCCCAGGTAACATTCTGGTAACGACCAGAGACCCATTTTTCGTTGTCACAACTAGGGATGGAGGTGTCACTGCTATCCATAGGAGTAAAGGCTTAAACATCCTACAGTGCAGAAAACAGCCCTCCAAAATACAGATTACCCAGTCCAAATAAAAATAGCTCCAATATATGTTGGAGAAACCCTGCTATATGTTAACCTCAAAATGAAAGAGTTCCATAGAATTTTAGACTTCTTCAATTTGCATGGCTAAAAATGATCTTTCCCCAATATTAATGAGTGACTGTCAAAAAAATTATGTACTGTTTCCTCCTATTCCGTTTTATTTAATTGGTTCTAATCATCGGATTCCTGAGTTGGTAGGAAAGAAAACAATCAACGTGTGTTCTAGTGCTCACCATTACAGTACAGTAACATCAAGAGAGAGAAGTTCTGTAAATAATTATTCTTACTATCTTTTGTCCATCCATTCTTTAGAAAATATACGAGATTTAGTTTCAATGAAATATGAAAATATTTTTCTCAAGCAATTTTAGTTTTTAAACTATTTTTTCTTACATCTTAAAGTTTACCTTTTTTTTCCTCCCTAGGAAAAACAACAACAAAAAGAATGTGGGGCACAGGTGGAAAAGGAAAGAGTGAGTTTAGTATAGACATAAATCAGTTTATCTACATACTATACAATTAAGGATGTAAACCTAAAATAGTAATAACAATGTAAATGTAGTCAGAAACATTTCTCTAATTTTGGCAAATAATTTCCTTTAAATAAGAAAAGCTATCAGCTTACCCTTTGCTTTTAGAGACCAAACCAAGAGACTGACTCAGTCGATGAATAAAGGCTCGTTCAGTGCTGGTCAAAGAAGAAGGAAATTCCATTTCTACAAGGAAAAAAAATACACAAAGTACCATTTGGGGACAGGCTATTTTCTTTCAAGGTGCTTCAATATGCATACATAAATATAAAACATAAAAAACATAAGCATATAAATTATATTTTATGTGAAAAGTAGATATTCAATAACTACTGAATGGCTAGTATTGATATAATAAAATTACGATATAAATAACAATTAAATCTGGTGTATTGTTATAATAAAATTGTGATATTAATTATAGTTATATTAATGGCATTAATAAAAATTAAATGCTATGATATTTTAAAAATTAAATCTAAGTGTAAAGGACTCTAATGGTCCACCAATGAGTCTACTTATTGACCCTAGAATCTTGCGTTGGTACGATAACCAATGAACATATTTCACTGTTTTAACCTAGTCCTCACTTGCTTAACGAACAAAATGTTTATTTCCTCCCACGGTGGGGTATGCTCCAGCATTCTGAATGTTCCACATCAAACTCCGCGGTCTCTGCCTTCACGACTTAGAGACCCCCTATCTCACTAGCTCAAACTGGACTTGTGTTCCTTATTGCTGAGGCTGTGTACCTTTGTTTAAAATAAGTTCAATATCACTCTGTCCAGTTCAGTCCCAAATTTGGGCTGTAAGTTTCCAGAGTTAGGGGTCCCCTACTTAAGGCCAACAAATCGGAACGAACCCGGGTCTGCACTGTGTGACCCAAGACGAGTAGCTCCCTAACCTTAGGAGACGGGCAAGACCTTGCGTGCACCAAAGCAGTTTTATTTTTTTAAGTGCTGAGGTTCGAGGATTTAAAGCACTAGCCACTGCTAATGCATTTATTTGTCTAATTTCCTTCCGCTCTTCTCGTGTAGCTTAAATGTGACTCTTGCAAGGCTAACACAACTTTCTTTAAAAAAAAAAAAAAAAAAAGTAGAGGCTTATCGCTACTCAAACACGGTGGCTGAATCGCCCAAAGCCTCCAAAGAGCCTCTCCCCGGGGAAAAAGAAACGCCTCCGGCCAGAGCGCAAACTGAGTTTTCCACCTCTGACGCCACCTGGGTGCCGCCCGCAGCCCCACGCATCCGCGGGTCGGCGCCAGGCTCCGCACGTCCCTCCCGGGGCCGCCCGGTGCGGCCCGGATCCTCCCTCCCTCGTCAGAGGCAGCGCCTCCGCACGGCGCTGCGGGTGTGGGGACGCGGGGCAGCCGGCGGGGTCCTGGTCGGGAGCCTCACCTTTCTGGTCCCCATAGCGGAAGCGCTCCAGAGCGATATTGACTGCGATCTTCACCTCCTCGTCTATGCGCACGTCCCTTAGCCCCTTGGCCCGGGCGCCGCCCCCAGGGCCACACTGAGCCGGGCCGCCGCCGCCGCCACCGCAGCCGCCGCCCGGAGCTGGCGGCCGCGGGGAGACGCTGCTAGGCCTGGACATGGCCCTGAGGAGATGGTCACCCCGCCGAGAAGCAGCCAGGCCTGCGGGCTGACGGCCAAGTAGAGGGACAGCGGACTTCCGGGGCCACCCCCGGGGCTTGACGGCTCTACAGACGGCGCCCTGGGCCGAAGTCACCAGAAAGCCCCAATCAATCACCACAACAAACCCAGGCGGCACCGGCTCCCCAAAAAGCTGGGCGCCGCGGAGACAGCAGGCGTGCTGACGTCACCAGAGCCGCCGGCGCCGGTGACCTCAGCGCGCCGGCTGCCCCTCGGCTCCTGGTTGCTGCAGCTCACTCGAGCACTCTAGACCAAGCCGATACTCCGGATCCTCTCCTGTGCCCGTCCTCCCTCAGCACCGAGGGGCTCTTACTCATACCCCTACTCGGGCACTCATTATTGTGTTCAATCCTTTCTTCATTCATTCAGTAATCAGGCGTAGGCACCTACTATGTGCTTGGCAAACACTATGCTACATCCAAGATACTCATTCAGCAGGGGTAGTAGAGTTACCAGATTTAGCAAAAACAACAAGATGCCCAGTTGTTTTTTTTTTAACTTCAGGTACAAAAAAAAATTTTAGCCGGTGAGTGTCACATGCAATATTTGGAAACACATAGTAAACAATTATTCACTACCTGAAATACAAATTTAACGGAGTATCTGTTTTATCTGGCAACTCTAAATGGAAGTGACAGACGATAAACTAGTAATTGATCAAACGATAGTATAAGTACTCTATGAGATAGATGATGGAATTGGGAAGGTGGGATCCTTTAATTTAGCAGGTCAAGGAAGATTATGAGAATTTCCACTTGCTCATATATTTGTTACATATATGATTATATATACACCAAAAATGCATATTTTGCTAATACTTTGTATATATGTCTCTACTTGCCTATCTACATAGTAATCAGTTTTAAATGTGTGTTAGGAGCTTAGCACCGGGTTTAAAATGTATGTTAAGAGTTTAGCCACAAGGTGGTACTACAAAGCTATCTTTTTTGCTTTAGGTCCAACGTCACGAATGTCATTGATTTTAACATACAACTGTGAACTACTGAGTAACAGCAGAAATCATACTAATGGTTGAGATGCCAGCAATTGGGTTCATGTGGGACAGTGCTTATATTTTCTAATCATAAAACTGACTCCTGGAGATGCTATGAAGTAGTTCATAGTCTTTCTTACCCACTCTCATGTTATCACGGAATATTCCAATTACTACCCAAAACATCAAACTCTAATATATTCAGTACTAATAAAGAAGAATGTGAATAGATATGGACTCTTAAGTCTTAGAGATTAATTTTTAATGGAGTATTTTTACAGGATGTGCCTCAAAAACATATGGCACCCCTTAAACCATCTCCCAAACACTAAATCTCAGCCCCCACAATAGGTTAGCGAATATAATGTAGAGCTTACTGAGCCCTGGTTATCATCCTGGTTATCACGACTGAGAAGAGGAGGAAATTCATCTCTTCCAGGAAGTCTTGGCCAGGGATTTTTTATTTGTTTTTGGGGGGTTTTTTTGTTTTGTTTTATTTTGTTTTGTTCTTGTAGATGCACCTTGAAAGAGACGCAAAAAAAGAGGGGAGGAGAGATTTAGTAAAGAATTTACAGGGAAAAACTTTCTAAGCAAAGGGCTGGTATAGAAGAGAAAGTTCCACGTCACAGCCCTGAAGACCACTCACTGGGAACATGGAGGGGCAAGTTGAAGGAAGCGAGGAAGAAAGCAGTGACCTGAGATAACCCAGGTAAGTCTAGTCTATGATCTGGTAGAAGAAATTTACTTTACTGGGAAGTAGAACCACTACATGGTTTTAAAAATAGGGATGATCTAAATATGTCAGCTGTCATAGGTCCCTGTAGAATTGCAAGGAAACAATGCTGTTTGAATTCAGTCAAGAGTAGGCTCTAAAAATCAAGTGTAGAAGTGATGACACTTTAAGGATTTAACGGCAATGATAAAAAGAATCAGATGAGAGTCTATGACAGGATGCAGTAGGGTTGGGAGAATAAATGCCCCTAGGTTTCTCCCTCAGGAGACTGTTACAAAGAATTTGGATATGAAGAGGGAGAATCTGTCTATCCCTGGAGCCCTCTCCTGGGAAGCCAATCTTGGGCTGCTGAAAAAAAGAAAACATCAAAAACCTATTGCAAGCAAAAAGGTTTATCACTGGATATTTCATGTTTTCTTTTTATTAAAGAATTCAGTTTTTAAAGCTTAGGCCAAATTTACCTTTACATGTAGTTGAAAAAGAATTAGATAGGTTTTTCAATAGCTTGATAGTTTATGTACAACCCATAAAATAGTGTTTATTTTCCCCATGGCATACTTGGTACTTTGTAAATATAACACTTTGTCTCTCGCTGAAATTTTTCTTTAAAATCTTCACAAGCAAAATCCTGGTAATCTGGGTGATGAATATATGGGTTTTCTTCATACCATTCTCTTTAGAGCATGTTTGAAAAACTGGTAATTTTTTTAAAATCCTTGATAGTCTTTTCAGCTCTAACACATATCAAGCTAGCAAACCAACTTCACCTGTGGAACAGGTTAAGCAAGAAGTGGGTTTTTTTTTTTAAGAAAATGCCATCACCTTGTTGAGATGCGTTATCTGAAAGTAATCTCCTTTCCCAAAAGTTATTCAACCTGAGCAATAGCACTAGAAGAAAGACCAGCCTGGTATTCTCTGGAAGAGGAATAAGTTTTATGAATAATCTCTTGTCAGATGTTTTAGGGACATTTCTTTCATGTCTGCTTTGGCAAATTGTCTCTTGGTTAATACCAGACGGGATTTTAAGAAATTGTATTAGTCAGTTTGAGCTGCCATGGCCAACTACCACAGACTGGATGGCTCAAACAAGAAATTTGTTTTCTCACGGTGCGGGAAAATGAAAAGCCCAGCATCAGCATCCAGCAGGATCTGGCTGGTGAGAGCTCTATTCCTGGCTACAGGTAGCTACCTTCTCGCTGTGCACTCACCTGGCCTCTCCTGGGTGTGTGAGTGTGGAGACAGAGCAAGCTGTTTCCTTTCTCCTCGTAGAGAGCACTAATCCCATTATGACGACCCCCTCATAGCCTTGTTAACCCTAATTACTTCCCAAGGTCCCATCTCCAAATACCATTACATTGGGGGTGAGGGCTTTGGCATGTACTTTTGGAGGTGGGGATACAAGCATTCAGCTCATAACAGAGATGTAAGGGACTTCAGAGTTACGTGTTAAAACTCATGTGGTCCATCACTTAGGGCAGTAGAGCCCAAGAAAGTGCACTGGATTCACCTAAGTGCCTTTGTACCCTTCTTCAGCCCTTCCCTTCCTTCTGCCCACAAGACCTATCTAATGGACTATTTCCATAAAGTTTGAAATCAGTACTAAGTACTGCATAGCCATCCAGGGACATTGCATTTTAGTAAGGGAGTCTTAAAGAAACTCCCAAACGCAAAGAAACAAATCTCTTCTAGTGTAATTTCAGAAAATGCTATAGCTAGTGAGAAGTTAGCAGACAGGATTCCGTCTCTTCATGCTGTAAGTCCCCACATAGAAATAGTTACTACTCTCCCTGCTTGTGAGACTGACTCCTGTGGAGAATTAGGTAATGCATGAGCAGAGAAAAATCCCGCCTTACTGATAATTAGCCAATGTAATGAGTGAGTGAAACTTTAACTATGGTAAATCATGGAATTTAAGAAATGAAAGGAATCTTTGGAATTCAACCAGGCCATTTTACAGACAACAAAACGAAAGTATAGCTAGCTCAGTCGGGTGGATTGTCCAATACTGTACAGTTTCTTGAAGACTCAAGAGTAGCATACCTTTCTACCATACTGTGTTAACATCAATGCTCCAGTTCCGCCTCGTACCGTTAGACATCAGGCTCGGCCTCTGGCTGCACACTCTCACTCTGGACTTGTTAATGAGGAGGTGGATGATGGGGAGCCATTTCCTCACCAGCAAGCCTTTAAATTCATAGCCCTGAGCAAGCGATTCTACAGGTTTCAAGCTGGGTTGGGCCTCAAAGATTAGTTTGTGGCTTCCTGTGAAAGCAAACCACACATGTTGAATTGCCAGCTGTTGCCACCTCAACTTCTCTATTCATAATTTATAACATCAGGCATCTTCTGGGTAGGTACAGGTCTTATTGCCTCCTTAATTATCAGTGCAAAATTGAAATAACAAGCACACGCCTCTTATTATTGTACCTTCTGGAAAGTTCTGACAGATTTCCTAGAGAAATCTGTGAAATCAGTGGGTAAATACTGGATTTAATAAACATTTTAGACACAAATCCACCATCTACCATCTCTCTTAGACCCCTTCTGATTGATTGCCCTGTGTAACTATGGGAGGTATGCCTCTCCTGGATAACTTCCTCTATCGTGGCTTCAGGACTTGGCTGTTGGGAACAACTAAGAATGTGGAAACCGTGTACCTCATTCATTGCTTCCATCTAGGTTTGAGGTCATGGAGAAAAAGACAGTATCAGACCTTGGGTAGATTAATAACAAAGAAGATGGTTGGAGGCATTTTTAAATATTGTAGAAATTTTCAAATACAAAGTAAACAGGATAGTACGATGAACACTCAAGTACCCATCAGCCAGCCTCAGTCAGCAGTCTGCCATTGCTCATCCATCTGTACCTTCACACACATTCCTTTCTTACTCAATTATTATGTCTTAAAAAAACAACAGAAGTTTACTCCCCACAGCTCTGGAGGCTGGCAGCCCTAAAGCCAGGCACTAGCGTGGTCTCTTTCTTTCCTTCTCTGGGGAGGGCCCTCTTTCTGGCTCGTAGGTTGTGCCTTCTCACTGCGTTCTCACATGGTGGAAGGGGTCTATCATTTTTTAAAAAAATTTTAGACACACACACACACATATACATACATTTTGTAAATGTACATATATTTTATATATTAAAAACTGTAGGAGATATATACACATATGTCATAGTTTGGGGCCATATAATTTGGAAATGGATACACCTATATAATTCACACCTTTACTATCTCTTTTTGAATACACTTAAAGTTGGTAAACTGGTAGATAAAGAAATAGCTCCCACATTTTCAAACCATGAAGCATTGTTGCGGATATTTCTCGCTTTGGGAATTCTTCCCTTTATCCTTCCCTTCTCTCACTTCAACACTGCCGGACCAAGCCTTCCTCCCCTACTTTGTTTCGGACACTGTTTGCCTCTGCACATTGGCTCCAGAATTCTGCCCAGCAATTTAGATTTGAGGCTCGAACTGAGATTTCCAGTAATTTCTTCATTGGTTCCACTCAGCTCAGATAAGAAGTTAGCTCCAATCCCTTCCCAGAACCCAGCAGCCTAGCTCACTCTTGAATGCTTTGCCTGACAGGAGAAAGAAATGGAGCAGTCAAGTCTTCTTGGCCCAACCCAGGCACCATCTAGTACTGAGAAGGGTCATAAGAGAAAGAGAAATAAAATACAGTTTCCCCTGATCACCCCAAATTACACTTAGAGGATTAAGAGAAATACCTTAAGCCACTCCTGATAAAAAGGAAAAAAAGAAGGAAGGAAGGAAGGAAGGAAGGAAGGAAGGAAGGAAGGAAGGAAAGAAGGAAGGAAAGAAGGAAGGAAGGAAGGAAGGAAGGAAGGAAGGAAGGAAGGAAGGAAGGAAAGAAGAAAGGAAGGAAGGAAGGAAGGACTTCCAGGCTAAGTGAGAGGGTAATTGTTCTTGCTATAATTATCTTCCCCTAAAGCGGTGTATTTCAGCCAGATACATACTTTTTAAAAATTGTATTATATTCCTAAAAATACATGCACAAATAAAAAAGTTTTCTGAAACAATGTGTAAGACTACTAAGTTAAATACATTCAGATATATTCATTTTATATTTCTCAAGTTCATTTTGTAAAAAGCTGGTCACCATACAATAAAATAATTTTGCAACCCATTGATGGATTGTAAGCTGTAGTTTGAAAACCACTGCCCTAAGGACATTGCCTAAAATGTTGAGTTGGAACTTCTCTCAGGGGCCCTTGGCCTCACCATTTCTTTCACTGGGGGCCAGTATGATCCTTGACAAAGTCGGTTGCTCTGCTTAAATCCAGGATACCTACACTCCTTAAAAATGATGGTGTTTAGCGAGGGATTATTTATCATCAACCAGCATGGAGCCCCTGCCAGATGGAAGGCTCCTCTGCAGAGCCCACCTAATCCACCAGAGCTACGGTGGAGGTCATTGGAGAGCTGGTCATCGTCTGAGATAAGAGAGTGATGATGATGCATAGCCATGCATACACCCAGCCGTGCACACAGTCATGCCCCAGCATTTCGTATTGTATTCCCATACCCATCAGTTACAAGAAGAAATGAAAGCCTTTTGTAGAAGAGGTGCTGTGTATGCAAGGAAAATACAGGCCCCTTCTCTGGAGCGTTAAATCTGACTACTGTGTAGCCAACTTCCTATATCTGAACACAGAGAGAAAAATAGAAAACATTTTAAAAGAGAGGTCTAATGATATCAGATATCCAACAATAAAGGTCTCAGAAATACCCTGATGTACATACTGATCCAGCTTTATTTTAAAAAATCATAATAGTGAAGTTTCATGAAGCTCTTCTTTGTGGTCCAAATAATGGGCTTTATAGAAATTATGTCCTGGAATTTTACAAATTCCTATGAAATAGGTAATTCTATGAATTCCATTTTATAGATGAGGAAGCCCAGACTCAGAGAGATTAAGTCATTTGTCTAAGATTACCCAGAAAGTAATCAACATAGAGAAGATCTGAGCTCAGGCTGTGTGTGGGCACAAAGATGTGCCACCCAATTCCCCTACAAGAAACAATTTGTTGCTCCAGCTCCTGGGAATGTTCTCAACATCAGCCTTCAGCTGTCAGACTGTTCAGGGATTGACTCAGCCTCAAAAAAAAAAAAAAAAAAAAAAAACAAAAGAAAAAAAANCAGCCTCAAAAAAAAAAAAAAAAAAAAAAACAAGAAACAAAAACTCCTTGAACAGAGTCACAACCTTGTCAGAGCAGCCTATACCCAGTAACTGATGGAAGAGGAGACATAGGCCCATCCATGGCAGGCCAACAGAGTTCAACTCATTTTGGCTCCAGGGCTCCCTGTCAGGTCAACCAAGATTCCCAGCAGGTCTTTATCAAGCTGTGCTTCCCCTCTGCCCAGTCTTGCTTCCTTTTTCTGTTTTCCACAGTCCTTTCCAGCACACTCCTTAATGGGTAGCTTGCACAACAAATTCTGTTTCTGGGTATTCTTTCCTGAGAACCAAAACTGTAGCAAGGGACAATCTCCCCAACAGGCAGAGCTTCAAGTGATCATCCACTTTGCATAGAGAAAAATGGACCAAAGTTAGACTATGTATAGACTCGTAAGTAGGAACAAATGGCCTAGTCAGTTGGTCAGGAGCATGGAAAGAGGACAAATGGAAGGACAGGGGGACGAGAAGGACTGGATAGAGAAATGTGGGTGGACATAGAGCAGTGAATGAAAAATGGGAAGACCTTTCCATCACATATTAAATTACACCAAAGATCATCCACAGGGAAGAGACATGAAGCAACCAAGCAGACAAAATGACTGAGCCAGATGAGGCCAGGCAGCCCCTGTTATCAGCCACCCCAGAAATGGAGGCTACACATGGGCCCAACATCATGGGCACCCATTTAACAAGATGATGTTGCTGCTACTATTATCAAATGTCCAACCTGCCACTAACAGAGATTGATGCTAGGTCCCTAATATGGTGAGGAGCCTGGCTGACCTTCTCATGGCAAGTTGACCACACCGGGCCACTTCTACTCTGAAAGGGCCAGTGATTCATGTTCACACTAGACAACGACTCCTGGCATGAGTTTGCCTTTCCTACTTGCAGGGCATCAGCCAGTGTTCCTACGAAAGGGCTTACAGGAGATTTGGTCTATTGACGTGGGATCCCACATAAGATTGTGTCAAATCAGGTAATCCACACCACCTGAAGTTCAGGAATGGGCTCATGACCATCAGATCCACTGGTCGTATCATGTACTGCACCACCCAGAAGCTGCTGGAAGAAGTAGAAGTCTCCTGGAAGCATAGCTGAAGTGTGAGCTTGAAGGTGATATTTTATGAGGGTGGTGAATTATCCTCCAGGACACAGAATACACCTTGGATCACAGACTTCATATAGTGCTGCATCCCCAGTAGGGGAACTACAGGATTTAGAAACCAAGGAGCAGAAGTAAAAGTGACTGAACTTAACTTGACCCCACCCCACCCCCACCTACCATGATCCATTGAGGAAATTTATAGCTGCTGTCTCCAAAGTTCTCACCTGGAAAAGTGTTGAAATCCTTTTGTCCAATTAAAAACACCTTCCACCAAAGGGATACAGGTATCAGCAGGCAAAAAGAAGAGTCTCTGTCACGGCTGTGGCAATTGACCTTAATCATCAAGAAAAGTCAGGGCTGCAGTTACATAGTAGGAACAAAAAGGAGTATGCTCATCATAGAGGTGATTTATTTTTCCAGTTGTAACAGTAAATGAACAAGTGCAGCAATCTAAGATGGGGATCTGGGTTGTGCCACTGAGGAAGCAGCCTAGGCCAGCTGCTTGAAGTGCAAGGGGTACCTATACTTCCTCGTGGAGAAGAGAGACAGTGACTAGCATCTGGGACCCTAGGACCTGCAGTAGTGCTAGGCATTATCCTTTTTCCTCTTCTGAGATTACCCCAGAAAGAGAGGCCCATCAGGATCCAGAAGGAGATGCTCCCAAACATGTAAGAAGAAGTGAGTCCAATGCCTTGAGGAGTGATCTGTGATGAACATGGCATTGCACCACCCAGCTTTGCTTTCAAGAGAAGACTTGTCGCCCAGCCTCTAAAGAAGCCAGTAGAAGATGATCTTCGGCTGCCAGTCTACCAAGAATTGACTCTGCTACAGAATCAAGCTGCTAAGGTCACAACCTTCCTGGGTTGTGGATCCACAAGGACATCACTCTACACCCAATGCCAGATTGAGGCAGAAATATAAAGGCCCAGCCATTGCATTTTGTTACAGGACAATCTGCTGAACTGTGTGGTAGCAGGATAATGCCCCCCACCTACAGATATCCACATCATAAACCCTGGAACCTTTGAATATGTTATGTTATGCAGCAAGGGGGAATTAAGGCAACATATAGAATTATGTTTGCTAATCAACTGATCTGAAAATAAAGAGATTATCCTCGATTATCTGGGTGAGCTCAGAATCATGGGGCTCCTTTAAAGTAAAAGGGAGGAAGATAAAGTCATCAAGTAAGAGAGATTTGAAAATGCTCTTAAGCCAGCTTTAAAGAAAGAGGAAGAAGCCAAGAGTCAAGGAATGCAGACAATTTCTAGAAGCTGGGAAAGGCAAGCAAATGAATTCTCCACTAGACCCTCCAGAAAGAACACAGTCTTGCTGAAAGCATTGATTTTAGCTTAGTGAGGCTCATTTCTGATTTCTGACCTCCAGGGCTATAAGAAATACATTTGGGTTGTTTTAATCCACTAAATTTGTGATAATTTGTTCAGACAGTAATAGGGAGTTAATACAGGGCATTGTAGCTCCAGAGCTATTGTGACACGGGTCAGACAAGTGTGCTCTGGGGCCTGTGTCACAGCAGAACTTCTGTCCTGTCCTGCTGCCTTCACCTCCTTTGCCCACATGTTGAGCCCCTAAGAGCATTCCCTCGGGGCATCCTGCAAACGAAACTCCGTCCTAGAGTCTCTGTCCCTGGGAACCCAACCTAGGACAGAGTATAAAAGCTCATGATGACTTCTTATGATTATGAATCCATATGTAATAAACATATAAGTATAAAGTTTATCATTATTATCCCTTTTCAGTATTTCTCAAAAAGTAGGATGCCTAATATGAACAGCATTGGCCCAGGTGAGACAACGTGAAGTAAATGTGAAGAAAATGGTCCCAACAGGTTGATACGAGTTTAGTTCCTGCTCTTTCCTTGGTGCATTTCTCTAAACTTTGCAGATTTAATTTCCCTCTCTCCCCACCCCATGCCATAAATAGGAAATATAAATACCTTCCACTAGATAGTATTAAGTAAGGTAAAATTATTTAAACATTTAAACCAGTATTTACTGATTGGCAATAATGGCTCAGTGGAAGTTTGTTGAACTTACTCAACTCTAACTCCCTGTTTTCTCTCAGAGAAATAAACTCATTTAATAATAAATGAAAGCTATCTTAGGATAAGTAAAGAATACATAAACTGGAGACTGGCTAATTACTATCAAGTTATATGATTCTGCTCTCCAAATATGTGCTTTAAGCTGAGAGCTCTGGAAGATTGGTGTGACCTGGGAAGGTGAAGATAGGCTTCCTGAGGGATATGGGGACTCAGCTGAGCTCCTAAACACTCTGGAGAGAGAGAGAAGCAGACGGAAGTGTCCTCCAATTCCAGCAGGTGATCTTAGTTCCAGTAAACACAATTTGGAGGGGCAGAAATCAGATAATCGAGTTTGCACAATATGGTGATTGTTTTAACTGGCAATGTATACAGGGTGTTTTAAAATGTATCACATGAATATGAAGTGTTGTTACAACCAAGAGGAATATGGGAAGAAGCAAAAAGGGGTTAAGGACAACAATGTTTAGCTATATGCTAATCTCAGATCTATTATGAAAATCCTTTGAAAGTATGGTGTAACCAGTACTGTTAGATTTATGGTCATGGGTACTGTTCTCGTTTCAAGCTCCTACTTTCCATTTATCATCTTTATATTTTTATGGCATCTCTATTTTCAACGTCTTACAAATTTCTCCCTCTCCTAGTAATCTTTTCAACTGAAATTTCACATGCTTCATATCAGCTCAGGAGCAAATTCTTTTCTGAAAGTTTGAGCCTATCTGTTCAGCCATTTCTGAGTTACCCAACCATGAGCAAATGTTGTTTAGGAAATTTGTCAAGAACTACTTTTTTGTGTGTTCAGATTTAATTCAGGATGATTTCACTTCAAATCTCCAGAGCCATCAGGCTCATATCCTCTCAGGAGAAAATACACTCTTCACTTTGAGATATAATTGGTTGAGGTTTACACTCCACTTTCTCTGTATATGGAGTGTGGTTATGAAGAGATCTACTCAAATCCTGGAAAATCCTTTGGGTTTCCAAACTTCCCACACATTTTGTATTTTTAAAAATGCTTTTTTCCCCTTCTACAAACCGGTGATGCTCTGGGAGGATTCGAGGAATAGCTACACCTGTCTGGCTGTACTGACAGGCAATACTAAAAGTTTCGTTTCATGAAAAAATTAGAAAAATATCGATTTACAATATTTATTTATATTTAGGAACTTGGGCACTGGTCCTTGTATTATAGACAGGAATATTTGGGTTGCTGGTAGCATTCATTAAGCAAATATTGGGTATCTTGACAAAGTTTATCCAAGATGACATCCTATAAGTGTACTAAAATAATGAAAACTTACAGAATGAAAAAGAACTGCAGCAGGAATGGGTGGATGGGGTGGAGAGAAGAGACAACAGGGCAGAGAAACCTTTATGACCTAGCACACAGTCCCAAGACATATGGATGTGTTCCAATGACCTATCACTGCATGACAAAACACCGTGAAATTTACTGGCTTAAAACAACAACGATCCCTTTATTATCATCATGTTGTGAGGGGTTGGTTGGGCTCAGCTGGTCAGTTTTCGCTCAGGGTCTCCCATGCAGTTGCAGCGTCTAGCACTAGCACCCTCTCAACACTCACTCATTCACTTAACTGGCTCCGGGCTGGGAAAGCTCAAACATCTCAGGCTCCTTGGGTATATATCTTCCTGGTTTTTGCCTCCTCTCCCCAGCACAGCAGGTTCAGGGTGGCCAAACTTCTTTCAAGGCAGCTCTGGACTTTATGGGTGTGTGTCCCCAGTGAGAGAGAGACTCAGGTGGAATCTGCACTGACTTTTCTAACCTGGCCTCACAAGACAGTCACAAAGGCCCCATTCAGTTTCCAGGGGAGGCGACAGGTGCCACCTCTTAATGAGAGGTGCACCAAACAATCTGCCAGTGTGCTTTCAAACCACCACAGGACTTCATAGACCTCTGGCAGAAAGTCTGGGACAGAATAATGAGTCACTCACACAACCACAAACTGGTTCATTGTGGGACCTTTCATGCTGTGGTGGAAGGATACTCATGCTTAAGAGCTCTTTCGAAGTTAGGCAGCCTGCCTGGGCTTGCCTCTGCCGGGACACTTGCTGAGTCTGGAGCCTTAACCAAAAGTCAGTGCCTCCATTTTCTTACCTAGAAATTAGGGATAATGAGAGTTAACATTTATTGAGCTCTTAGTAGGTGACAGATCTTTGTCCTAAGTGCACTGTCTACTTACTATCTTATTTTATAACCAAGATAACCATATCTCCTAAGTTATAATGTTGATAATAGGGCCATCTCTCAGGTCTGTTGTGCAGATCAAATGGGACCATCTATTATCTTCGCTCTTGATATTATTAAGGCCGTGTGGCAAATTCTATTGATGCCGTGTCAGGAGAGTGAGCCAGTTCCAGAAATGGGCCAAACATGCACAATGCTATACAGGAGCGCAGATTGCAGATTGTTCCCACTCGAAATGGAAGACCAGTCCGGGCTAAAGAAGGGAGGGGGGTCAGATTTCTTGAAAAGACCAGCCAGTCCAAGTCGCACTTGGAACTATGGGTGCAGAACCCTGCCCATTTTGCAGAATGGGACCAGGAGCACCGTTTTAAGTTTGCAAACGAGACTGTTTATCTTGTTCCTGCAAAAGGAGTTCATGACTGCAGGCTGTTGGAAGCGTTCTAAGGGGAGAACACTTGGCTCTCTGCCCAAAGCGTTCCCAAGTGTCAGGGGCCCGAGTCCCGGCCGGATGCACGGAGCTGACACCTTTCCCGGGCGCCTCTTGTGTGTTCTGCCTTCCCTCGCGTCCCTGTTGCCACCCATGGCTCTCTAACTCCCTGAACACACCTTCCTCTCTTCCGTCTCTCCTAAGGTGCCTCTCCCTCGATTGCAGAGCGCCCATCTTCCCAGCCCCGGCAAAACCCGGAGAGGCGGAATCCCTCCCCGGGAGCGCCCCGGCGGCCACTGGGCATGCTCCGTTGTCAGGCAGGTCCGCAGCTGCGAGCAGCTTTGGAGCCTCGCGGATTCCTCCTGCTGCCGCGCGTCCGCCTCCTCCGGAGCAGGGAGCGGGCGCATGATGGCGGCGGCGGCCGGGAGCGCTAGCGGCGGCAGCAGCGGAGGCGCGGGCAGCAGCAGCAGCGACACGTCCAGCACCGGAGAGGAGGAGCGGATGCGGCGCCTCTTCCAGACGTGCGACGGCGACGGGGACGGATACATTAGCAGGTACTCTGGGAGAGAGAAAGCGGCTGGGGTGAGACCCGCCCCTCTGCGCTGCCCTTGACCCCTCCTCTGCCCTCGCGCCCCAACTTCCAGCAAGTAGCTTAGAAGCTCACGGGAAAAGTTGGCTGCGACTCTGAGAGCGCGTCGCCGGCTGGGTTACAGAGGCCGAGGGGCCGTTTTACTCGCCTCCCGGAGCTGCCAGCTGGTCCAACTTTTCCCAGCGCTGTCTTTGTCTGGGCGTGGGGAGACATCTCTCTAGGATGCGAGCCCTCCCCTGGGTCTCGGAGCGCTCCTGCCTGTGGGAAATGGGTTCTGGCAGCTTGTCCCAGGTCAGGGGGTGCTGCTGTGCAGCCTCGGGCTCCTGGGTGTCGAGGTGCTGTGGCACTGGGCTGCGGTCTGCCCGGTGGACAGCCCGGGGGTGGAGCAGGATAGGGATGCGCTCTCGGTGACAGAATTGGACAGGAAAACAAGCTGTGAAGAACTTTCATGTGTCACGGAGTCTCTGTAGTCCAAACTTCGGAGCCCAAAGAAGTAGTTTGTCTCCAGTACTGATTTAAACTTATAAGCCCGAGAAAAACGAAGCTCTCGGGCGCACAATGGGGAGTTAGAGGAGAGTCAGGAATACAGACCCTACTTCCTACCCCGCCTCCGCGCTAACCAGGTGAGCCTCCAGAGGGGTCTCCGGGCTGCGCTGCATCACCACTCAGAACCCTCGCGGTGTTTGCTTCAAGATCCCCCTCCAGGGGCAGTGTTGCGGTGGAGAGTCCTCAAGCCTCAGGACTTGTCAAAATGATTACTTCTGTCCAGATTTTCATCACTTATCAGGCACTGGTGGTGGAGAAGGCAATCGTAATGTTTCACGGCATGCTTCTATGAAAGGTTGAAAACAAGGCTCTGCAAACCTTAGTCCCCGAAATTTAAATTGCCTTAGAGGACGGAGGCAGCCTAAGTTATGTATTGCACCTGTATGTTGCATTTTTGTGTATTACATCTTTGTCTCGATGAAGACAAAGTGTTTGCTCGATGCTAAAGATCTTTGAAAATTCTGGGTTGCCTCCTACTGATTGTCCTTGCTTCCTTAAAGAAAAAACTGGAGAATTGCCCCCTCCACAAAAATTTTTTAAAGATCTCTGAGACAGGTAATTTGACATGTAAGAGTTTCACAATTAGAAAAACAATTATTTGCTTTGAACTTTTGACTGAATTATGATCATTCTTAGATGAATTTTATTACTTTTCTAAAGCTTCATTGGGACCATTAGCAAAATATCAGAAAACTTTAGGGAGTAATTCTGTTCTGAAATGAAAAAAATACATGTAAGTCTAGTTGACCCCACATAGATTTTTATCTAGAAGTCTCCACCAGTTTTAGTTCTGGGGTAAAAAATATATACATCTAGATGTAGATATATAAATATATATCTATACATCCTATAGTTTAGATTTGTCGGGGTGGTATTCCTCCTTGAAAAGCCTTTATCTCATTTTCAATAATAAAAAAAATCTGCATTCTTCACATTAGAATACCAAAAAAATGTAATTCACATGGGCAAGAGTGCATATAGAAAACTAGTAGAATTCTCTCCTTCCTTTCTTCTAATCTGCCCTATTAATATGTTGCTTTATCTAATCTAGACTTTCTGTACAAATGCTTACAGTATTTTGAATGGTGGCTGCATCTACCCTGAAAGATAATGAATTCTGTGAGCATAATTTGAGGACTTTGTGTTGGAGAGTCAGGCGTTGTGTGTAAGGTGTTGGTGATACAGGAGATTTAGAGCAGAAACCTACTGGAGCAAAGGTGAGGGGAAAACTGTATCATTCCTTGAACCAAATCGGTTTAATATATCTACTTCAAACTTGAGAGGTTTATGCTGTAATGGACCCTAAACTTTAAGTGTGAGTAGAGTTACTTTGGAAGTTGTGCTGCAACAGAATTCCCATGTAGGAGTTTCAAGGATGCAAACTTATTGCAAGGGAGCACCAAGGAACTTCTCTTCGGGTATGTTTACACAGCAAGCACAGTTTTGCCTGGAATACATGCTTTACCTGGAATATAGATAGTCTGACTTGGGGGGGGGCGGTAAAGGAAGATAAGTGGCATTAGATGAATCCCTCTGCAAAGCTGCTGCTTTGTGCTGCCCCGGTTGAATGGCCTCTGGTGCCCGCTCTGGAGTGGGTGGTAAGGTGTGGAATGCTGTGAATTTTCTCTTCTATTAAACCTGAGAGTTGCACTTTCGACATTAAAACCTTAAACACCCTGGGTTCTTCAAAAGATGTTCATCTTTATGTTCATGGCGCACAGCTGTCCCCGTGGGATTTCAGTTGGGTGTGTACAATACAAGCCTCAGCATAGCCAAGGAGGGTTGACTTTCTCACCTAGAATTCTGAATGGTCAACCAGGTTAGGACAGCCCTTCCACCATGGTGTCAATTCCCAGCTTTTTAAAAAATCTTAATGCATCGCCAGTCTTCGCATAAAGCATTCATCTTCATGGTTACCTACAAGTCTTCAAATGATTGCTTTGTTTCCAGACTCATTGCCAAGTTCTGTGGAGGAAGGTGTAAAAGGAAACTGAAATGAGTGTTGCCTATATCATTAAACAGAGCTTTCTCAAATCTCTTAATTGACATCTTATTGGTCAAACTACATCACCTTAGCATGCCTTCTTGCAACAGAGTTCAAGGAAGCATGTAGTTCAGTTGGTCACATTACCTCCTAAACAACGTTGGAGTTCTGTTACTAAGAGCAGGGAATGGATATTGGGCAAGCAAATAACAACCAAAACATCTACTGTAATAAATAACCCACATTCAACCGGCTCTGGTCCTTTGTCTAGCCCTCATTCTCAAGCAGGAGTGGCCTAGAGATCATATGTTTGGAGAAGGGATAAGTGAGAGATAGACTGGGTGCAGGAGGGAAATTGTCAAGGTGCACCATCTCAGGAAGAGGCAAGTAAAAGTAGGGCTTTGAATATTCAATATTCTTTGGGCCCAACCTTCCCCATTAGACTGACCAAACAAGGCAACTGCTAACTGGAAATTCCTGGAATAGCTGCTTCTGCTAAGGAACTCCCAGCCTGCCAGAGGGACCTAGAATCATCCTCTTGGATATTTAAGCTGGAAGAGACAACTAGCATCAGGTGAAGTCAAACTGCAGCTTGGATAGGGCAGGATTTTGGCTGCACTGTGGAACCACAGCAGGCTCTTCTGTGCCTTTTGTTAATTATACAGGGACTGAACATTTTGTGGTATTGAATTTTTGGACCCTATTTATGATGTTATAGGAGATGTTGGGGTCATTCTATTTGCTAAAATTAACTTCTCTCTGGTATTTTTAAAGCTTCTTGTCTTTACCCTTCAGTTTAAGCAACTATCTTGAATGTTTTGACAAATACTTAAAACCAACACTTACATTTCTACCTACATAGTTCCCAAGCCTCAGCTCAAATGTTGGTGTCTTTAGAGAGAGCTTCCCTGATGATTCTTCCAAAGGGGCTTCACTCTACCCCACCATTATTCTCCATTAGAGTACCAGTGGCTTTCTTCCAAAGCACCCTTTACAACTTGCAACTGCATCTCTATTTACTACTTGTTTGCTTGTTCATTGTCATCCTTCCATTAGATGTAGCTTTCATGAAGGCAAGACTCGTGTCTGTTTTGTTCAAACACTACGCTCAGTATCTAGCACAGTATTTGCCAGTTAGCAATAAACCAGTCAATTCTAATGAATAAATAATCACACTAAAGAGTGGCTACATTCCTGTATATTGAAAAATCTTTTAAGAAGTTTCATTTCCAAGCATATTTTATGTTTATAAAATATTTTATATGTGAGTGTACTTTTATTAACAAATATTTATTTTAAAAATAACTTCTTTCTGGTTATATAAAAGATATTTGTGTTGAAAATTTGGAAAACTACAAAAATGTATAAAAATGAAATAAAAACCACCTATTATCCCATAACCAAGGAATATCCTATCTGTTTTCCTGGTGACATATCTGCATGTTATTGTTCCTCTAGTACATTAAAAATAATTAGACAAAAGGAAAGACATCCTATGCTCATGGATAGGCAGATTTAACATTGTTTTGATGGCAATAATCTCAGAAATTGATCTGCAAATTTACCACAACCTTTTCAGAATCCCAGCTGCCATTTTTTTTTTCAAAAATTGACTGTCTAGTCCTAAAATTCATATGGAAATTGAAGGGATCCCAAAATAGTCAAAATAATCTTGAAAATATTTGAAGGACAAAGTTGGAAGAATCACACTTCTCTGTTTCAGAACTTATTAAAAAGCAATAGTCATCAAGACAGAGGAACACTGGCACAAAGATACAGATCAGTGAAATAGAATGGGGAGTCCAGAAACAAACCCGTGTGTGTGTGTGTGGTGCGTTGATTTTCAGCAGGAGTGCCAAGACAAGGGTGCCCAAATCAAGGGGGAAATGAGGAAAGAATAACCATTTCAACAAATGGCACTGGCACAATTGGATAGCTGCATATAAAAGAATGAAGTTGGACTCTCTCTTCACATACAAAAAGGTGTATATTCCTCACAGTCCTCATACAAAAATTAACTCAGAATGGATCAAACACTTAAATGTAAGAGCTAAGACTACTAAATTCTTAAAAGAAAACAGGACAAAATCATTATCTCCTTGCATTTGATGGTGGTTTCTTATGTATGACACCAAAACAAGCTATAAACAAACAAAAAACAATAAATAAACTGGGCCTCATCGATATTTATTAAACTTGTACTTCAAAAGATATTATCAAAACAGTGAAAGACAATGCAGAGAATGGGAGAAGATATTTGCAAATCATATATTTGATAAAGGACTTGCATCCAGGTTATATAACAAACTCTTACAAGTCAATAATAAAAGATAAGTAACTTTTTTTTGATATAACACAAATGCAACTTTATTTTTCTTTCCTGTTGCCTCTAAAAATGTGCTAAGCAGGGAATTTACTCATGTTGATCTAAAACTTGCACAATTAAAAAAAAAGAAAGAAATTTTAGGTCATTCAGAGTGATGATTCTTATTTAGTAGCTCCACAGTCTGTGGGGCTAGGCTTCAGGAAAAACCCACCCAGCCTCCTCTTTCTTGCTCATTCCCTTCTCCCACACTGATTAGCTGCACCTCTGGTCTCTGGGCTCAGTAGCAGAAAGGAAATGAAGATGCAGAGTCTTCACCTGACAGAAATTATTGCAGAATGCTTTGCCCTTTCTGGGACGGATTGCCAGGTCTTCTCTCATAAATACTTTCATGTGGTTAAGCATTGTCCCCCTGCTAGGTTTCTTCTGCTGCAACTTGAAAGTAACCCAATATAAAAACAGACAAAGATCTAGTAGACTTTTCTACAAAGAAGACATATAGATAGCCAATAAACACACGAAAAGAGTTTAACATATTAGCTATTAAGTAAATACAAATCAAAGCTACAGTTAAACACCATTTTATACCTACTAGGATGGATATCCAAAATATCCAAAAGTTGGATAATTACAAGTGTTGACAAGGATGTGGAACAATCAGAACCCTCATACTTTCCCATAGAAATATGAAATGGTACAGTCACTTGAGAAAGTAGCCTAGCAGTTCCTCATAAACTTAAACATAAAATTACAATATGATCCAGCAATTCTACTCCTAGGTTTATGAAATCTATCCAGAAAAAGTCCATCCATTGTTAATATGAGAACGGTTTGCCTGACATGGATGTAACCTATCAGCCAAGGAGAGTGGAGTAGAATGCACATGTGTGAACAATGGCAACTTCGCTGCACTAGTCAGTGGGGCAGTGGATGCTGCTGAGTGAGCATGTGTTCTGTGTGGTCATCGCATTCAAAATGACAGTACAGCAATGAATCTACATCAAATTTTGTGTTAAGCTTGAACATTCCTCTGCAGAAACTATGAACATTCCTCTGCGGAAACTATTTGGATGATTCAGAAGGCTTTCAGGAATAATACAGCACAAATAAAAATGTGGCACAAACACTTCAAAGATGGTTGAGAATATGTTGAAAGTGATCCATGTTCTGGAAGTCCTGCAACAAGCAGAGCACCTGAGAATGTTGAACATGTACAGGTTGCAATCAACAAAGATTGGCGACTAACAGTGTGAGAACTAGAAGCCGATCTGTGGATTCCAAAAACTATTGTGTCCAAGATTTTAATGCAGGATCTTGGTGCATGAAACATATAGTGACAAAATTCATTTTGTGGCTTCTGCAACCAGAGCAGAAAGAACATTGTGCTGCATTTGCTAATGATTTAATTCAAACTGCTACCAATGAACCAGATTTCCTCAGGAAAGTCATAACCAGAGATGAATCCTGGGTCTACGGCTATGGTCTGGAAATGAAGGCCCAGTCATCCCAAGGGAAGCTGCCTGGTTCTCCACATCCAAAGACACAGCAAAGTTGCAACAAGATCAAGACCATGTTAATTGCTTTTTGACTGGGAAGGTGTCATCTGTCATAAGTATGCACCTGCAGGCCAAACAATGAACAAGAAGTACTACCTCAATGTTCTTCATTGGTTGAGAGAGGCAATACAACGAAAATGGCTGCAGCTATGGGCAACTGGTGATTGGCAGCCTAATCAAGACAATACATCTCCTCATGCATCACATCTTGCGCAGAGGTTTTTTTGGCAAAACATCAAATCATCCAGGTGACTCTGTCTCCCTATAGCCCAGATTTGGTGCTCTGTAACTTCTTGCTTTCTCTAAAAGTAAAATCACCTTTGAAAGGGAAGAGAGTCCACACCATTGATGAGATTCAGAAAAATATGATGAGGCAGCTGATGGCAATTCCAACAAAGGATTTTGCATCCTCTCTTATAGAGTATGCATAAAACAGCCAGACAACTTTTGAAGAGTAAGTCAGATTATGTCATTTCTTTGCAGCATAGTGGAAAGAGCACTGGATTTGAATTAGGAAAGTTACGTTCACCCCAGGTTCTACCTTTAAGTAACTCTGTGACTTCATACCACTTCCTGCCTCTGCCTTAGTTTCCTTATCCATCAAGTGGGGTGATGAAATGTTCATCTGTGCTTTCTTGGAGCACAGATGAACTCATTCAACTCATGCTATCCATTATATTCTATGCTTGGAGTTTGTTGAAATTATTGAAGCTGTACACTTAAAGTTTTTACCAAATTTAGAAAAATTTCAGCTATTATCTCTCTAAACATACTTTCTCTTCCTTCTCTCTTCTTTCATTTTGAAATTCCAATTTACATGTATTAGTATGTTTGATATTTGCCCACCCCTTACTGAGGCTCTGTTAATTTTTTTCTCAACTTTTTTCTGTGTTTCATTTTGGATAGTTTCTATTGTTATAACTTCAAATTTATTGACATTTTCTTCTACAGTGTCAAGCTGCTATTAATCCCAGTCATATTTCACATATTGTATTTTTCACTTCTAGAAGTTCCATTTAAATATATGGCACATATTTATAATACTGATTTAACCTCTTTATCTGCTAATTCCATTATCTCTCTCATTTCCTGGTTTGCTGCTGTTTGATTGATTTTTCTCCTGGTTATGGGACATGTTTCTGCTTCTTTGTATGCATGGTAATTTTTTATTGGATGCCAGACATTTTACCTTGTTGGATGTTGGCTTTTGTTGTATTCCTTTATTCTGTTCTGGTATGCAGTTGAGTTTGGATCTTCTTCAACCTTGACTTTAAGCTTTGTGTGTCAGGATCAGAGAATTTTTAGCGTAAGGCTAATTTTAGCTTCTGCAGATCTCTGAAGCTCTCTCTCTGAGGCATTTCTTCCTCTTGCCTCTACACCACAAGTTCTGTCTACCTTGACTTCCCCGAACTTTGTTCTCTATCTCCTCAACTCAGTGAGATCATTGGAGCTCTTTGGACTCCTGTCTACAGCCTATAAACTGACTTCAGGCAGTATGTTGGTGGAACTGTAGGCTTAGCTTACTAGTTTCTCTTTTATTCAACTCATGCTATCCATTATATACTATCTGGAAGTCATTGTTTCATATATTTTGTCTGATTTTTTTATTTTAGGTAGGAAGGTAATTCAGTCTCTGTGATGCCAAAGTGATCTGAAATGGAATTCTGATTTCTCTTTTTACTGAGTGTCCCAAATTCAGCATGCCTATTCATAAGCATTCTCTGTATTAAGTTTATGTAGAAATAATTTTATAATAACATTTACAGAAATATCTCAAGCAACTGACTGTTTTTAAGCTACTACCTACAGTCTCAGCCCTCATGTCTTTTCTTTTAATATCTAACATTATTGATTACTCACAGTGTGCTAGGCTCTGTGCTAAACAAGTACTTTATATGAAGGGAACACCCCCAAAAATGGAATTATCTTCTGGAGGGCCCCTTGTATTACAGGCTTCCCCCGACTAGGTGAGTGTTCTAGGAACCCATCTGTATCAGTGTACCAACTCTCATTGTTGTGAGAGGCTGCATTTGGCTTCAGTGAATTTTTTTGAAGACTCATCACATTTGCCCATTTCATGATGGGGGATTTATGAGCACACCTGCCCACACTGCTCTGAGTGTTCAGCAGTTTTTGTCCCCCACCCTCCCTATTCACCTGATCTCATGCCAGGCAACTTTTTTTGTTGAATTCCTGGATAAAAAAAGTCCTCAAAGGGAAATGTTTTGATGATATGGAAGAGGTGAAATAAAAAAAATGGCAGAAACACAAAACGCATCAAAATTGATGAGTTCAAAAACTGTTTTGAGTGGAAGAAAAAACATCTTGATAGGTGTATTGCATCAAATGGAGAGTACTTTGAAGGTGACTAAAGTTTAAACATTTAATAATAAATACACAATTTTTAATAAATAAATTCCAGTTTTTTGAGGTCCCCCTCAGTTACTACAGTATAGCCCCTCTGAAAAAGGAATTATTGTTACAAACAATTTAAAGATGAGAAAAACAGGTTTGGAGATATTATTTGCTCAAGATTCCACAGTTAGTAAGACCTGAGCTCATGTCTCTGGTTCTGAAATGAAGGTCTTGCCCACTAAATTGATGCTGCTTTCCACATGCATTTCTTTAAGTTAATTTTTAAGAGCTTTATTGAGACATAACTTGCATAATATATAATTTGCCCATTTAAAGTGTACAATTCAGCCCTGGCTGGTGTAGCTCAGTGGATTGAGCGGGGGCCTGCAAACCAGATGATCGTGGTTCAATTCCCAGTCAGGGCACATGCCTGGGTTGCGGGCGGGGACCCACGAGAGGCAACCATACATTGATATTTCTCTCCCTCTCTCCTTCCCTTCCCCTCTAAAGATAAATAAATAAAATCTTTAAAAAAATAAAGTGTACAATTCAATGGTTTTTAGTATACTCACAGAGTTGTGCAACCATCATCATAATCAATTTCAGAGTATTTTCATTACATTGAAAAGAACTACTGTACCCTTTAGCAGTCATCTCCCATTTTCCCCTGATATTCTCAGCCCTAGACAGCCATTAATCTGTTTTCTGTCTCTGCCTATTGTGCACATTTCATGTAAATGGAATCATATATGTTACATGACCTTTTTTTACTTGTGTTTTGGTGGCATATCCACAAAGACTTTGCCTAACCCAAGGTCACAAAGATTTACTCCTATGTTTTCTTCTTAGAGTTTTATAGTTTTTATTCATACATTTAGGTCTATGATCCATTTTGAGTTAAATTTTTGTGAATGGTGAAGAAGAGATCCAAGTTTATTCTTTTGTGTGTGGTATCTAGTTGTCCAAGCAACACTGTTGAAAAGATTATTGTTTTCTTGACACCCATTTTCTTGACACCCTTCTCAAAAATCAATTGACTATAAATATAAGAATTTATTTTTAGACTCTCAATTTTTTTCCATGGCTATTACACCTATTCTTATACCTGTACCATACAGTCTTGATTACTATTGTCTTGTGATTAAGTTTTGAAATTAGGAAGTGTGAATCTTCCAAATTTTTTATTTTTTTTTAAAGATTGTTTGGCTATTCTTAGTACCTTGACCTCCCAAACAAACTTTGGGATAATGTCAATTTCTTCAAAACAGGCAACTGAAACTTTGGACAGAGACTGTGTTTAATCTATAGATCAATTTTTTCACATGTATTTTTTTCACAATCAGTTAGTCCTACATTATCTTATGTAACCTTTGCAACAAAAATTAATATCTTTGTTTTAAGACAAGAAGCCAAGATAAGATAACCTCTAAAGGAAAGAATGAATCTGTTGCCCTTACTTGAGGATCTTTGCCACCGTACATGCTCCCAAGCTAACACAAGAAAACATTTTTTCAATGTTTTCGTAAACATTGAAGTTCTTTACTATTTAATTTATCCAGGGTCCACAGTGGAGATGAATTTTTATTTTATAACTGGCTTCTTAATAGCGATGGGAATGGCATTTAAATTATTGGTACAGAAGGTTAGGTATTTGCATTCTAAATGATGTCTCAGCTGGGGGAACTCTCTTGTTGTTCAGTAAATTGAAAATCTCTTTAAATGTTAGTCCCAAAATAGAAACCATATGGCAAGAAAGGGCATTTCCTTTGAGAACAGTTAATTGTCAGTTTCTCATTGTCATTTCAAAATGCCAGTTTAAATATGTAAATGAGTAATTTCTAAATTCATGACATTGATTATTGAAGACTGTAACTGAGGGGAGGAAAAGTTGGGTAAGCAGAAGGACTCCCAGAACCATTGTTCAAACATTTGGATCCCTGTTACTTAATGGAGTGAAAATGTAAACAGAACAAATTTCTAGATCAACCAATATGCATTAATGTGTTTGTCATATATGACAGTTGTTAGCTGAGTTTAAGTGTAGCCCTCAGTTGAATATTTAGTAGTGAAACCATTACCTGGAAAATTCAAGGTAGGTGAGCTTGTGTGTGTGTGTGTTTTAACATTGATATCAGTGATGTAGAAGATACTTAAAAACACATCTTAAACTTGATGTTGGTATTAATTGGGCATCTATTCAACATTATGTCAAGTGGCATTGGTTAAGACACCTATTGTCTATTGTTTTAAAGTTCAGCATGTACAAATTTATGCTATAGATGGAGGAAGTGAGAACCCAGATGACGTGAAGGAGGGCATTTTTGTAAAAATGTGGCTACCTTTCCTTTAAATGTCGGAAGTTTTAACTTATTTACTAAAATTCAGAACTTCCGTTCGGCCATGTGGCCCAGTTGGTTGGAGCATCATCCCATAAAGCAAAAAGGTGCTGGCTGGATTCCTAGTCAGGGCTCATGCCTGGGTTGCGAGTTTGATCTTCGGTAGGAGCCACATGAGAGGCAGCCAATTGATGTTTCTCTCTCACACCGATGTTTTTCTCCTTCTCTTTTTCTATCCCTTCCCCTTTCTCTAAGATCAGTAAGTATGTCTTCTGGTGAGGATTTTAAAAAATAATAAAAATAAATAAATAAAATTGAGAACTTCTTTCTGAGAAATAACAAACTTAACAGAATATTCTACATTAGAGGTTAATGCTTTTTAGGCAAGGATTTTACTTTGATAATTTTACGTCCTATAGAGTCTTAACCTGAGTGTATTTCACAATAAACAGGATGAAAATCGCTGAGAATATTATTGGGAAAATATTTACTCTTCTAAAAATGTGTTGAGAGTTTTATATTTATTATAAGCAAAGGATAAAATCAGTGCTGCTCATTTCCCTCTCCTTTATTGGCTTTTCTAAATTCCTTCATCTCAAACCAGAATTATTCTCCCAGTGTCCTAACCTGTCACTGTGCCCACTCTAAACCATACTACATGAATACCAAAGTCACTTTTCTCTGACACCAAACTGAGCAAGCAGTTTTTCTTAAAGTCCTTCAACAGTTGTCTGTATTTTACAGATAAGTTCGGACTCCTTCTGGGGCATGTAGTTTAGGGCCCTTGCCCACCTGGCACAGGCTCGACCTCTCCACCTTATCTCTCATATGTCCCCCTCCAGCACACCCTGCTGTAGTATCAGTGCCTTGCAACACGCAGCTCCCTCTGTAACTGCCCTCCTCTCTCCCTGTCTTCCTGGTGAGCACCTTGTCCTTTTTCTAGATTCAGTTCTCGTGCAGTTTTTTCTCTGGGGAGAATTTCCTGATGCCTCAGTACCTTACACACACTCAGAGGCCACTGCTGCTCACATCTGGTATTCTCACTGTCCCCATTTCCTTTCTCTCCACACTCAGGCGCACTCTGCTTTTCTTGTCTTTTGCCTTTATAACCTCCAGTTCCCAAATTGTAGGTAATAGAAACTGACTAAATATTAATCAAATACATAAACTAGTTCATTATGTAATGGTCATTTTAAATACTTTAGAATTTCTAGAAAAAAGATTGATTGGATTTGGTTCAACTTAGAAGCTGAGGAATTTATATTTGAAGATACATATCACGTAACATTTTACCTCATTTAAAATACCAGTGTGACTGGTATTCATTGACCTTTCTGCTGACTGGTCATGTGAATTTAGACAAGCCACACAAAACTCTCTAATCAGATTCTTCTTTTGTGAAATAATTTTAACATCTTTTCAGGACTGAGATACTTTTATTTTATGGACAGGATTTTGATGGTACCATATACTATGAAAAGGCATGCTGTTTAATTAGTCTCTACGAGGCAACTCTTTCTTTATGAACTAATAGTGAAGAATCCATAATATCTCTATATTAGTGGTTAACATCCAATTGCCTTCAATACCACCTAATTAGTAGTATTTTCTAAAGCACTGACCTGTTGCTTATGGTTTTTTTTAGGGGGGGGTATCACTTTCTGAGTGAAGGTTATAAGATTAAGTGAGCTTTAAAAACTACTCTTAATTTTACATGCTAGTTGTTACTAAAAGGTAGGTGGGAGGTAAATACAGCTCGCCTCCTTGCACAAACACATCAAAACTACAAAATATAGAATGGTCATCACTCAGAACTGCCAGATATTGAGTCGAATAGAAGTCTGACAACTACAGAATTAAAGAAATCCCATCCGTCCCATCTGGTAAGGAAGGCAGAGATGCAAACAGGCTGACCCCACTCCCACACATGGTGGATAAAAATTGGGGAGGGATATCTCAGGACAAAGGAGTCCCAGCCCCACGCCAGGTCTCCAGCCGAGAGTTCTAATGCCAGGAAGGTAAGTTCCCACAACTTCCAGCTGCACAAACCAACAGGGATGGAGCCAGTGGGAGAAAATGCAGGAGCCCCAAATGGTTCCTCTTAAAGAACCCACACATGTACTCTCACCTACTCAGACTCACTCCCTGTGAGCTCTGGCACTGGGGGCGGGGAAGCTTGAAGGGCACCAGTTGCATACTGATAGAGGCTGAAGTGTCTGGCATTGGAGCAATCCCCTCACAGAGCCATGGAGCCCGCAGGCTGGTACCATATCTGAGACTTCATCAACCTGGCTAACACTGTTTAACCTGCCTTGGAGATCCCCAGAGACTCCGCACCACCCAATTTATGAGCCCACCCAAGCTACTTTTCCATACGAATGGCTGGTCTTGGCTCACTGTTTCACAACTTCCTAAATCCTTTCGAACAAGCAACAGCTGGCCTCAGTGAGCTCCAGACCAGGCACTAGCAGCAGCCAGATTAGTTTCACAACTTGGCTTTGCCTGAGAATATCCAAGTCTAGCACAACTTGCAGCCCTCTCAGATTGCTTTATAGCTCAGGCAGGGTGGCCCTGTACAAACACAGGTTGGGACTGACCTTGGCCTGCACCACCTGGGAACACTGGGTGAGTGCTCCCAGTGCATAGCTACAAACCACATCAGAGCACCACCACCCTGACCCTGCACAGCTGATTCTCCACAGAGGGCAGAGGTTGGTGGTCAGTGGTCACAGCCAATCCTTGCAGATGACTGTTGTGGGTAAATCCCTCCCATTGGTCTGCCAATAGCAATCAAGGCTCAACTACAAGAAGAGGGTATACTCAGCCCACAGTAAGGGTGTACCTCGAGCACCCAGCTTAGGTGATAATAGACCCCACAACACCTATTACATTAGGCCACACTACCAAAATGGGGAGTCAAAGCAGCTCTACCTAACACACAGAAACAAACACAGGGAGGGTGTCAAAACTAGGAGACAAAGAAACATGGCCCAAAGGAAAGGACGGATCAAAACTCCAGAAAAAGAGCTAAACAAAATGGAGATAACAATCTACTAGATGCAGAGTTCAAAACACTGGTTATAAGGATGTTCAAGGAACTTAGGAGGACCTCAGTAGCATAAAAAAAATCCAGTTAGAAACAAAGGATTCACTAACTGAAACAAAAAAACAATTTGCAGGGAAACAATAGTAAATGGATGAAGCAGTGAATCAAATCAATGATTTGGAACAGAAGGAAGGAAGGAAGGAAGGAAGGAAGGAAGGAAGGAAGGAAGGGAGGGAGGGAGGAAGGAAGGAAGGGAGGGAGGAAGGAAGGAAGGAAACCAATCAATCAGAACAACAAGAAGGAAAAAGAATCCAAAAAAATGAGGACAGTATAAGCAGCCTCTGGAACAGCTTCTAGAAGTCCAACATTCACATCCTAGGGATGCCAGAAGGAGAAGAGAGAGTAGAAGAAATTGTAAATTTATTTGAAAAAATAATGAAAGAAAACTTCCCTAATTTGCTGAAGGAAATAGACATGCAAGACTAGGAAGCACAGAGAGTCCCAATCTAGTTGGACCCAAAGAGGCCCACTCCAAGACACATCATAATTAAAATGCCATGGGTTGAAGAAAAGAGAAAATATTACAAGAGACAAGAGAAAAAGTTACTCTGACATACAAAGGAGTTCCCATAAGACTGTCAGCTGACTTGTCAAAAGAAACCTGGCAGGCAAGAAGGGGCTTGCAAGAAGTGTTCAAAGTTGTGAAAAACAAGGACCTACAACCAAGATTACTCTAACCAGCAATGCTGTCATTTAAAATGGAAGAGCAGATAAAGAGCTACCCAGACAACAAAAAAACTAAAGGCATTCATCACGACCAAACCATTATTATATGACATGTTAAAGGGAATTATTTAGGAATAAGAAGGAGATCAATACTATGAATAATAAAATGGCAATAAATACATATTTATCACCAATTGAATCTAAAACACCAAGTAAGCAAAGAAGAAGAACAAAGACGGAATCATGGATACAGAGAGCATTTTGATGGTCACCAGGTGAAAGGGGTGTGTGTGGGAATGGGTGAAGAGGTGAGGGGATTAAGAAGGACAAATGAGTAGTTACAGAATAGCCATGGGGATGTGAAGTACAGTATAGGAAATGTAGATCTATTATATTTGTTCAAATATTTTATTTTTTCAGCACATTTATGGAGTGCTTACTATATAATAGATTCTCTTCTAAGTATTGATGATATAGCAGTGAACAAAAGCAACAAAAGTTTTTGCTCTCAAGGAACTTACATTCTTTGGAGAGGGGTGGGGTAAGATAAATAGTTAAAAACAAAAACAAAATATGGTATGCCAGATGGTGAGACATACCAAAAAAAGCAGGAAGTGGAATGGTGAGTGTAGGTGTGATAGGTTAATTTTAATATTAATTAGGGTATGTAGGGGATACCTTATTGAGAAAGTAATATTTGACTGAACACGTGAAGAGTTAGGGACCAGCTGTTTATTTATTCGGAGGAACAGGTTCCTTACTGAAGGAACAGCAAAAGCAAAAGTCATGAGGTATTCAAAGAATGAGAAGATCAGTGTGGCTGGAGTGAAATAGGAAAGCAAAGCAGATGAAGTAGGAGGTGGCAGATTTTATGGCCTTGTAGATTATTGTAAGGACTTTGACTTTCAGTCTGAGTGAGAGGTTTCTGCTTGATTCTGTAGAATTGTCTATACCTACTTGCTCTATTTTCTTACTTCTCATAAACTGAATTCTAGCATCTGTCACTCTGGTCAGCCCACACTATTGTTCCATTAAAATAGTGCTGAGGTCACCAGTGGCCTTTCTGTCACTTAATAACATGGGTGTTTCCAGTCCTTGCCTGTATTGCCTCTCAGCAATCAGTTGTGTCGAGCATTGCCTGCCTCTTGGAGCCTCCTCTTTGCCTGGCTCCCATGACCACACAGTGTTCCTGCCTTTCCCCCACCTTTCTGGCTCTTCCTTTCCATCTCACTTTTACGCTCATCTCTTCTAGTTAGCCCTTGGTTGTCAGAATTTCTCAAGGCATCAACTTTTGCCCANTCTGTCACTTAATAACATGGGTGTTTCCAGTCCTTGCCTGTATTGCCTCTCAGCAATCAGTTGTGTCGAGCATTGCCTGCCTCTTGGAGCCTCCTCTTTGCCTGGCTCCCATGACCACACAGTGTTCCTGCCTTTCCCCCACCTTTCTGGCTCTTCCTTTCCATCTCACTTGTACGCTCATCTCTTCTACTTAGCCCTTGGCTGTCAGAATTTCTCAAGGCATCAACTTTTGCCCATTCCTCTTTTAACACCATACATTCTTTACAGGCATTTGTGTTTCAGCTTTAGTTATCTTTGTAGAAGCCAATGACTCCCATAGTAAATGTCCAGCTCAGACTTCTCTTCTGGGTTTCAGACCTACATAACCAATTAATTCAGTTGCTTATAAACCGTCTTCCGCTAGATATTTCTAAAACATCTTGAACTACACAAGTCTGATGCTGGATTCATGATCTCTTGCTGTCTCACTGAATGTGACCACTGTACACCCACTTATACAACCCAGAAGAAATCTTGGCCTCATCCTTGGCACAGCCTTTTCCATCATCTCCCCTGTTGGATTTTATTGCCAAGTCCTATTATTTTACCTAATAAATCCCTCTCCGATCTGTCCACTTCTTTCCATCTGTATTTCTGCCACCCCATTTGTTCACTTGGAGTACTGCAAATACTCCCGAGTCTCTCGTATCTCCTTTTGCCCTCTCTCAATCCAGTTTTCCACTCCTGCCAGAGAGATCTTTTTTTCTGCTTGTGTTGCCACTGTTTAAACTCTCCAGGTGAGGCAAAGTCCTTGAACTGGCCATCAGAGGCTAAGGCCCTGGGCATGCGTGGTTCTGCCTCCTCCTTCCTTTCCTGCCTCACCTCGCTCTCGCTCCTCCCGGCTCTCTGTCCACCAGCCCCTCTAGTCTTTGAATTTCGGTTTCTGCAGTGTGTTCTGCTGTCAGTTCCCATCCAGTTCCCATGCCGATGGGTATATATCCAGCTGTTCACAAACTGCTGGCTCAGCTCCAGGCTTTTCAGCCTTTTTGGCCCTCTTATCTTCCCTGCCTTCAGAGCATTTATTTGAGTTTATTATGATGTTCATTTATGGGAATTTCTTGGTCAAGGTCTTTCTGGTCCACTCAATCATGAGCTCTATGAGAACAGCTATTACGTGTTTTTTTTTTCATTTTATTTTTTTTTATTTTTTAATGACAGCTTATATTTAATGACTATGTCTGTGTTTATTCACCATTACATTCTCAGGCCTAGCGCAGTAACCTGGCACATTGTAGGTACTCAGTAAATATTTATGGAAAGAATCAATAGTGTCCTTTTTGCTTCTTAGAATTAAACCCAAAAGTTACATTTTTGCGTAATTGGTACACTAGTGTATTTATTTTCATTTGAATAAGCATTTATTTCTGTAAACATAAAAAGTACCCTTTCTGAGATATTTCTAGGTTTTTCTGGAGTTGCTAGAGAAGAAATTTTTGTTGGGGATTTTCTCACTTTATCAAGATGGCTATAATTGCCATCTGTCCTTTGTGCATGTCTCCTGGACTGGGGACTAGGTAATGCACAGATTCTGGGCTGATGGCTGTCCAACGTTGTTCGTGACATTTCTAGATGTGTTCAAGGTGTTGGTTTGGGGCGAAGCCCATTTTCTGGAGGAGAATACTGCAGCCTGAAGTGCTATTCCCCAATGTTTCTATTGAACACTGTCTTGGTGTCTATGGAGTAGATAACCAGGAAAACCCGAGTCTGTGGGCAAGTGTGAGGTCAGAGCTGTGGGATGTTTTAAAAGGTGTAAGACCCAGAAGAGAAAATAGAAAGGCAGTGAATGGTCAACTGAAATTACATCACTCATGGGCAGTTCTAAAAAGCCAGAGGCCCAGCTCTGTGGGTAGTCTGTGACTACTTTTTAAGTATTTTGACCAGACTGTGACAAGTCAGGCAAGAAAAGTACAAATTTTAAAATATTATTTATTTCCCTCAGTTTCTAATGTGTCGTGTGGGCAATAATAGGCAAGGCATGTGGGCTAAACCTTTTCACTTTACCATCAGACTGCCCTTCATTTCTAACAGTGTTTTTTTAAATATAGCACTTAAGTTTATTTAGTAGTATACCCTCTATTTAGTAAGCTGTCCCTCTTACTTTTCTTCAATACCTGACATCTCATGGGAAGAAGCTTTGGCTACTTATATCCCTTCCCAAATTAACACTTCTTTCACAGTAGAGGAGCCCTCTGGGCCTTCTACTATAATCTGTAGCTTCCAGAATAGTTGTTTTAAACACCTGTGGGTATTTTTTAATTGTGCAAAGTGCCCATCCTTTAAAATCTATTTCATTATTTATTATATGTCTCCAAGAGGAAGACAGTATGGAGCTATGACATACAGAACGGATTCCGGAGTGCTAATCCTGACTCTATTATGTGCGTACTGTCTCACCTTAGGCCATACTTAATACTTTAATATCTTGGTTTCCTTATGTGTAACGTGGGGGTACGATAGTATCTATCTACTATAGTACTATAAATGGGGTTGATTTGAGAAGAAAATTAGTTTTATTTTAAAAGTTTTTTAAGAGTCCTTGGTTTGTAGTAATTACTATGAGTGTTTCTTAAATAGCATAAATATGATAAAGTTTTATAAACTTCTCAAATTTTAGTGTGCATTGAAATAATTTGGGGATATTCTTAAATTGCAGATTCAACTCTGCAGTTCAGAGTATCAGACCAGAGACTCTGCATTTATAACGAGCTCCCAGGTGTTGGCAGAAACTGTAAGTCCACAGACCACACTTGGAGTAGCAGCCGAAAAATATAAGGCAGCAAACTACATCTATCTCCGGAATCCCGCTCAGGTGTGACAGGCTGCACTTAGATGAGGAGAAACCAGGCCTTTAAAGTGATCGGCTCTCCTTCAGCTCTGCGGGCACAGTGTGCTGCGGCGTGGGGCTGCTAGAGCCGCACAAACAGTCCAGTAAACACCTGTCACCACACACAGAATATTTTCTCTTGGGATGAGGACTTGGAATATTTCATCTCCTGACAAATTTTAAATATGCAATATAGTATTATTAACTGTAGTCGCCATGCTGTATATTAAATCCCCAGGACTTATTTACACCTTCTGACTCCCTTCACTCATTTTGCCCACCCCTCCCCATCCCCCACCCCTAGCAACCACGGATCTCTTCTCTGTATCTATGAGCTTGGTGTTTTTTAGTTTTTTTTCAGATTCCATATATAAGTAAGATCATATGGTCGTTGTCTTTCTTTATCTGACTTACTTCATTGAGCACAATGCCCTCAAGATTCATCTATGTTGTTACAAATGGCAAAATTTTATTCTTTATATATATATGTGTATATATATAGGCATATGTGTATATATATAGGCATATGCCTATATATATAATGATATACAGATACCACATTTTCTTTATCCATTTATCTATTGATACACACTTAGGTTGTTTCTATATCTTGGCTATTGTCAATAATATTGCAGTGAACATGGGGGTACAGATATCTTTTTTAGGTAGTATTTTTGTTTTCTGTGAATAATTCCCAAAAGAGGAATTATGGGTCATATGGTAGTTCTAGTTACAGTTTTTGGAGGAACCTTCATACTGTTTTTCATCTTGCCTTTAGCAATCTACTTTCCCACCAACAGTGCACAGGGTTCCCTTTTCTCACCAACACTGTTGTTTCTTGTTTTTTTGATAATGACCATTCTGACAGGTATGAGGTGATATCTCATTGTGGTTTTGATTTGCATTTGATTAGTGATGTTGAACATTTTTTCATATATCTATTGGCCATTTGTATGTGTTCTTTAGAAAAATGTCTATTCAGATCTTCTGCCCATTTTTAATTGGATTATTTGGGGTAGGTTTTTTATCATTAACTTGTATGAGTTGTTTATATATTTTGGGTATTAGCCCCTCATCAGATGTATGATTTGCAAATCTTCTCCCATTCAGTAAGTTGCCTTTTCACTTTGGTGATGGTTTCCTTTGCTCTACAGAAGTTTTTTAGTTTGATATAGTCCCATTTGTTTATTTTTGTTTTTCTTGCCTTTACTTCTAGTGTCAAATCCAAAAAAATCATTACCAAGAGCAATGCCAAAGAGCTACTGCCTATGTTTTTTACTAGGAGTCTTGTGGTTTCAGGTCTTACATTGAAGTTTTGAATCCATTTTAAATTAATTTTGTGCATGGTATAGGTAGAGGTCCAATTTTATTCTTTTGCATGTGTTTATCCAGTTTTCCCAGCATCATTTATTGAAGAGACTGTCCTTCCCCCACTGTATATTTTTGGTTCCTTTATCATAAATTAATTGACCATATATACATGGGTTTAATTCTGGGCTCTCTATTGTCTTCTGTTGATTTATGTGTCTGTTTTTGTGTCTGTGCCATACTGTTCTGGTTACTATAGTTTTGTAATATAGTTTGAAACAATGGAGCATAATGCCTCCAGTTTTGTCCTTCTTTCTCGAGATAGTTTTGGAATTTTAGGGGAATTTGTGGTACCATAAAAAAATATAAGTTGTTAAATTTTTCTGAAAAATGGCATTGGAGATTTGATGAGGATTGCATTGATGAGGATTGCATTGAAAATGGCATTGGAGTTTTGATGAGGATTGCACTGATGAGGATTGCATTGAATCTATAATTTGATTTGGGTAGTATGGACATTTTAACAATAGTAATTCTTCCAATCCATGACCATGGAATATTTTTCTATTTATTTGTGTCTTACTCAGTTTTTTTTTCATCATGGTCTTATAGTTTTCAGTGTACAGGTCTTTTAGCTCCTTGATTAAATTTACTCACAGGCATTTTATTCTCTTTGGTTCAGTTGTAAATGGGATTGTTTTCTTGATTTCTCTTTCTGATTATTTCTTTTTTAAAAATATATTTTACTGATTATGCCATTGCAGTTGTGCCATTTCCCCCCCCTTCATTCCCCTCCACCCTGCCCAACCCCTCCCCCTATTCCCTATCCCCCCCCCTTTAGTTCATGTCCATGTGTCACAGTTCTTAGCTTCTTCATTTCCCATATTATTCTTGCCCTCCCCCGTCTATTTTCTACCTACCATCTATGCTACTTATTCTCCATCCCTTCTCCCCCCTTCTCCTCCTCCCACTTCCCTGTTGTTAACCCTCCTTGTGATCTCCATTTCTATGGCTCTGCTCTGATCTAGCTGTCCACTTAGTTTGCTTTTGTTTTAGATGTGGGTGTTAATAACTGTAAGCTTGCTGTCCTATCACTGCTCGTATTTTTTATCTTCTTTTTCTCAGATAAGTCCCTTTAACATTTCATATAATAAGGGCTTGGTGATGATGAACTCCTTGAATCTGACCTTATCTGAGAAGCACTTTATCTGCCCTTCCATTCTAAATGAAAGCTTTGCTGGATAGAGCGATCTCAGATGTAGGTCCTTGCCTTTCATGACTTGGAATACTTCTTTCCAGCCCCTTCTTGCCTGTAAGGTCTCTTTCTTATTCATGCATAGAAATGCAACGAACTTCTGTGTGTTGATTTTGTATCCTTCCCCACAGTTTTTAATGGGGAGAAGCCATTATCCTTATTGTTGAAAATTTGTTCTCTGATCTGCTTGGTATGATCTGCTTGGTGTGAGCTACTTACACTCTTTGGGTGTTGTGTGTTTCAGGAGGAAGAAAAGGAAAAGAGAAGAGAATGCTAATGAGAAAATTAACAGGAAAATAGATATTAATTCAAATATTAATTGGACAAAAGAACAAATAGCCACACCCAAATAGAGATGTCCTGTGCTTCTTCCACTGAAGTATCAGCATTGACAAGGTGCCTCAGAGGATGTGTCAGATGCCTCGGGCTTCACTCTCTTTCATGCCTCCACAGAGTGTCAGGATTTCTAATTAAAATAAGATTCCCTTCATAAAGATATTCCCAAAGTCCATCTGTAGCAATAATGAAAAGCTAGATATAACTTTATCTACAAACACTTGGGATGTTTAACATTTTTTTATGGTTTAGATATAAAACTATACCTCTTCATGCAAAGGACTCTTAGGAAACCTAATTACTCTGTATTGCTTCATGTGCTTTTCTTTTTTCTCAGCTTTCCTGAATATCATGTGAATGGAGCAAATGTTTATAATTCAGTTCTGCACCCGAGGATGTATAGTTCCCCTTTCTTTATCTGTACCCACAGACTACGGTGTGCATGCCTGTATGTGTTTTCCATAGTGGTTCTGGGATTATTTTTTTTAATGCATGTGTCTAGTTCTATTTGAAACTTTTGCCTGCCCTTGACTTCGAAGTTACTGACCCCCTTGGGTTAGCGGAAATGGAAAGGTTTGGCAACATCGCAGGTTTCTGAGGTAGCCAGGCTGCTCCTCTGTCAGAGAATGAGAATGTTTACAGCTCCGTTACTGTTCTTGGAGCATAGAATTCTGATTTTTTCCTAATTCAACAGTTTTATTTTCTGGAACTTTAATTTGTAAATACACACACACACACTGAGCCCTCAGCCTTGGTGTTGGTTGGACCTCTGGGCTTGCCCAAAGCTTCGTAAGCAAGCCGTGTGGGAGAGGCTGGTATCTGCGATGATTGTTCCCAGGATGAGGGTCCATTCTTCGATAACTCCCACAAAGTCAGTTCCGCTTAGCAGATGTCAGAAGCTTTTCATCCGTCTGAACCTTTGATCTAGGTGAGTTGAAGATCCCTCCAGTCAATTCATGTGCTGGAAGCCTCTGAAAGTAACATCTTATTAAACATGCCAGGCCACTTTGGGGTTTGCTGTTATCTGTGGATAAACACCCAAGACACTGGCTGGTCAGGGCCTGGGGCACTCTCTCTTTGTGTAACCCCTCAAGCCTTCTTTTCTAATTCCTTCTAATTGGGTCAGCTGCTCAGGGCGAGGATAGCCCGAGGTCCTGTTATGCAAGCAACTCACATCAGTATGTGTATTCTGGTCTCACACACCATTGCATTTTTTAGCCATGGTGCCTTTGAAAGAGTTCTTATATATTTATACATCAAATTGGATCATTTTTACATCTTGGAAGAAACTTGACTTAGTCCTCTCTCCAATTCATAGGTCCCTTGGTACTATAAAAGCACTTAATTTCCCCTGCTGTGACCTCCCGGGACCCAACCATGGAGTTGATATTCAAAGCTATTACAACCTGTCTATGCAACTCGTCCACAATAACTTAGCCTTAGCCAGCACTGGGGTACTGTGCCCGGGTGTTAAGTTCGGGATTCATCTCTGTAAGTTGGGTGGCAGGTTAATTTTTAACTTATCATTTTAATTGTTATTCATTAGTTTACATATGTCGCATATATTATTTTGTCTGTATCAAATATGACATAATTTAACCTTTTTCATTGTAAGAGTAGAGTTCTGGAGTCAGACACTGGATTCTAGTTTATTAGCTGCGTGATTTAGAGCGAGTTGCTTAACCTCTCTGTGCCCCTTTTCTTCATTTCTAAAGTAGATAAGGATAATTGTGCAGGTCTATAGTCCTTTATTTGCATTTCTGAAATTTAAAAAGCTCTAAAACCCAGAGCTCTTTTATAAGGTTGCTGCAAACTCAGTAGGAAGCAAAACTTGACCTGCACAGACCAGAGTCTATTTATAGTCTTTATTCCACTTAGTGTGATTATTCATATGTGTGGCTGATTATGTGTGATTATTGGTGATTATACATGCGTGATTATCAGTGCTGCCCCCAATTCCTTTGGGGATGTTATATATATTCTTTAATACAACATATCACCTTTCTAGAATATAAAATCTTTTGAAATTCAACCCCAGAACACTTGGAAAAGGGCCTTTGACCCTGTACCTTCCACCTCAGAGAGCTGTGGTAGGGGTTGAACGTGGTAATCTATTGCAAGTGGCCATCAGGTACACTCGTCCCTAGGTATCCAGAACCCCTGATGATACCAAAATCTGAGGATTCTCAAGTCCCTAATACATAATGTGGCACAGTATTTGCATATGACCTATGCGGATCAGCCCATATACTTTAAATCATTTCTAGATTACTTAGAATGCCTAATACAGTATAAATGTTATGTAAGTAGTTGTAGCATTGTATTGATGACGGAACACTGACAAGACGAACAGTCTGCATATGTTCAGTACAGACACAAGCCATCTTAGTCCTAACTGTTGTACACAGCGTATGTCAGCAGCAGTGTAACATTTTTTTCTTCAAATATTTTCAATCATCTGTTGGTTGAATGTGTGGATACAGAACCTGCAGAGACGGAGGGCTGATTATAAGTAGTTGTTACAGACAGCTGGAATATGACCTTATTCATTAAATACAAAGCGAGTGAAGGGTGGTGGTGATGGGAAGGCAGGATGAAAGATGCCTCCTTTGTCTTGGAGGAGCCCCAGTCTAGTGAGCGACTGACATGCAGGGTAAGGCAAGCTGGGTGAGAGGGCAGGCGACCTTGCAGGCATGGCTTGCCAAAGAGACCTGGAACCAGCTGGCATGGGGCACCAGCTGAGCCAAGCGATAGACATGTAGACAGGTTTTCCAAGTATAGGATAAAGAATACAAAAGGGGAGATTGCCGTGCTTTGGGGCCCTGCATGGATCCATGGCAGGGCCAGAAGAAAAGACAAACAGGTGAGAAGGGAGTGTAACCCGCAATGCTTGGTGTGTCTGGTGGAAGAGTGGATTTTACTCTGGAGCCCATGGACACTAGTGAAGGATGGGAGTGACATCTATGAGTATGTATGTGTGTTTATCCTCAAGATGTAATTGTTTATATCAGTTACTGTTTAATATTATTCAATATGTCTCTCGGTGTGTGCATGCACCTATTATTTCCTCTCTCAGATTAATATTTTCTAGTACATTCTGTGTAACGGAATAGACAAAATATTTAAATAACTAGCAAAGTGTATATGTTAACTGATTTCCCCCACTGTATACACTTGATTTTTCAGCTGGTAAGTTTTATAGGTAATAGTATTCTCTAAATCTGCACTCATAGGGAAAATATGAAAGCACTTCCAGTAATGCTGCCAATGCAGGAACATCTTTTGAATTTACATCATTTTTGTTGATGATTCTCTCTTTGAAGTGGTTTGGCCAGGTTAAAACATTTGAAATTTTTAGCCCATTTGTCTTACTTAGGGTTTCATCATGACTGATGTTTAACCGGAAGAGTGACACCTTATTAAGGCAATAACCCACCTGCTTTGACCCCGTGATTCTGCTCAAAATTTACTGAACTATATGAAAACAAAAACAAACAAAGCAATCCACTTTTAATATGGAGCAAGAGAAATGATTTGGGGGAGTTCTTTTCATTTTTTATTGACCTTATTGGGATGACTAGTTATTAAAATTACACAGGTTTCAGGTGAGCGATGCTATAACCCGTCATCTGTATATTGTATTGTGTGTTCTGCACTAGGGGGTTCTTTTTAACATAGTCTTCTCATATATTTATTACTTTCATGATATTTAAACTAATCCTGGCAGTCGCACCCCAGGGTTCTTATTTCCTGTGACCTTCCTCTTGTTATCCTGTCCAGTCTAACTGTGGGGACACAGAAAACAATGGAAACGCATCTATAAAGTCCCTTAAAAACCAGGCCTGCTTTCACAGAGGGGAAAATACCATTTGTGATGGTTCCAAACCAGGAAGGGAATCATCTTATGTGCCCATGGGGGAGCTGTGTGGAAAAATCACAGCCACTGCTGCCTCGTGACCACCTGTGAAGTTCTAGTGACAGCAGCTTAGGCTGTGACACTCCCTGGGGGCTCTGGTTACTTCAAAAGTTTTGTGAAAATCTAAGGGCAAAGTGTCAACTTTAATTTTCACTTATTTAAAATCATTATTCTAGCCCTGGCTGGTATAGTTCAGTGGATTGAGCGCTGGCTTGCAAACCAAAGGGTCGCCAGTTCAATTCCCAGTCAGGGTGCATGCCTGGGTTGCAGGCCTGGTCCCCAATAGGGGGCACTCGAGAGACAAACACACACTGATGTTTCTCTACCTTTCTTTCTCCTTCCCTTCCCCTCTCTCTAAAAATAACTAAATAAAATATTTTAAAAAATAAAATAAGATAGTTGCTCTATACCGTATTTTAGTGGTGGGACTGTGTGTGTGAGCATGCACATGCACTCTGGGGACCCGCAGAAGTGGACGTGTTAGGGGGTGAGGCATAGGAGGGGTTTCATGCCTAAAAGAATTTTAGCTATAACAATGTCTGTCTAAGCAGAGGGTTTGATTGGCTAACTAAATGTGCCTTCAAGCTGGAAAACTGAGTAGGTCTGCCAGTCACTTAAGCAACCTTCTACCCAGGTTACTGCTACCACGGTGGATCTTTGCCATTAACATTCATCAGCAAATGCCCATTACTCAGCCAATTGTTTGTCATCTTATCTCTTATTCTTAAAATCCTTATTGAGAACATTAGCAATAGACAGATTAGTAAGTCAAATTAACGAACATTTATATATGGGCCTAGATTAATATACGGGCCTAGATTAAAATTAACAAACATTTATATATGGGCCTTCCAAATAAATGACACATAAAGATAAAGTTGCAGCCATCTGAGGGCAATTATTTTGGGAAATTATTTTCCCAAAACCAACTGGGAAATTATTTTCCTGTCCTATGTATGTGTCTGGATTAGAACTATAATGCTAGACTTGAACATTGAAGAATTAGTAGAATAGTGGCATTCTCATTGGTCTTTCTGACTTCCAACTATGCTCCTCTTGGTGAAATAGATGCTCTCCAAACACAGCTGCTTGCAATACTTCCCATTCCTGTGCGTGGATGTGACTTCTCCATCAACACGTTGAATCTGTTTTCCCCCTTGAGTCTGGTTGGCCATGGGATGCAGTGGAAGTGACCCGGCTGTTTCCATGTTCGCCCTCATGGAAATCCTGCCATGTAGAGAAGTCTAGGCTGTCCTACTAGAGGGACCATGAGAAGAAAGGTCTTGGAGGTTGAGAGGCCCTGTGGAGGGAAACCAAGGTACCCTTCTAGTGACCAGCAGTTACAGCCAAACATGAGAATTAGGCCATCCTGGTTGTCTTACCCCCAGTCAAGATCCCAGCTGACTTTGTGGGATGAACTGCCCAGCCAAGCCACAGAACCATGAGTCATTATAAATTGATTTTTAAGCCTCTAAATTTTGGAGTAGTTTGTTACACACCAGTATATAACTGTAACACTTGGTGTGTGACCTAGCCAAATGATTTGACTATTCCCAACCTTAATTTTCTTAATCTTCAAAGTGGGAATTACACAAATGTTAGTCCTGGTGTGACCATATACAAATGGTCACAGTCATGGTGACCAGTAAGATAAGTAAATGTACCATATACTCTGTAAATTGAATTTAAAATTCTAGTTGTTGAATTGTTATTCTTTCTTTATATCCTCCTAAAGAATCACTTATCTCACCGTAGAGACTTCTGTTACAGTGAAGAGGAAAGGAAGACCGCCGTAGGAGGTACACATGCAAAGAAACACCACCTCGAACAGGGTACTTCAAACACTTTCTTCATGTTTTTTCCTTTATGTTTAGTCCTTTTTCTTTTGACAGTTTGATATGTATACATGTACATACATGTATATATGCTTATTTGCAAATGTAGAAACATCTCAATGTTTGGTTGAGAAGTTCTCTAAATTACTTCATGGAAGTCATATAGACGAAAGGGTTTGGAAGTGGAGCATGTTCTCTTTTCTGCTTTTAGGTATGGCACTGAAAATTGATTTCAGTGTGGAGTTTTACATACATGTAAAGCTTGTACAACAGTGTTTGGAGCATAATAAGCACTTAATAAATACTAGCTGTTGGCACTATAATAAAGGCATATCTCTGTTCTGTCATCTTGCCACTCCCCACCATCACCTTCTCCAAACTTTTCAGACAGCTTGGCTTCATCTCAGGGATCTGAGAAAGAGGTGAAGGGTCTTGGAGTAAAGTGTCTCATCAGGGGTGTTTAGGAGTATGCCTCCAGGCAGGAATTTTTATTTTACCTCTTCAATTCCCCTTGAGGAGGGCAAACTGTCTAGTGGTGTGTGCTGGCCTACATCATAGGCAGGAAAGAAAANTGCTTATTTGCAAATGTAGAAACATCTCAATGTTTGGTTGAGAAGTTCTCTAAATTACTTCATGGAAGTCATATAGACGAAAGGGTTTGGAAGTGGAGCATGTTCTCTTTTCTGCTTTTAGGTATGGCACTGAAAATTGATTTCAGTGTGGAGTTTTACATACATGTAAAGCTTGTACAACAGTGTTTGGAGCATAATAAGCACTTAATAAATACTAGCTGTTGGCACTATAATAAAGGGATATCTCTGTTCTGTCATCTTGCCACTCCCCACCATCACCTTCTCCAAACTTTTCAGACGGCTTGGCTTCGTCTCAGGGATCTGAGAAAGAGGTGAAGGGTCTTGGAGTAAAGTGTCTCATCAGGGGTGTTTAGGAGTATGCCTCCAGGCAGGAATTCTTATTTTACCTCTTCCATTCCCCTTGAGGAGGGCAAACTGTCTAGTGGTGTGTGCTGGACTCCATCATAGGCAGGAAAGAAAAAATACAGTTGTGGAAACGGAAAGACGTGCGAGAATTAAAAAGGCAAAGGGGTCTGGGTGAGAGAGAGAATTTGGGGGGGAAAGACAAGGAAAGGAGGGTAGATGCTGTCCTTAGGAAGGATGAGTCACCACCCATCTGTTACTACGTTTTAATGATAAGAATGAAGACTGTCACCCTCTTTCAGAATGGAAAGTAAGTCCTTGTAAACGTATTTCAGTAATGTACGTTCTGCAGATGTTCTCAAAGATCCCAACGGTGCATTGTGGAAGAGCACTCTCCCAAGAACAACAGTTTCTCGGGCATGTGTGTACATGTGCACTGGGAAAGAGGAAGAGGCCGTTTAAGGGAAATATGTTTTAAAATGCTTATGAAATGAAACTTAAAATCAGCTTTAGAGTGGGGGGTGGAAACTCTGAACTACCTTACAAGCATCTCTTAATGTAGCATACGCTGTGGGAACATCTGTTAAATGGCTCCCAAAGCACGCTGGGTCCCCTAAGGATTAGGATAAACAAATGTTCCTGGCCCAAATGCTTTATCTCCTGGGGTTCACACACATTTATGTTCCTGATTCTGCCAGGTTTGGGGCACCATATTGGTCAAAGACTGTGGTATTTGCCAAAAGAACTGTCTCTGCTTGCAGGCCCCCAGCAGGGCCAGGCCCACAGCTAGCCCCACAGCAGCTGTGGAACATACCTTCACCTCCAGCTAGGGGACCCTCAGCAGCCACAGCCCCTCTGTGGCCTCTCAGCCTCCTAGGGGCCATTAGCTAGGTTTAAATTAATAAGCAAATTCAAGGCAACATATTACGAACAAGGCAACATTTAATATTATTTCTTCCCACCCAATATTTTACTTTAACTATGAACTTCAACTGTAACTCAAGGAGAGAGTCTAATGAAGGAATTTCATTCTTAGGGACTTGAGGGAGGATATATATAGGGAAAGACCCTTCCAAGGTTGGTAAAATCTGATCTTCAAAAAGTTTGCTGAAGTATTGGCCATATATTCTTCAGATTGTGCATAATGAACTTGTATTCCTTTTATAAAAGAAAAAGTAAGGTTTTTAAAATAGAAAAAGTCACACTGCAAATGCAGCCATATATTCCGCCTACAGGTGAGGTCACCCAGGCCTGCCTGTCCAAACAAAGGCGTTCTTTTCTTCATGCCGTGAGGGCTAAATTTTTTTAAAGTTTCTAATCTGGTAATATATATATTTTTAAATCATTTTCTACTTGTCATGATTTGAAGATACTGCTGGAATCAGTTTAGACAAGCCTAGTTTTTGTGTTCTTCCATCTTTGAAACCCACCTGCAGTCTGTCGTGGGGCCGAGCACTCACGGGCAGTCCCACCTCCGCTCCAAACCTGAGTGCTGCTCTTCCCTTCACCCCACCCTGCTTGCTTCCCTCAAAAAAGAAGAATCTTGGTTAAGCTGACTCCTAATGTACCGCTTTGTCCTTAGATAAGACGCTATAGGAGTCATCACAAGACCGTGTGACTGCCCTCTGCTGAGGCATCACCCAGCCAGTGTCTTGCTGGGAGTACATACCTAGGACACACTGTTGAATGAATGAACAAGTGAACAAATGAATGAGCTTTTTCTCAGTTCTCAATGATAATTTTGAATCCCTGACTTCACTATATTGGTCTCATTTTATTCTTGTTCTTTTTTCCTTGCCCCAACCACCTTTTCTGCTTTTCACACAGAAGGCCCTTTATTAGGACATTCTTGCCCTGGCTGGTGTGGCTCAGTGGATTAAGCATTAACCTGCGAACCAAAGGTTCACTAGTTCAGTTCCCAGGCAGGGCACATGCCTGGGTTGCAGGTGGCTCCCTGGTGAGGGGCATGTAAGAGGCAACCAGTCAATGTTTCTCTCCCACTTTTTCTCCCTCCCTCCCCTCTCTCTAAAAACAAACAAATAAAATATTTTAAAAAGAGAGAGAGAACATTCTTTAGCCTTGTCTTTTCTAGGTTAAATAATGTTTCTTTCACTTTTTCCCATAGCTCCTATTCACTAGTTTGTGCAATTAGCTGATTTCTTTTCACTTAAATTCCTGGTGCTGAGGAATATCAAATTATCTTCCAGCAAGGACTGCCCTGACATGAGAGTAATTACACAGTTGATTAGTTCATGAGTCATTTGTGCTGTTTTATTCTCAGTAAACAGGGGAGCTGGGCCTCTGTAGGATTTGCCTGGTGACCATTAGAAACTGGGCCAGCACTGATGAGTGGTTGAACATTAATACTAATCAGATCAGCAGACAAAGTGTTAACATTGCCTGAAACATACAATATACATGCCATGAAATGGATTAATTAAAAAGTGAATCTATGTTGCAACCCTTCTTTATTAGGAAGAAATCAAATACAAGATTGACAAGGTCAGAATCAAATGTTATGCCTTCATTTATGCAGTTGCTGTGGAGACTTCTTTAAAGACTGCCACGCCTTCCGCTCCCCTTGTTTTCAGATGGCTTCTCCTTCACTGTTAGCATTGAAATCCAAGGGCTTTACCATACTGGTTTTTTAAGGTGACAGTTTTGTAATCCCAGAGCAAAAAAATATTAAAGAAGAAATCCTTAATATGGAAAAACAGCATACTTACCTCTATCAGTACAAAGGCTAAATTTTTAGGAAGGTTGGGTCTGGATGCATCACAGCTGAAGGCAGTGCATCAAATCTGATAAATGAAAACCTCTGGGGGTCCTTGGGCCGACAGCTGTCATTCTGTCAGTAAGATCTGTCTGTCTGGGGAATTATTCACTAATTCCCTTTCACGTGGGGTCCTTGCGGCCTTGCTTTGCTATTTAGTCTGTATTCTTGTATCCGGCTTTACTTAAGTTTAATATTTAAACAAAATGTTTATCCTAGAAGGATTTTTCTGATGTGAATCCATTGTGTCTGTAATCATGATATTTTTGTGAGTTATGTATCCTTACAAGACTTACAGTTTTTCCACGTATGTTCTACTTTCAGAGGTTATCAACCAGAAAGAAGAAAGGAGAGGCAACACCCACCCACCCTAGGGTGCTTCATCTGTCAAGGAAAGGGCTCTAAGCCTCAGTGTAATTTAAAACTTTTGGTAGCTGTGAGAAGGCAAATCATAGAAACCTCCTATTGTAAGATATCATATATATTCCTTATTTTACTTACAGTGGTGGTAAAAATTCACATGTCAGTTCCATTGTTTTCAAGGTAATCTTCATCCCCCTTTTTTCTCCTCCTAGTCCCTTTTCCAACTCTTTTCCATTCTCCCCAAATAATGGCCAGACCCCAGCCCCACAGGACTCCTGAAGAAGGTCAACAAAGCCACAGCTATTTGCTGGCTGCCTTCCAGTGACTGCCCCTGGAGTGAGGCAGCTGGCTGTCTGTCTCAAAATGCTCCCCCTCAGCAGGCCGCCCCGTGGCCGTTCCAGACACTGCTGGACTTTTGGCACGAGCACAGAGGCCCCATGTGCGGACCAGTCTCCGAGGTGGCGTCTTCCATCTCCGAGAGAACAGATCTGGAGAGAGAGAATGTGGGGAGGGTGTGTTTATTTGAATTCTAGCCAATTTAATAATGGTATTTCAAGTTTTTTTAAAAAGACGTATCTTTAAAAAATCAGGGAATGAGCAAACTGTAAGAGAACATCAAAATACATTCATATTGAACATGTGGATTTCCTCAGACGTCAAAGGAGGTGGTTGGACTAGATATTTCTAAGACCTCTTCCAGCTGTAAATTCAGCTGTAGGAAAAATCAAAGTGGTATCATAGTGTACACAGGCACTGCAAACTCTCGGGAGAGCGGTTTATTCAGAGCCCAGGAAAAGAAGCTGCGGGGAAGATTGGACCAGTAACTGGAGATGATAAGCGTATCATATCCCCCTGACTCCCTGGCCCCGGGGCCTAAGACCTGATTCAGGACACAGAGACATGAAGAAGACTGCCCCAGCCTTCCTGGAAATTAGGGACAGAGAGTGAGACCAGGGAACATACTCCAGAGTGAAGGGAGTTAAAGCGCCTGGGCTGTGCCTGAGATACTGATTCGTGACCATCCAGAGAGACTGAATGATTTAGGATTAAGTGACCACGCCAGGTCGAGTTAAGCACACAGCCCTGCCTTGTACCAGCTCTGACTGTGAATAAGTTACTTTAAACCCCAGTTTCCTCATCTACAATAATAATTCTTTTATAGGACTATTGTGGGGCTAAATTACATAAAACAGAGTAAGTCCCACTTCACATTATTGTTTTTATTATTATTGTTATTGGGGTTACTGGCCTAGAAACTGACTTAAGGCCTTCAATCTAGAGAATTATAATACTAAGGGAGCCATTAACCTAAAAGAGCTATAATGACTGATGAGCAAGAGAAGCCTTTTTATCAGCGTAAGTAAAAGAACCAGGAATCTGTAGTGATAATAAGAAAAGACAAAGATGGCCTTTGAGTCCCAGTAATGACCCTGGCCTTGTTCAGGATTTCTGAACGCCGCCCTTCCCTTGATTGTCCTCAACCCCTTACAGTCTAGATGTGCAAAGCCTGGGGCCACAGGACCTGGTCTTGTTTCCTTTTTCATTCCTTCCAACAAACTCGATCCAGGAACTTGAAGGACGTTACACAAGATTCAATTAGTAACCTACAGGTATAGTTTTAACAGTCCCAGTGTCACCGTATCTTTTACCTTGTAGCTACCCCTAATCTCCCTTCTCATCCATCACTTGTAACTGTCAACTAAAGTGCTTTTCCGGCTCTTTTGTTCTCCCCCCCCCCCCACTTTCCAGGGATGTGCAGACTATGACCTGCCAGCCAAATTTGGCCTATAACCTATTTTTGTATAATTTTCAAGAAAAGAATAGTTTTTNGCTCTTTTGTTCTCCCCCCCCCCCCCCACTTTCCAGGGATGTGCAGACTATGACCTGCCAGCCAAATTTGGCCTATAACCTATTTTTGTATAATTTTCAAGAAAAGAATAGTTTTTATACTATCAAGTGTACAAAAAAATAAGATCAAATCATTTGATTACCTTCTGCCCTAGTCTAGGATTTGGCTTCCTCGGCTCTCAGCAGTGGCATGGGTCCCTAGCAGAAAATTTGTGACTGGCCATTGGATTTTGTCTCCCAGTCCCCTCAGTCGTGTGGCAGCCCAGGGCACCGAGTGACTTTCGAGGGCTCTGCCATGTTGTATTCATCCCTGTCTCACCCACAGCGTTTTTCATACTATAATAGTTTGCTCTTTGCTCTTCATCTCTCTGTGTTTTACTCAGGTACTTTTTTTCTCCTTTCCCGCCTTACCTCGCTACATCTACCTGTGTAACTCCTACCCTGCCTTCAAGGCCCCCCATGTCCTGTCACCTCCATGCAACTCTGTCTGCCCGTGGTTAGCCACCTTCAGTGCACTCGGCGCACCTTCGCAACCAGGTCTAGGACTTGACTGAAACTTCACTCCGAGCCTGCTGTTGACCACAAGTCTTGCTCCTCCACCCACTTCGGCCTGCCTGACTGGTCAGTAACCACTCTTTATGACTTTTCCAAACTGAACCCTGGTTCCCACTTTTCCCTCTGATTCTTTTTGTTTTGTTTTGTTTTGTTGTGCAGTTTTTGCGTGTCTTCTTAGCTCAGACCTTGGCCCTGAGGTGGAATGTTTACCCTGAGTGATCCTGAGCCTCTAAAGATTATGTTCCTGGTAAGGAACAGTTCCTTAAACAGGAACAGTTCAAATAATAGTTCCTGTTCTTTGGCTTCAGGAACTGTGCTCCTAGAAGGCACTGTCCCCGTACCCTCTGTGGGTCACCTCCCAGCAAGAGGTGCCTGTGTGAGGAAAGCTCTTATACTTTCCTGGGCAATCCCGGCCTCTGATATTTTTTCTTTTCTCCTATAAGATTTTGTAAATTTACCTCAAGATTAGCACTTCTTCACCTACTCAATATTTTAATGTTATGATATTTGTGAATATTCTAGGGATTTCCTCCAACCAAATATAAAAATTTCTTGAAAGATGGGGCCATATAATATTTTAGCTTCTCCACAGTGTTGAGAAAAATTTTTAGTAGATACTTGATATTCATTTGTTTATAGGGTCCTTTATAGAGTGTTTGAAGGTAGGTCTATATTATACTGAATGTCATTTTGTACATGGCTCAATAGGATAGAATGACTCTGCTTTAGACCATTATGACATAATGCAATCCCAGGGTAAGAGGTGATATGCCAGGAATTACCACATTTAATCCTCATAATAACAATGTGAAATGCACCTCCACCTCACAGATGATATTCAGAAAAGAAAGTAAGTTACTTCACAAAATCCAACTGCTAATAAAGATTTAACACCAGATTTATCTGCTCCTTTTCTGGTGTTCTTCACCTTCCTCAGCTCCTGTGCCTCACCATATGGCAGAGGGAGCCCTTGAGAACACAACATATAGAATCACAAAGTTTTAGGTATGGAATGGATCTTAAGAATTTCTTGTGAAAATATGCTTTTTCCCCTGCAAATCAGGAAACTTATTTTGGGGAGGGAGGAGAGGTACAGTCACTTGCTTAAGATCACGAAATGAGCTGTCAGAGCCCTCGCACCAGGCGTCAGGTCTCCTTTTCCACACTCCACGTAGGAAAGCTGTTTTCCTTCCCGATCCTGAGTCCCGCTTACTCTGCCACCAGATCTTGGAACCTGGAACGCTAGAGCTTTGGTGTGGCTTTCAGGACGCCTTCATCAGCCTACAGGATGGTTTCCAAGGAGGGTCCCGTGAGTCACTGAAGGAGACACTGGGGTGAAGAAGCAAAACCTGGGAGCTTCCTGACCTTCACCCCCACCAAAATTCACAGACTATATTGACCCACTCACTCCATATCTAAGAACAACCTAATCAATAATAAAGTGCCTTGGGGCTCTAGACAGCTCTGTTACCTGGAGAGTAGATAAGGAGCTCTTCCTATTGAGAACATCTGAAGAATCAGAGGAGCACAGAAGGTGGGGGCGATGAACGATGAACAGCGGACTTTATAGTATGGCTCAGGGAAGCACAAAACAAATATCATCTGAGCGCTGCACCGCTTCACTTTACCCACAAGTGTTTGGTATGTAAACGTGTGTGTGACTGTGCGTGTACCATCAATGGCCCAGATTTTTGTGAAATGCAAATATTTAATCACCCCATCAGCCTAGGATTTTAGGTGTGATGTTTCTATGTCATCCCCAGGAATTATTTGTCTTTCTGAGTGAATGCCTCATACTGCACTGTCTTTATCCCTGGGTTCCACAGAACACAGAAGGCATAAGGGAGTAATAAAGGAAAATGGGTTTTTTTCCCCTCCTCCTTTTCTGCGCCACAGTCAGTCAGCTCAGCCCTGTTATTCAGTGGGTGACTGGCGTGAGGGCAGCCAGAGGACACACGGCAGAGAAAGCCCAGTTTGCAGGAGACTGTCTTTGGCGACTCCCTCTCATGTTTGCCTCTGCTTGTCTTCCCCCGTTTCCTCTGTAAGATAACAACACCAGGGCCAAAGGAGAATTGCTGTAGCTATTTCACTCCCCAGGGTAAACATAACACTAGATGTTTGTCACTGTAGACAGCAATAAAGATAAACTTTAAAAGAAGACTTGAAAAATATTTCTAAAGCATTAAGCTGACAGAAATGCTGGAAATCTTTTACCCCCTGTTTTAATATTATGTTAATGTTATCTTAGATCCTCAGGAGTAGCCTAGAGACTGGAGAAAATAGGAGAAAAGAAAAGAAGAAATAGGAGCTGACTTAACCTCGAGTTTATTCAATTTTGATTTTCTTATCTGACTCTCTTTCCTGTTCAAATTCTGTATTGGTAACATTTGAAAGTGAGTACTTGGAAATTTTATTTCCCATTCTTACTCTTCTGTATTCTTGATCCTTCTTCCTTGTAATTGATATTGTAGCTAATTACTCTCTACTACTCTCCCCAGGATAAAACCTGGTGGAAGAAAAGGTTTTATTTTTCTTTTCTATTATATACTACTTACTTAAATGCTATCAAATTAATCAGTTAACACTGAAAGCAATAAAACATAACCATTAAGCATTAACTTTTAATTTCTATAGGCTGGTTTTTACTCTGTTACTAGACACCTGATCTTGGGCAAATTAGTTAACCTGCATGAGTCTTGGTTTCTTCATCTATAGAATGAAACTAATAATAGTACCAACCTCGTTAGGTATGCTATTTACTAGCATACCTAGTGTTTAGGTATTTAGGTCTCATAACCCAATGGAACAGATCTTAGTGCTATTCCCATTTGATAAATAGGGTGTTCAGGAAAAGTCAGCATTAGCAATTTGCCTACTTCTGGTCACAGGATAAATAAGTGCCAGGTTGAGCTTAGAACCCTTAGATCTGGTCACAGGTTAAATAAGTGCAGTAGGGCGCACATTCTGAACCTACTAAATTGCTGCCCCAGGCTGTACCCCTTTAAGGCCCCATCCTCATGGCCTGTTGCAGACCCCAAAGCTGTCATTCTTTTCCATGCCCTCCTACAAACACAGTCATGAAGGCATGTTAATTCTTTCTTTGCAGGGCTTCTCACTCACATACATACTTTCTAATTTCACTAGCCATTTCAAATCCTCCTCCTGAACAACTGCAGTAGCTTTCAGACTGTGTTTCACGTGTGGCCAGAGTCATCCTCTCAGCGTAGAGTTGTGTCCGTGCCACTGCCTCAGCAGTGCCATCTTAACTCTGGCGTTCAAGGCTCCCCTCCAGTGCAGCCCCAGCCTACCTCCATGTTGTCCCTCACACTAACAAAGGGAGAGTAATAATCCACACAGGAAGAGCTTTTCTTGGTGCCGCCCCTTAATGGAAACTTCACGGTTGCAACTAGATCATTCTGTCGGAGGTGACCCGACTCAGCTGAGCTGATTCATGTTAACAAAACTCATGAAGACACAGCATCTGTTATGACTGCATTTCATATCTGAGTGTACATAGATGTGGCCCTGATTGAGTTTTAGTGTTTCCCCAACCACAGGGTGTATTACTGCTGTAGATTGATAACCTCATCCATAGCATTGGTGTCTTTGTTCATTGGTTTATATGCTTGCTAATTTATCTCTCAGCTGCCTTATCTCAAAATCCTAAGGGCTCCTTACCATGTGGAACTCCCTCAGAATTTCTCTGAATGGATTTTAGGCCACAATTCAGCAGCCTCTGAAATCCTGAACAGAACAGCAGCTGGTCCAGCCAGGGCCAGAAAGTAATAATGTGCATCATTCTTGAGTTAATAGCACTAACACTGAATGGGGGTGGGGGGGAGCTGAATTAAAATTGAGAAAGAAAGAAGCCGAGCTAAAAAGAAAAACAAGCGATGCATTTGTGAGGAATAGTACCGTGCTATAGTTTACTTACATTTCTCCTCATTCCCTATAGTAGGCAGATTGGGTGGACTGGTAATGATCTTCACCATCACAAAATACAACAGACTGAGTAGCTTAAACAACAGAAATTTACTCTCTCACAGTTCTGGAGGCTGGGAAGTCCATCAAGGTGCCAGCTGATTTGATTTCTGGTGAGAGCTCTCTTCCTGGCTTGCCAAGGGCCACCTTCGCGCTATGCCCTCACACAGCAAAGAGATATCTCTCTCTTCCTCTTCTTAGAAGGCCAGTGTCCTATCAGATTAGGACCCCACCCTTATGACCTCATTGAACCTTAATTACCTCTTAAAGACCCTATTTCCAGATACAGTTTACCTTGGGGGGGGGGGGGGGGGGGGGTCAGGGCTTTAGCATATGAATTTAGGGGAGGGGCCCAATTCAGTCTATAGCATGCCCCCTCTCAAAAACGTGTACATGAAGTTTCTTCTTCCATTGCTTTAATGAAGGAGAGCTGATGGACAGTGTGTTACTTAGACATAGTGTGATTAGAGATACAATAAGTTCTGATCCAACAAAACCAACTGATAGGTCTAGGTTATTAGGCTGGCAAGCCATTCAGCCTGATACCGCCTTGTGGTCTTAAGATAAGTAAACCTAGGGGTTTCAGAGCTGGGAGGTCTACATTTTTTAAATATCTTTTGGACTATGAAGAATGAACCCTTAACCTAGAAAGTTCAACTGTATTTGGTTGAAATTAACATACTATACTTCTTTACAAAAAGCCAAACTGTCTAGATGGAGTTCCCCTTAAATCCCTCCTTGAGTTTGGGTTGTTCACATGGGGGTGTCTTAGGTCAGATTACCCAGGAAACAGACTCAGATGAAGTTTTGGTGCAGGTTTGTGGGGGAGTCCTCTTGAGATGGACACCTCTGAAGGATTTGAAAAAAGCATGATTAGGCAGATGGCGAAGTTGACCTGTGATGCATTCTAAGAGATGTCTCAGCTGATCTTATGGGAAGCTCTGCAACTAGGATGGCCCTTCAGCATATCCAAGAATTGAGGAAACAGGGCCAGGCCTTCGTGCCCTCACATCGACCAGTCATTAGACGTTGGCTGCCTCTGGATGGGGCATGACTGTGGGCAAGGCGGCTTGCTTATGCAGAGGGCGATTTCCAGAAAGGGACTCAGTCATGAGCCTTCAGCAGGTAATGCTCCTTGCAGCTTCATTCCACACCTGGTGCCCCATCACTGCATCCACTACACAGGCTGAGGGCTGGGGCCAAGAAGCCATTAATTATACATTAAAATCTGTTGACATTCCTTTACTCGGGACTTTTTTCCTTGTGGTTAAGAGATCATCCTTGTGCTAGAGGCTAAATATTTTTTTACGTAGGAGCCCTCTGAAAGTTCTGGGTGTGGCCAGCGAAGACTAGTAATTAATTGTAAAACTAAAATGCACAATATTTCCAGTCATGTCATTACAAGCATAAGGGAAGGAGGAACTAGAACCAGCTGTACACTTAATGGAAAATTACTGATAGATGATGTGATGAGAAGTAAGTCTGAGACAAGCCTGGACATTTTATGTTGGAGGAGCTGATTTCTACAGAGGTGCATGTGGTTCCTGTAACCTTCCTGGACATTTTTCCCCTTGAGATTGTCTGTGTTTGTTTGCTGGAACTAGCAGAGGAGTTATGAATATGGAATATGCTCCACAGCTGTATGTGTTCCTTAACACTTGACTGTTAATTAGTATGGTTAGGTTTAATGAACTCATTTCATAACGATATTGCCTGCCGAGAATTTTATTAGGTACTAAATTCTTAAATCTAATAATGCAAAACATACTTGTAAAGTGTTAGTAATGGTCGCAGGACTTTCAGATAGTAAAACACTGGAAGGTTAAGTGTAATAGATTAATTAAATAAGAAAGCCCAAACTACTTTTCAAAGTGACTCCATAATGATACTTTGTTTTAACGAATAAAGCAAGCCATCTCAAGAGCCATTTGTGTGTTTTAGTTTAAAAGCTGCATTTAAAGCTAGCAAACTTGCATCAGAGGAAACACAAACACAGCAAAATATTCTGCTTGGCAAACAGAGTTTTGTTTTCTGTACTGATCCATTAAACTGAATAACTTGATTTCTTAGGAAGTGTCAACAGTATGTTTCTTTCACGTGGAGAAACCAGTGGGAACTCCCCAATCAACTCCTAAACAGTAGCAGCTTGTATCAGCAGCAGTCTACGTGAGCATTTGGGAAATGTTTTCAATTGCTTTAATTGCATTTTAGTGAAATGGCACAAATTTCTTATTACAGCTTTTTCAAAGTAAGCAATTCATTTAAATTGGCTAAATTTTTAAAATTGTTTATAAATATTCTTTATGTGATATAGTCAAAATTATTTTTAGCAAACTTTTCAGGACAATAAATGTTTTGAAATTCATTTTCCCAACAAATTGTTTGGACCTGGGAAAAGGGTGTCCCTCAATTTTCCCATTTGCACAATAAGGAAAGAAAAATGCCAATTAAGAGTGATAAGGCAGTGTGTGATTAAGTATACACATTTTTAAGTTCTCCAGGGTCAGCAAAGGCAGTTTTATATGAAGATGAGTTTTACGGATTTTGTTTGTGGAGAGGTAATTACTCCAAACAGGAGTCTGGAGGGAAAATAATGAACTCGTTTCCCACTCCCAATGGATTGTAGAGGAATAACTTTTGAGTTTCTGATTTTTTTTAATTGTTATTCTGTTACGGTTCAATTTCTCCCCTTTCGTCCTCTTCTATACAGCCCCCGCCCTGCTCCCACAGTCAATTCTCATACTGTTGTCCAGGTCCGTGGGTCATTCATACATGTTTTTTGACTTGTCCCTTCCCCTTCTTTCCACCCTTATGCCCCTCCCCCTCCCTTCTGGTCCCTGTCAGTCTGTTTCATGTTTCCACGCCTCTGGTTCTATTTTGTTCGTTAGTTTATTTTGTTCATTAGATTCCTCTTATAGGTGAGATCATATGGTGTTGGTCTTTCACAGACTGGCTTATTTCAGTTAGCATAGTATCTCCACTTGCTGAAATATATATTTTTTTAAAGCCTAGAAGTTGTGATTCCCAATGGAAACCATCTCATCACTTTGGGAAGGCACATTGGTTAGGAATGTGATTAGTTCTCTTAGTTCAGGCATCAAGCATTCTGGGGTAAGTGGTTCAATGATGCTTTCACTGAGCCTTTTTCTTTTTCTTTTTTCTCTTTCTCGTCTGGATGTTCTGCCGTCCTTAGAATGCTTGCTGCCTCAGGGTTGCAAGATGCTCTGCCCACGCAGGTGTCGCTGCATTTTCAGGTACCACATTCCTAGCATGAAGAGGAGAGAAAAGGGAAGTAGGAAATGGTGGCATCAGTATCAAGGAAGCAAAGCTTTCCCAGCAACATCCGATATTTGTTTTGTTGGCTACATAGTAGTTCACCGTATTGATGTAGCACAATTTAGTTCTGGGATAGATTTTACAGGGCTATTATGGCACCCGTTTTGAGAATAAGAAATATCTTGCAGGAAAAGAATGACCTTCAGCTTTCATATCTTGTAGCTGATGTTGACTTAGTGTTTGTCAGGCTGCCCAGGTTTCTAGTTTTTCTTCGCTCATTGCCCTCATCTTCCAGGCTCAGGCTGACCCTAATGTTTAGCTCAGGTAAAAGAGAGGTAAAGAGTGAGCTCCAAGCAGTCTGGGCCTCAGCATCTGCTCACACTGGCTGCCAGACAGGCTCCAACCTAGTGTCCCAGTTCTGATACCCAAGTCCCCACACTGCATTGTTTCTTGGGCTTGACTTCCTGCCTTGTAAACCTACCAGCTCTCAGTCCCTAGAGGACCTGCCCTGCCTAGTTCTTTTCTGCTCCGGTCTAGGGAGGGAAATCCCATCTTTGAGCTTCTGCCTAATGGCTGCGGTTTGCCGACAGACTCACTGAATGTTGCCTCAGGCTTCATTGTATTGCCAGTTCCTATGATACCAGATCACTGGTCCGGCCTCTACCTACCAGTCCACCGACACCACCAACACCACCAACACCACCTCGCATGAGCACACTCGCATGCGCATTTTGGTCAAAGTTATACATGTTTTTAAAGATCAGATGTTCAAGATTGAAAAACAGCACTCTTCTGTCCACCCCCCTTCATCCAATTCTTTTCACAAAGGTGTTATGTAACATGTAATACTTGTAGCCTTTTCTTCTCATTCACCTCCGTAATTTATAACTTGCTTCTATCGCTGTTTCTTTCATTTTACTTCAGTTGATTTTTCTACAAAAGAATATGTGGACTTAGTGCCTCTCCCCAAATACACACCCACTTCCTCTTTACCTGTTCTCCTAGTCATGATTTCTGGTTAGCTCAATATTCACCTTTCTTATTACCTAGAGAAAATACACTTTCTTTCTTAAGTCATTTTTACTCATTTTTACTTGGTCATCAGTTATGTGCAGCCTAACCCAACACACTGTGTTTCCGCTTTTCTTGTGAACACCCTCTTTTGGGTGGATTTCCTCCTCCAGTGGCTTCCTGAGGAAGGGTAAATGACAGCTAAATGTTTTGAGAAATCTTAATTCTCCTTCCATTTGATAGTTTGGGTATAGAATTTGCAGTTGAAAAGTATTTTCTCTTGGAATTTTGAAGTGATTAATGAAGTGTCTCCCAGCACCCAGAACTGCTATTGAAAAAGTAGGTGCCATTATGATTTCCAATCCTTTGGAAACAGATATCTTTCAGTTCTAAAAACTTTAAAGTTATATCTCAGGGTTTTCTCTTTGTGTTTGGCTCTCTATGTTAGATGCTGTCTTCAAATATTGCTAATTGTTTTGGCTGTCTTTTCCTATTTAAGAGTAAGGCACAACAAAGGTGTTTAGAAAGTGTTGCGCGTGTGCACATGCATTCAGCAGAGAAAGACTTCTGGTCAGTGGGCTTCACCGTGGGGTGATCTGAGAGGGCTGTTTCTTTGGGGGACCCCTCTCTCCTTTGCCCAGTATACGCAGGTGTGTTCTCTTGACCCAGGTAGTATTTCTAGAGGGACAGCCTTCAGTCTTCCACCTCTACAAGGGATCTCAGAGGTGAATGGTGGGAAAGGGGCCAATGGTCTGGTCATCCAATATGTGGGTTTTCACTTAATTCCACAGTTTGAGAATGTCATCCTTATCTTCTGAGTGGTGGCCCTGAATCCAGAATCAATTGGGATTGAGTACTGTAAGGAATCAACCTCTAGCTTTCTGCCTGGGTTGGAAGGACTGGACTGCTGGGCTGGAGATGTGAAATACGGGTTTTATAGCTTCTTACACACACTTTTACCCTCTTGTTCTGAGCTATTATCTGCTCTCCTGTTTTGGAGCCTGTCCAAGGTTCTGCTTTATTCTTCCTTTCTGTAGTAATCCATCTGCCTTGCAACTTCCAAAATGTAATTGTTCTCATCTTCTCTTCTGTTCTTTTTGACATTGTGTAATTGATCCTCATTATTTCTGATCATTGTGTCCCACAAAGTCACTTTAGACCCTGAATTAGTAAATACTGAGCCATTTCACTAAGGGGAAATGTGGAGCTAGGCACCTGCGAGCCTCACTGACTAACCAATCCATAACCTTGTGTTATGTGTGTTTCTGTTTAGAAAAACTTTATTTAATATATTTTATTGATTCACTAACATTGAACTCCTGGCCGACAGCACTGTAACTCATGCCTGAATGAAACTTATCCAGCACGCGTGTTTTCTTCATAAGGCAGCTTGTCACAAGCGTGACAGCCTGCTTGTGCTTAGCAGCACTAGACAACACTGCAGCATTTACAGTTTCAGATCGTTTTCAACAGCAAAATCACCAACAAAAGCACAAAAATAAGAAAAACACATCACCACATAGACTATGAAAGGATAATTTTTTACAGTGTAAGTGCTGAAACAAAAATGCTGAGTGTCGCCTTGCTCAGCCTCAGTTGGGAACATGAGCATCAGGAGATCCAAATTTTTCACCACCTTGAGGGCATCATGAGTACTGACTGTGGGGCTAGAAAGGAGTTTCAGAGGGGAGGAAAGGTCCCAAATACGGACTCCGTGAGTAGTGAAGATTCACTGTAGTTGTATGTAGTTGTATTTTTAAATTCCTTTTTCTTTTTATGGTAGTTTCAGGAGGGAGTGAGGGGAAATAGGTAAGGTAAATAAGCCCCTGGCATCTTCTTGTCTACAGTGACATGTCAGATTCTTCTAGCTCGGTCAGCCTCTTCCACCCCCATGCATCCCCAGTGGGCTCATCCAGGTCCAGGCCCCAGTGTTCCTCGGATGACACAGGCCCTCTGCAACTAGTTGGGCCATGCGCCACCATCCCACAACATACTTATGGTAATGTGTAGGTTTTTCATGTAGCCTCTCGTCAGTGGTGTGCCGGAGCTGGCTCCTACTAGCTCACAAAAGCCAATGGCTACATTTTCAGGAATTCTGTGAAGCCATGTTAAATGTAACCATTAGTAAAAACTTTAAGCCCATAAGCTTACAAGTAAGTAAATTATATTAACAACAAAGCTAATAAATACTCAAAATTCATTGCTGCCTAATTAGCTATTACCTGTGCTTGAGGTAGTTTGTCTCTTGTATCTCTGCAGTAGAAAGGCTGTATCACGGTGTGCTATTGTGCACCTCTTCCAAATCCGCATTCAGTGACGTGGCCATGATGGTTTCAAATCAGCAGTGGCAGGAGTGTTTTACTATGGAACTCAGCAAATGCTTCACATCTGGGCTTTTTCTCTCCACAGAGCCCACCCCAGCCATCCAGCCCATTGTTAATTCACTGGCATACTCCTGTAGCCTGAAAATGGCATGGAATTGAATAAAAACAAAAATTAACTGACAAAGGCAATGGGGAAGGAGCCAGTACCTAGATACAAATATATGCATTAGCTACTTGCGTTTTTACTGAGCAGAAATGAAGAAGAAACTGAAGTGAAGAGTGGTAGAACAGAGTCACAGAAAAAGAATCTGGGACGTTTTTACAATATATTACAAAGGGTCTAGCCAACTCTTTGTACATATCAGCTAGGAAAAGCTGAAGTTTCTATAGTTAACAGATGGAGATTAAAAATTATTGATACATAGTTAGAATCATACTGCCTAGGAAACTCTATATGTGTAAATAAGAAATGATTGGCCCATATAGTATGTTATTTCCATGCCCAGTTAACACTGTCGTGAAATTAGAGTAAAGGGTCAAGTTTCCCATGAGCAATAGCTCTAGGGCAGTTTGTGGAAGTAATTATTCCATAAAAATCTAGGAGGAAAAAATTATATTTAAAATTCTTTTACAGATTTCTACCAGTCGTAGATCTTTGTGAAGTTCAGGACACTGGCTTATAATGTAAAGTCAGTAAATATTTTTGGAAGGTTTAAATGTGTTAGATTTAACTTGAATGCTTCATTAGTGTCCAACCTGTGGCCTGTGGGCTGCATGCATGCAGCCCAGGATGGCTATGAATGCAGCCAACACAAAATTGTAAATTTACTTAAAACATTATGAGATTGTTTTGTGACTGTGTGTCACGGTGTATTTAATGTGTGGCCCAAGACAACTCTTCTGCTTTCAGTGTGGCCCAGAGATGCCCAAAGGTTAGACACCCCTGGTGGAATTTGTTGATTTCAAAAAGCAAAAAGAGCTAGTGTACTGATACATATCCTAACAAGGCAGCTAATGGGACATGGTGGAAATCAATGTAGGAGATGAAAATAGAAAACAGGTGTGCTGCTGTTCTCCCTGGTTACCGCTGTCATGGAAAAAAAACTGCTTACATTTTTAAAAGAGAATAATTCTGCTTCATATTCACAAGCTCATCCCTGTGCCTTGGAAGGCACACCTCTGGNTTTACAGATTTCTACCAGTCGTAAATCTTTGTGAAGTTCAGGACACTGGCTTATAATGTAAAGTCAGTAAATATTTTTGGAAGGTTTAAATGTGTTAGATTTAACTTGAATGCTTCATTAGTGTCCAACCTGTGGCCTGTGGGCTGCATGCATGCAGCCCAGGATGGCTATGAATGCAGCCAACACAAAATTGTAAATTTACTTAAAACATTATGAGATTGTTTTGTGACTGTGTGTCACAGTGTATTTAATGTGTGGCCCAAGACAACTCTTCTGCTTTCAGTGTGGCCCAGAGATGCCCAAAGGTTGGACACCCCTGGTGGAATTTGTTGATTTCAAAAAGCAAAAAGAGCTCGTGTACTGATACATATCCTAGCAAGGCAGCTAATGGGACATGGTGGAAATCAATGTAGGAGATGAAAATAGAAAACAGGTGTGCTGCTGTTCTCCCTGGTTACCGCTGTCATGGAAAAAAAAAACTGCTTACATTTTTAAAAGAGAATAATTCTGCTTCATATTCACAAGCTCATCCCTGTGCCGTGGAAGGCACACCTCTGGGCCTGCTGTCATACTGATGCTTTGCTCTTGTTCCAGACTCTGGTTTGGGGACTCGATAGTGTAATGTCTCTGAGGGAAGGAGAATTGCTGTCGGGTTTATATGTTAAAATTTACTTCACAGAGGTAATCTTGGCATGAAGTGTTATTCTTTGAAGTAAATTGAAAGACTTCATAAAGTTGCTCCAGGGATAAGGTAAAAATATTTTTATAAGTTGTTTGGTATCATCTAAAAATAGCAGAAATTGTACAAGTAGTCTTACCAGATTTCTTTTTTCCCATCCTTTGTTCTAACGGTTACTAGTTTGTGTCTAACTTGTCTTTGGTGCTGTTGTTGCGTCTGCTTTTTTTCCCACGGACAACATAAAACCACTCTTCCAAATTGCATTGCCTAGTGTCGAGTGTGGGTAATCTTTGGAGGATTCAATGAGTTCATTTCTTTTTTAATCAAGATATAATTCACATAATATGCAACTTGCCATTTAAAAATGTACAGTTCAGTGTTTTTAATATATTCACTCTGCTGTGCCACCGTCACTGCGAACTCATTTCAGGACATTTTCATCACCCCCGGGAGAAACTGCATACCTGTTTTTGATCCTTTTGGATGTATACCTAGAGTGGATGTGCTGCTGGGTCATGTAGTAATTTTATGCTAACCTTTTCGAGAACCCACCAAAGTGTTTTCCAGCAAATAAATTTTAGATAGTCACTCACCCTTATGTCCTTCATTGTCCAGTTCTCCTAAAAATGCCCATCCCTCTCTGGTTCATTGTGTCAGTTGTGATGTTCTGTGGGAGATGTGAACAGGAAGCAATACGTCCGACCTCTGTGATGAGATGCTACTTGAAGTAGCATGGGAAATAGCTGCTTTTTGCTTTGTTCTGTTTGTCTACAGTTTGCCAGAAAACATTGTTTAAAGACCCTCATATCCCCAGAATTGTAGTGTGCAGATTCATTTCTGGTTTCTGTGTCTGTTCTGCCCTTGCCTTCATAAACAGCCGCATTCATGTTTTCATCTCTTGGTGATGATGATGATGACATCACTACTTGTTGGGTGCATTCCTACTGCAAGGCACCATGCTAAGAGGTTTACATGTTCTTTAATTTAATCCTCATAGTACACTTTCTGAGATGGATATTTTAAATTCCTTTTTACTTGTCCAGACCAAGGCTTAAATCAGTGAAGAAATTCCAGAGTTCCAGCCAAGATGGAGGCATAGGTATGTGCTTTGCTCCCTCGCACAACTGAAAGAAGGATAACAACCAATTTAAAAACAAAAAACAACCAGAATTGCCATAAAATCAAACTGCATGGAAGTCTGACAACCAAGGAGTTAAAGAAAAAGCATTTATCTGATAAATGCTTTTTCAGAAGCACTCCAGACTGATAGGAGGAGCAGAGAGGATGAGAGGCAAGGTGGCAGCTGGTGGCAGATTGGGAACCCCAGCAGACCGGGAACCCCAGCAGACCAGGAATCCCACACTCGTGCGTGGATAAGCTGGGGGGAAACAACTAAAGAGCAAGACGAACCATGAAACCCAGGGTTCCAGCATAGGGAAATAAAGCCTCAGAACCTCTGGCTGTAAAAATCTGTGTGAGTTGTGGGGGTGGGAAAAACTCCCAGCCTCACAGGACAGTTCATTGGAGAGACCTACAGGGCCCTAGAATGTACCCAAGCCCACCCACATGGGAATCAGCACTTGAAAGAGCACAATCCCTTTGTGGGAACGGAGGGAAAGGACTGAAACTGGGGCGAAAGCTGAGCAGACTAGCAAGAAGCATTGTTCCTTCTCTGACCCCTCCCCTACATGCAGCACCACAACCCAGTGAAGTGGGTTGCCCCACCCTGATGAATGCATAAGGCTTTGCCCCTTAGAACATAACAGGTGCACCAGACAAAGAAATATGGCCCAAATCAAAGAACAGATAAAAATTTCAGAAAAAGAACTAAGAGATGAGGAAATAGATGATTTATCAGATGCAGAGTTCAAAACATGAGTAATCAGGATACTCACAGAAATGGTTGAGTATCGTCACAAAATGGAGAAAGCGAAGGCTATGTAAAGTGAAATGAAGCAAAATACACTGGGAGCCAACAATGAAAGGAAAGAAACCAGGGCTCAAATCAATAATGTAGAGCAGAAGGAAGAAATAAACATTCAACCAGAACAGAATGAAGAAACAAGAATTCAAGAAAATGAGGAGAGGCTTAGGAACCTTTGGAACAACTTTAAGCACTCCAACATCTGAATCATAGGGGTGCCAGAAGAAGAAGAACAACAGCAAGAAATTGAAAACTTATTTGAACAAATAACGAAGGAAAACTTCCCCAATCTGGCAAAAGAAATAGACTCCCAGGAAGTCCAGGAAGTTCAGAGAGTCCCAAAGAATTTGGACCCAAGGAGGAACATACCAAAGCACATATTATTAAGTTACCCAAGATTGAAGATAGAGAATTTTAAGAGTAGCAAGAGGAAAGGAGACAGTTATCTACAAAGGAATTCCCATAAGGCTATCAGCTAATTTCTCAAAAGAAACCTACAGGCAAGAAAGGGCTGGAAAGAAGTGTCTCAATTCATGAAAGGCAAGGACCTACATCCAGGATTGCTCTATCCAGCAAAGCTTTCATTTAGAATGAAAGGGCAGATAAAGTACTTCTCAGATAAGGTCAAGTTAAAGGAAATCATCATCACCAAGCCCTTATTATATGAAATGTTAAAGGGACTTAGCTAAGTAATTGAAGAAGATCAAAAACGATAAACAGTAAAATAATAAACTCACAACTATCAACAACTGAACCTAAGAAACAAAAACAAGAACTAAGCAAACAACTAGAACAGGAACAGAATCACAGAAATGGAAATCACATGGAGGGTTATCAGTGGGGAGAGAGGGGGAGAGAATGTGGGGAAAATGTCCAGGGAATAAGTAGCATAATTGATAGGCACAAAATAGATGGGGAGGTTAAAAATAATACAAGAAATAGAGAAGCTAAAGAACCTACATGTACAACCCATGGATGTGAACTAAGGAGGGGGGTATCCTGGAGGGAGAGGGGTGCAGGGTGGAGGGAGATACAGGGGAGAAAATATTGGGACAACTGTAGTAGGGTAATCAATAAAATGTACTTTAAAAAAATTCCATATTGCTGGAGGCTGACAGGACAACATTGCTAGCTGGGGTCTCCCATTCCTTGGAAAGATTAACATATGAGAGTATAGCTACTTAAATGTGGTTATTTTGATTCCAGTTTGTACTGGACCAACTTGGTTTGAAAACCAAGACCATGCCTGTACCAAATAAAAGGAAAAAAGAAAATGGCCTTAAACAAAACCACCATGTAGTCTCAAATTCTATACCTAAAATATATACATGAGGAGGAATGACCCCAAAGCAGCATAAAATCACCTTCTGACTTCTTTAATACTTAGGTGTAGTATTTGTTATAAGTTGCATTAGAAAGATTATTTTTTATTTTCACTTTAGTATATAACATTTAAATGTCCTTTACCCCTGCATCACAAAACTAGAAACATGTACACTAATGATTACTGGCTTCTAGATCCCCAAGATAAAAAGTTCTTCCTCTTCAAGATTCATCATGGTTGTAGATTTTTAAGTATAGAAACTGTTTTGTGCCTCAATGGATTTCACTTGCTGCATTTGGTACAAAGAAAAATCGCTGCTTAGGCAACAATGGTATACTCTGTAATGGCGTTTCCTTAAATGAAAATGGGGCCACTAGTGGCGTAGTAATACACAGCTCTACTTTATGAAATATTACAGGTTTTCCAAAAATGCTTACAGATTTTAATACTATTATAGGATCTTTAGAAAGATACATCTTATGCAAGAACATGAAAAGGCAATTCATGAGATAAGAAATAGAAATGGCCAATAGGTAAATAAAAATCTGTTCAACCTCTAGTTGTCAAACAATGGAAACTAAAAATGAACAATAAATTCTATTTATTTATTTATTTACTTACTTATTTATTTATTATGGAACAGATGTATGCACATGGTATAAAATTCTAGAATACGAAATTATATGCAGTCATACAATCAAAGGTATATTTCCCTTCTCCAGTGTTATCCTCCAGCTACTCCATTGTCCTCCCCAAGGTCAACTATCACTATCAGTTTTTTATGGACTGCTTCAATGGTTGTCCATGAACATGGGAATATGTCTACATATATACTTACACATTTATGTATCATATATATGTGTGTGTATATATAGAATGCATAGATGTGTAATATCATGCACAATGTTCTACACTTTGCGTTTTTTCCCCATAACAATTATTCTTGTAAATTTTTTCATATCAGCACTTATATAACTGCCTGGTAGTTTATTTTCTTCCTGCCCTGGCTGGTGTAGCTCAGTAGATTGAACACAGGCCTGTGAAGCAGAGGGTCGCTAGTTCAATTCCCAGTCAGGGCACATGCCTGGGTTGCAGGACAGGTCTCCAGTAGGGGACACATGAGAGGCAACTACACATTGATGTTTCTCTCCCACTTTTTCTCCTTCCCTTCCCCTCTCTCTAAAAATAAATAGAATATTTTTTAGAAATTAAAAAATTAAAATTAAAAAAAAGTAGCTCCAGTTTTTGCAGAGGAGACTGTAGAGACTGAGAGAGGTTCAGTAACAAAGTCACACATGTAACAAATACAGCAAAGATAGGATTTCAACCTACCTTTGAGTCTAAAGAATGCTTTCCACTTTGCCCACTGCTATGATACACTGACCCCTCAGCTTCCCCTTAAAATGTTTTATTTGTAAACATTTCCTGTGGATCCCTTGAGATCAGATAGATTTTGGACTGCCTCTTAGCTCAGCTGCTTTATAGCTAAAAAGTTACTCAACCTGCCTGATCTGTAGTGTCCTCAGTTTGAAAAAGCAGATAACAATATCCTGTCTGCGCGTTTATCATAAGGATTATGTCACATGCTGAACACAAAGTGTGTGCTCAATAAATAATAATTATATTAATTTATTCTGGAGTTATAATAACCATAGATACAATTTTGTATTCTGCCTTTTGCTCCTGAACAGTTTATTATAAGCATTTCTTATGTTGCCCAGAATTTCCATACTTATATTTAGAGAGTGCATCTGTCTTCACTAAATGAATAAATAGCATTTACTCACCTATCCTGCTATGATTGATATTTAGGTCTTATTGCTTATTTTATTACAGTGGAATGGACATAGATTTTAAGAGCCAGACCTGTCTACATTAAAATTTCTAACTCTACCACTATTTTGTTTAGGATTAGTAATTTACTGCTAATAATAATACTTACTTGGAAGCATTGTTCTGAGTATTAAACAAAACAAGCAAGAACTATAAAACTTCTAACACTTTGCCAGGCACATCAGACATTGTCAAGACATGGTGGGTCTTTCTCTGTCTTAGGCAGACGGGCAAGGCTCAAAGTCTGGAACCTTTAGGCAGAACTGGTGGTGGCACTGGCTGCCAACTCTGGAAGCTCTTCTTGGGATCGATGCGTCCCTCACTGAAATTCTCTGCATGCGGGCATTCTGCTTCAACCTGCTGGTAGGAGAGCAGCGACACTCAAATCTCCAAAGTGATCTTTAGTTCTCCATTTACTTCTTATTTGCTTTTCTATGAGTAAAACTTACTTTTCTTTCTTTTTTCAATTTAAAATCTCTTAAGTCTTATTTTTATTTTATTGACTGTTCACTTTACAATAACTTCAGACTTGTAGAAAAGTGGCGAAGTGGCACAAGAAGTTCCCCTTGACCCACTTTCCCCAGACGTTTACCTCTTACTTAACCAGAGTGCAGTGATCAAAACAGAAAATCAGCACTGCAGGCCGCCATCAGCTAACCTAGAGACCGCATTCGGATTTCACCGGTTGTCCCACTGATGTCCGTTCTCTCATCCAGGATCCAATCCCAGATCTCACACTGCACTTAGCTGCCATGTCTTTTTTAATTTATTTTTAATTTATTTTTAATTATTTTATTGATTTCAGCTAAACTTTAATCCATGTCAAAAATTTATGCATATGATTTTTCTTTTATTAGTTAATTACTGTTGACATTCATAATTATTTTATACTATATTCAGATGTACAGCACGGTGGTTAGACATTTATGTAATTCACAAAATGATGCCCTGATAAAGTAAAAGTTATTTTTAAATAATTATTCTGTATGAAAAGTCAGCAATATTTTTAGACTGACTTGAAAAAAATGTGATTTAATTATGCTTTCACTAGTACAGATGTAGACTACAAACGAGGATGTAGAGAAATATTTCTATTGCTGGTTCAGAGGAGAGGGCAGAGGACCACAACAGAGTTTCAGCTTGAAGAGAATCTGTATTACATTTACATAGGCAAGAGTTCATTATGTCACAACAGAATGCGTCTGATCTGGGCAATTTTAGAAAATTCTCCAGTGGGACTCCCATTGTTATTCCAAGTTATAAATGAATGTGTGACTGTCTTTTTTTTAAAATTAAAAGCAGAAATGCACAAACAGAAAAAACATTTAATTTAAAGATTTAATTTATTTTTTTAGAGAGGGGAAGAGAGGGAGAAAGAGAGGGAGAAAAACATCAATGTGTGGTTGCCTCTCACACGCCCTCTACTGGGGACCTAGCCTGCACCCAGGTATACACCCAGGTATACACCCCCACTGAGAATTGAACCAGCAACTCTTTGGTTTGCAGCTTGCCGCTCAACCCACTGAGCCACACCAACCAGGGTACTAGATGACCTGAAGGTAGCAACTTTTTTCCTTCAGCTGGAATGAATAGCATACAGCTGGATTCTAAGATCTAAAATATGGGGAAGAAGATGTGTCTGTAATTAACTTAGGAAGTACTGTTTGTGTTTAACTTCACCATGATTTTTCAGGATGAACAAATGGCACATTAAATAGAGCAGGTAAGAGGTAAGGTTTTTAACAAATGTAAATTTATTTCTTGGTTGTAATTTCTAAGAATTTTCTGTGAGTTTTTAATTTATACATTGGTTTGGGGTAATTAGCTCTTGAGTTGTCTGGCCTTTGAGACATAATTATTTAGAGGAGGGAGAGACTGTGGAGAGCATCTTGATTTTCTGAATCATCAGGGGGAAAATTATGCCCTTTACTGAAAATCATACAGTGATTTTTCCCTTCCTCTGAGCCCCCACAGCCCTTCCGACACCACCAACTTTGGTGTTCATTAATCATGGCCTTGTTACATTAAAAAAAAGTCATGTAGACATACACTAGATACTTAATATTATTTACAGACTTTTTGGTTTTGCAAAAAACAATGTATTTTGTATGACTCTTTCCCCTCAAGATCACCCTGTCTGTTAGATTTTGAGCACTTTTTTGTCTTTACAAAGTTTGGAGAGTGAAAAGAATTCAAATTCTACTTAACTACTAAGTAATTAAATCTTGTTTGAATATCTTATATACGGATGTCCATATTATATGTCACCTATAGAAGATTAACAAGTTTTGGATAATTGAACTATTGTCAAGGCCAAGTGTGAATTGCAAGCTACTAAAAAATCTGGACAGGACAATAATTAAAATAACCCATAAAGTTGATACACTGTGAGGAGGCGTCTCGTTCTCCTCTTGGCAGAGCACTGCAAGCCAAAGCTAAGCTCCTTGGCTAACTTTTCTCTAACATTGCTCTTTAGATACCAGGATTCTGGCTGCCAGTATTGATCCAGTATATGTGCACAAAAATCAAATTTCACAGTGAGCCTGAAAGGTTCCATGACAGAGTAAGTTTCTGTACCATCCCTCTCCAGAGACAGCCCTGGTAATAGTTCCTTAGATCCGTTCCAGGCATAATCTGTGTACATCAAGTACACAGGGACACATTCTCCTTCTTCTTTTATACATATGGGCAAGTAACATCTACACTGATCTGCACCTGCCTTTTTTTAAGTTGACCCATTTTGGAGATTGCACCACCATTATATAGAGCTGCATTATTCTTTTTAAAGTAGGTTGGTATTCATTGCATTGTGTGGATGAACCATAATTTATCTATCAGACCCTCACTGGTGGATGTTTAGATGACTGCTAATCCTTTGCTAACACAAACAGTGCTGCTTGCACAATTCCACATATTCTTGGTTTTGCATATATCAGCATATCTGTGTAATACATCTCTAGAAATGGAATTGCTAGATCAAATGGTTTATGTCATTTTTATTTTGACAACTACTGCCAGATTGCAAGAGATGCTGTACAAGTTATACTGCTACCAGTAGGACTTGAGAGTGGCATGCGCTTTTGAATTCTAGACCTAGCCTTTGTCACTGAGGTGTGTATTTTTCTGAACTTGGCAGAGTTCAGAGCCTCTGGGCGCACTTGTGTTACATTAGTGACTTTCTGTCTGTGATCAGGACTCAGTTTCCCACTCTCTGGGACCTGTAGTCTTTTTCCACCATTTGAGGGCCTTCCTTGCAGCCTCAGTAGGCTTATTTCAACATGTTTCCTCACTGCCAAAGGCGTTAAAGGGGCTGCTGATGTTGCAGAGTCCCGAGCTTTGACAACATGGAGGCATTAGAGAGTTTAGTTTGTTTTCTTTGCTTTGGAAGTCAACACAGGAGGGAGTCTCCCCAACCTTAAGTAAAGAAACTGAAGTTTTGACCTTTAAAGCTAAACATTGATGGTGTCATATAGTTATCACTGCACCACGGAGCCACTCTCTGCTACACCAACATTACACTGTCGGTGCTGGGCCTGGCCCCCTGCCAGCTCTCCCTCTGGGCCCACAGCCCTCTCCCTCTGCGGCTTCCTTCCCTTCTCCTGTTTCTCACCTTCATTTCCTCTCCTCCTACTCATCCAAACAGCCTTTTATGAGTCCTGTTGGAACATTACCCCCTCTGCCTAAGCCACTACCATAACAGGACAGGTCCAGGCACAAACCAGAGCTCCCTTTGATTTTTCCATCTGTATATTGTCTTCTCTGTGCTTACTATTTTGTAACCTGGGCTGTAGTTTACATCCCCAGCTTCTAAAATGTTAAGAGCCCTTTTTGTTCAATTTCATACAGCACCTAGCTCACAGTGCTCATATTAAATATGTATAAATATTGTGTTTAGTTGAGAGATTTTTTTCAAGGATTTAGCTTTAACTCTATTTTAATTTCAATATATTCTTATAAATATGTTGCTGGTGGAAATAGGTTCTTTGTGGTGTTGCAGCAAAGGAATTTCAAAGGGCGCATGAGTGGGAGTTTAAGCGTAGTTGCAAGATTTATTAGGCTGAAGGGAAATAATACACCCTCAGGGATGTGTAGGGTGGATGGGCTCCAGAGGCAACTGCCCAGAGATCCTTGATAATCCTTTGCATATTTTCTTGGTTGTAGGGAACAAGCAGGATTGCTTTCCAACTACCCAACTACTTCCTGGGCTTTTCCCGGGCTTGTGCTGGGCTCTCCACTGAACCAGTCCTTTTCCTGGATTTTCCAGGGTCCTGCACCTTCATCCAATTCTTCAATCTGATTCTTTTCCCAGATTTTCTCAGGCTAGACGCTGCCCCTTTATGTCACCATATTGGCTCCTACTGTGCTTGTACCCAGCAGAGGAATATCGCCCTGCTCTCTCATCAACTACTGGATCTACCAAGTGCTGACTGGTCTACATTGGTCTTAATTTGGATGGCTTGTCTCTGCTCCAGAGGGTCTTCCATCCCCTAGCAGAATATCCCAGGCTTAGGCCCATAGCATATAGGCAGGTTCCAAGAGAGAGTGGAATGTGCAAAGACTTTTAAGTCCTAGGCTTGCAGCTTGCACAGCATAACCTCTACTGCAGTCTTTTGGTCAAAGGCAGTCACACGGTCCTTGTGATGAGGAGCTGTAAAGTTGTATTGCTCAGCAGCATGGATACAGGGGCATAAACAATTGTAGCATTTTTGCAAATAATCTATCATATTCCTGTTGTACAAAGAATATTAATAATAATGTTACTTTTATAAAGCTAATAATGTTGTTGGTTTATTTTTAATACAAGATCCAATCAAGCATTGCATGTTAAATTTAGTTGATATGTATCTTTAGTCTATTTTTTAAGTCTCTTTTAATCTATATGTTTCCCTCTTTTTTGTATTTTGTATTTTGAGTACTTTTCAATGTCATACATTGATTTTTTTAAGATTAAGATTCCAGGCCTGTTTTCTTAATGATATCTAACAACCTAAATTTGCCTCTTTATTTCTCCACAAATGTAAGTTAAACATTTTTGGGAAGAATTCTCAATAGCTGATGTTGTATATTTCCCATTGCTTCACAAAAGGAGGTACATAATGTTAGTTTATTCCATTACTGGTGAGGCTTACTTGGCTAAAGTGAGATTGCATGGTGATTAAGTCCTGAGGGTGGAGGATGCCGTGGTCTCCCGAGAAGGCTGTGAATGCTGCCAGTGCCTAGTGAAGCTGCCTTAATGTCTGATTCAGCTCCCCAGTAGACTAGGCTTAATGTCTGATTCCCTTCACCCCCTTCCTTTATAAATGCTAACTAGCTACCTACACTAACATATACATTTTCATTTATTTTTTTAATTTTTAAAGATTTTATTCATTTATCTTTAGAGGGGAAGGGAAGGAGAGAGGGAGAGAAATATCAATGTATGGTTGCCTCTCATGCATCCCCTGCTGGGAACAGGCCTGCAACCCAGGCATGTGCCCTGCCTGGGAATCGAACTGCGATCGTATGGTTCACAGGCCCACGCTCAATCCACTGAGCCACACCAGCCAGGGCTACATTTTCATTTAAATATATGTATAATTATAAAACTGTGATGGCATTTCTATGAGTTATTTCCACAATACAGTGTTCATTAATGCTGACCATAGATTTAAATGTTATTCCAGATTTTTCAGACATTCTGGCCAAGATAGAGGCATAGGTAGAAATGCTTTGTTTCCTTGCACAACCAAAAGGAGGATAACAACCAATGTAAAAACCATAAACAACCAGAAGTGCCAGAAAATCAAACTGCATGGAACTCCAACAACCAAGGAATTAAAGAAACAGTCACCCATACCAGTAGGAGGAGTGGAGACAGGCAGCCAGGTGGGCAGAGAGGACCAATGGCAAGGCAGTGGACCAGGCAAGGTGGGGCTGGCTGACCTGCAAACTAGACTCAAAACCTCTAGCTGTAAAATACTGTGGGAGTTTCAAAGGCAGGAAGAATTCCCAGTCTCACAGGAGGTTTTGTTGGATAAGTGACAAGGAGATAGGCAATCTATCAGATGCAGAAGTCAAAACACTGATAATCAGGATGCTCACAGAATTGATTGAGCTTGGTTGCAAAAGGAAGGAAGAAATTAAGGCTACACAGAGTGAAATAAAGCAAAATATACAGGCAACCAAGAGTGAAGGTAAGGAAATTGGAACTCAAATCAATGATTTGAAACAAAAGGAAGAAATAAATATCCAACCAGAACAGAATGAAGAAACAAGAATTCTAAAAAATGACGAGTGGCTAAGGAATCTCTGAAACAACTTTAAGTGCTTCAACATCTGAATTATAAGGGTGTCAGAAGGAGAATGGGAAGAACAAGAAATTGAGAACTTACTTGAACAAATAATGAAGGAAAATTTTCCCAATATGGCAAAGGAAATAGACTTCCAGGAAGTCCAGGAAGCCCAGAGAGTCCCACAGAAATTGGATCCAAAGAGGAACACACCAAGGCACATCATAATTACATTACCCAAGATTAAAGATAAGAAGAGAATCCTAAAACTAGCAAGAGAAAAGGAGACAGTTACCTACAAAGGAGTTCCCATAAGGCTGTCAGTTGATTTCTTTTACAGGCAAGAATAGGCTGGAAAGAAGTTTTTGAAGTCATGAAAGGGAAGGAACTACATCCAAGATTACTCTATCCAGCAAAGCTCTCATTTAGAATGGAAAGACAGACAAAGTCCTTCTCAGATAAGGTCAAGTTAAAGGAGTTCATCGTCACCAAGCCATTATTATATGAAATGTTAAAGGGACTTATCTAAGAAAAAGAAGATAAAAAATATGGACAGCAAAGTGACAACTAACTCATAACTATCAATAACTACCTAAAAATTGAAAACAAAAACTAAGCGAACAACTAGGACAGGACAGAATCATAGAAATAGAGATCACATGGAGTGTTAACAATGGGAGGAGGAGAATGGGGGAAGGAAGGTACAGGGAATAAGAAGCATAATTGGTAGGCATAAAATAGACAGGGGGAGATTAAGATAGTATAGGAAATAGAGAAGCTAAAGAATTTATATGTATAACCCACTGTCATGAACTAAGGGGCGGGAGGGGGGAAGGTGGGGACTGCAGGATGGAAAGGGCAGAAAAAATTAGGACAACTGTAATAGCATAATCAATAAAACATATTTAAAAAGTAAATGTTAGCCCTGGCTGGTGTAGCTCAGTGGATTGAAAGTGAGCCTGTGAACCAAAGGATCGTGGTTCGATTCCCAGTCAGGGCACATGCCTGGGTTGCAGGCCAGTTCCCAGCAGGGGACACACAAGAGGCAACTGTACATTGATATTTCTCTCCTCTCCTTTTCTTCCCCTCTAAAGATAAATAAAATCTTTTAAAAATGCTTAAAATCTGCTTCTATTAAAAAAATAAACGTATTCCATTTACTTAGCATCTTATGTGCATGTGAACAAATATGGGGGGAAAATTTAGGACAACTGTGATAGCATAATCAATAAAATATATTTAAAAAGTAAATGTTATTCCATTTACTTTTCTTAGAATCTTATGTCCATGTGAACAAATATGGTGAGCTACCCAGGATACTGGCATTTTTGCTGTTTTGGTATCACCTGTCCCATGTTGATCTGTAATCTTTGGAGTAAAGAATTGCTTTAGTCACCTTCATGATGTCTAGAACAATATTCCTCAAAGAGTAGCCCATAAACTAGTGGTTTTCTTACCTGACTTCACCAAAATAAGTACAGGAATTAGAACTAAGTGTTCAGAACACTTTATACCAATTTGACAGAGTTGAAGCTCCTTTCTAAAATGGAACTTATGTTTTTTCTATGTCTTTCTACAGTCTTTTTTTCCTGAAAATTCATTTTATTGTACAAAATATCTATCGCAGATTAGATTATCTAAAGTAACCTGGAAATTCTCTCAAATGTTGGAGAGCCTCTAGCTTGTAAGGCAGTTGCATTGCTCTAAAAATTGTTGCCTTAACTTGTTTTCATAATATGACATGTTCCATATCCCCATGTAATACTTAAGGAAATGAGACACAAGGACAAAATTTCTTGCCTCGGGCTCCTGCATATACTGGGATTAAATCTTTCCCTTCTTATTTCTATGATCAGACTATAAGGCCTGATCTGCTTTTTATGTTATGATATTTTCATTAGAATCTGAGAAAATGAGTGGAATAGAGAGAAAATTATTTGTGAAGAGAACATTGCAATTTTTTTTTACCTTTCAAAGGGAAGTGTAAATAGCATTTCCTCCCATATTATTGTTCCTTTGATGCCATGTTCTAAAACTAAAGTATTTTGGGAAATATTTAGTAGAATTTTGCACAATGACTTTACAATTGGAAAAAATTCTCAACAAGCAATATAGACTCATTGAAAGCAGATTGACAGCTGTAGGGGCCTGGCTTAAGGGGTGGAGGGATCAAGCCAAAAGGAAAGAGGACTCATGCACCTAGACAACAGTGTGGTGATTGTGAGGGAGGAGGGGAATATACGGAATAAATGATCACAAAAAAGTGCAATAAAAGAACAAAAAAGAAAATTCTTTGTGTGCTGAGTGTTTTTAAATGCAGGTAGAGAGTATAAAATTTGGGGAAATTTGCAAGTGTCACAGTACCAACCTCAGAGAAAGATTTGAGTTTCTGCCTGAGCCAAAGGGAGACCCAAGGAACCAGAATAAATATTGAGAACATCTCTTATTTTGAGCAGAATGAGTGGAGGTTAATCCATGTGACTTGTGAAGCCGGAAGAACTGAGAGGGGTGTTAGAGGAGAGAGAATGAAATCTAGGGACAGAGGATTGAAAAGGATGGGGGTAGGTGGGAGACTTCTGGGATGGCTGGGCCTGGAGGCGCCTGGTGGAAGGCTCCGTGGGCGTGCCTCTCCCATTTGCAGGGCCAGGGATCAAGTACATGTATGGAAAAATATAGCGTAAAAAATATATTGTCCTTGGTTATTCAGTTGAGGAGCATTTGATGAAAAGTTTGCTTAATGTTCTATTATCACCTTTACTCTTCTACAATGGACAATGGAAAAATAAATATAAGTTTATCATTTGCAGCAGGTTGTAAGTCATATGTTAAATACATGGTGTAATATTAATCTTTTTGCCTTGATGTAAAAATTTGGGTACACTCATCTTTTTAATAATGTCATTACGTGTATGCTCTAATTTTCCCATAAAGGTATGACCTAAAATCATCTGAAACCTTAGTTTTGTTAAAATAGGCTTAGAAATACGGTTTTACCAAGTGGCGCTCTTTCCAAAATTTTTTATTACCCCAAAACTCATATCTATTAGCCTTTTGCAAGTATCCTCTCATTCTACATCTTCCAGATATGACAGCCTTAAGCATAGTTTTGGATCTGGGGTCAATTGCCTTGGGAACCTTAGTGGGGTTTTGAAGGGCCATTTATATATTAAGAACAACTTGCCCATTAGTCATACTGACCGTTATTGCTGGTATATTCCATTAGTAAGGATTTACAGAATGCTCACTGCAGGGTTCTGTGTCTGTCCTTGAGATTGTGAGAGGTGCCCTTTGTTCATTCATTCATCCACCAACCTGTTTAAGGACCTGCTATGGACTAAGCATGGTGCTAGGAACTTGGGACAGGGTCCCTCTTATAAGGAGATGATAGACCCTATATAATAGAGGTAATATCTCTTAAAGTTATGATGAGAAGTAAGTGAAATAGTATTTCTAAAGCACTTAGGACAGCCCCTGAAACATAGATGCTCTGAATGATTCTTTTTCTTCAGGAATGACAGAAACTGCTTTTGAGAACTATTTATATATTTCTTTGAAGATAGGGTGAATTTTGCATAGTATAAAATGTTATTTGCTTTTTAAAAAATTATCCAAGAGGCAAACACTTTCCTTAAAGTATTTCCTTCCACTTGAATGTCAATGGAAAAGCCAAATTGAGAGATTGCCAAAGGAATAAGGAGTAAGAAAATTAGGAAACAGTTACATGTAAAAGAATTATAAAATAAAAGTTTTTAAAAAATATGTAAAAGTAATACTTTATAGTTTGCAGATGCTTTCTTCTTGAAACCTTGCTTTTAGTCACTCTTGACTTTTCACCTGGAGAAGGGGAAACCATCATGTCAATGACTGATCTTGGCTATTCATAATTTCAGTGAACTCTTAGGAAGTTCAAGGTAAACATACAAAAGAATTAATATTATAATAACTCAAATCTCAGAAGACAAAGTTAGTGCTTCCTCTAGGAAACATACACATCCCTTCACCTGCCCCATGAGTCTGATAAATCTTTCAACAAAAATTGTTTCATCAGCAGGTAGTGTACTGGACATGAATTTAAATCTGGTCAGATTTCCTTAATCAAAAATCGGACATTTTTTGTGTGTCCTCTGAATAGGAATGAACCCAAAATTAGAATATCAGCTTCAAAGAAAACTAACAGATTTATGACACAATGTTTTTTCTATATTTGGAGGGAAATGCCTCCAGTTTTGTAATTCCTTTATTATCTACAAGTAATAACTGATATTTGTAACAATTTCCTTGCTTGACTGATTCTGTTCCCTGGAGCATTTTGAGGATATTGTACTCTATTTTATTTTCCCAGTGCTATTTAATGGAACTTTCTGCAATGATGGAACTTCTGTATCTGTGCTGTGCAGTGTGGTGGCCACTAGCCATATGTTGCTCTTGCACATTCCAAATGTGGCCATTGACCTGAAACTAATGTAAGATTGTACATCAACTTTAATTTAAAAATAAAAAAAGTATTTTTAAAAATGTAGCCACTGAGCTAATGCAAATGGAGAATGAATTATTGATTGGATTTCATTTTAATTATTTTTTATTTTAACATTTAATTTAATCTTATTATCAAATTTTGTATTTAATTATTTTAACATTTGAGCAAAACAAAGCAAAAAATGATTAATTATATTGCCAAGTTTTTAAAAATTTAATCTTCATTGTATTTTTTCCATTACCATTTAGCTCCCTTATATCCTGCCAGCAATCACCACACCATTGTCCATGCCCATGAGTTCTTTTTTTTTTTTTTTTTGCACAATCCCTCTGGCCCCTAACCCCACCCCTTCCACTATCTGTCATCTGCTCTCCATCTATGAGTCTGTCTCTGTTTTGCTGGTTAGTTCAGTTTGTTCACTAGATTCCACATATGAGTGAACTCATATAGTATTCAATAGTTTACTCAATAAATGATGTTGGGAAAATTGGACAGATACACCCATAAAAGTGAAATTAGATCACCTTATTACACCACACACAGATTAAATTCAAAATGGGTCAAAGACTTAAATGTTAGACCTGAAGCCATAAAAATCTTAGAAGAAGATAAAGGCAGCAAAATCTCAGACATTGCTTGTAGCAATTTTTTATCAGATATATCTCCCCAGGCAAGGGAAACCAAAGAAAAAATAAGCAAATGGGACTACATCAAACTAGAAAGTTTTTGCACAGCAAAGGAAATCAACAAAATAAAAAGATAACCCACAGAATGGGAGAACACTTTCACCAATACATCTGATGAGAGATTAATATCCAAATTTATAAAACACAAGCCTCAACACCAAAAAAACAACCAAATAAAAAAATGGGCAAGGGACGCAAATAGATACTTCTCCAAAGAGGACTTACAGATAGCCAACAGACATATGAAAAGATACTCAATGTCACTAGTCATCAGAGAAATGGAAATTAAAAATACAATCAGGTATCTTCTCATACCTGTCAGAAAGGTTATCATTATTAATCAACAAACAACAAGTGTTGGCAAGGATGTGGAGAAAAGGGAACCTTTTGCACTGTTAGTGGAAATACAGGCTGATGTAGCCACTGTGGAAAGCAGTAAGGAGATACCTCAAAAAATGTAAAATGAATCTGCCTTTTGACCTAGAAATCCCACTTCTGTGAATATATCCAAAAGAACAAAAACACTAACTTAAAAGAACATAAGCACCCCTAAGGTCTATTGCAGTGTTATATACAATTGCCAAGATGTGGAAGCAACCCAAGTGTCCATCAGTAGATGAGTGGATAAAAAACAACTGTAGGACATTTACACAATGGAATACTACTCAGTCATAAAAAAGAAGGAAATTTTACCCTTTGTGACCATGTGAATGAACCTTGAGAACATTATGCCTAGTGAAAAAAGCCAGAGAAAGTTAATTGATTTAAATGTAAACTTAAATAGCCACTATGCAGTGAAATTTATTTATTATTATGCAGTGAAATTCAAGACTGTAAATATTAATTAACAGGAGTTAAAATAGGTTTCCACATAGACAATATTGAGAAAACTGGTAACTGGAAATTTATTTTGCAAAAGTTTATATGTTGATATTTCATCAGTTGTGAGATTCCAAAAAGAATCTTATAGTATAAATAGACAACTTGAAAGTGTTCCTTCTTTCAATCTTGACTTTCGTATTGTCTTTGCTATTTTTTCTGTGTTTTAAAAGGTTGATAATGTCAACCCAAAGCAACTTTCAGATATAACCACCATGCCAAAAGCTTCATTATTTCTAGTAGTATAGTTTATGGGAGAAAGAGAGTTGGGTATTGTGTGTGTGTGAGAGAGGGAGAGAAAGAGAGAGAAAGAGACAGACAGACCGACAGAGAAAATGAAAGAGAAAGAGAATGAGAATGAATCCAAAGGCTCAACTTTGAGCCAGTCTCAGATATTCGTGACCTTGGCTGACTGGGGAGCATGTTACAACCCTGGTGGGAGGGTCCTGGATGATCTCACTAAATTCTGTAGGATGCGGACTATGTGGTATTTTGTTCATTTAGATAATGTTACCAGTTAATTTTCTCTTCAATTCATGGCTTATCATTTTCTCATCACATGCTTTTACAGACCATAAACTGACCTTTTTTAAAGTAAGAATTGAATTTTAAAAAGGTGCTGGGGTACATTTGTTCATATCATGTCTCTTTGTTTTCCCTTTTTAACTCTAACCCCCATTTTAAGTGATAGAACATAATGTTTATGTCCCTAAAGAAAATTGTCTGTTGATTAGCTAAAGACTATATTTGCCAATTTGCCATCTTTATCTATACAACTTCAATTAAATGGAATATTTTAAATCAGAGGCTTCTGAATGATCAAAAGCCAATGAAAAACTTACTCATATGTTCAACATTTATTTACTGATCTCCCATTATGTGCCATGTACTGTTCTTGGTGTTAGGACTACAACAGTGAATAAAGACAAAATTCTCCATCCTCACGGAGCATAAATTTTAGTAGAATCCTGTTTGTCTCCACTTCTGCAGCTAATTTCCTCTAAAATATTTTTTCATCTTTTGAGTACATGTATTATCATAATCTAGTGTGTTTGGTTTGTTGGTTTAGACCCTAAGACTCTTGAGCTGCCTCAAAGCCTTCATTCCTTAGGACCATGGGCTTGAGCATCAGTATATTTTAATCAATGTGTTTTAATCACAGCAGGTGATTATGATGTGCTTCCAGAGCTGCGTACCACTACCATAGAAAGTTTAGATTACTGGCTTGAAGAATACGGAGTCCAGCATATGTACCAGAAGAGATTTTCAAGCCTAATGACATCAACCTGTTTTGTTTTAATTTGTGATTGTAAATTGAAATGTGCATGCAGCAAAGGAGAGCTGGGATCGAAGGTTCTCATTATTTAAGTNGGGTGCATTTGTTGATATCATGTCTCTTTGCTTTCCCTTTTTAACTCTAACCCCCATTTTAAGTGATAGAACATAATGTTTATGTCCCTAAAGAAAATTGTCTGTTGATTAGCTAAAGAGTATATTTGCCAATTTGCCATCTTTATCTATACAACTTCAATTAAGTGGAATATTTTAAATCAGGGGCTTCTGAATGATCAAAAGCCAATGAAAAACTTACTCATACATTCAGCATTTATTTACTGATCTCCCATTATGTGCCATGTACTGTTCTTGGTGTTAGGACTACAACAGTGAATAAAGACAAAATTCTCCATCCTCATGGAGCATAAATTGTAGTAGAATCCTGTTTGTCTCCACTTCTGCAGCTAATTTACTCTAAAATATTTTTTCATCTTTTGAGTACATGTATTACCATAATCTAGTGTGTTTGGTTTATTGGTTTGGTTTATTATTTAGTCCCTAAGATTCTTGAGCTGCCTCAAAGCCTTCATTCCTTAGGACCATGGGCTTGAGCATCAGTATATTTTAATCAATGTGTTTTAATCACAGCAGGTGATTATGATGTGCTTCCAGAGCTGCGTACCACTACCATAGAAAGTTTAGATTACTGGCTTGAAGAATACGGAGTCCAGCATATGTACCAAAAGAGATTTTCAAGCCTAATGACATCAACCTGTTTTGTTTTAATTTGTGATTGTAAATTGAAATGTGCATGCAGCAAAGGAGAGCTGGGATCGAAGGTTCTCATTATTTAAGTTCTCTCAACACTTCTTTTGCCTCAGATCTAACACTTCATTTACCTACTTGTCTATTTAGCACCTATGTATGTTGGGTGTTACAGATTAAAAAATGAACAGCAAATGAGCCCCATTCTCTAGGAATTTACAGTCTATTCTGGGAGTTCACAGCCTTTTTCTACAAAGAGCCTTAAAGTCTCTGTCACAACTATGAGACTCAGCCGGTATAGTGAAAAAGTAGCCATAGACAACACACAGACAAATAGATGTGCTCCATGTTCAAGTAAACTTGATTCACTGAAACAGTCCATGGTCTGGATTCGGCTGTAGGCTTCAGTTACCAACTTTTGGTCTCGTAGAAGAGAGAGAAAATAAATCAATAATTACTGTGAAGTGGGAAAAGTGATTAAAGAAAGCACCAATGCCTCAGTAACATAGAGAAGGGACATCAAATTAGACTCAAGATTGGCTGAAATATTTAGAAAAGATTTCTGAAGGAGGTGCTGTTCAAGTGAATTATAGAGAATAGGCTAGAGTTTGAGAAAAAGGACGGATGTCGAAGTGGAAGGACAGACATGTACAAAGTATAGGCATGTAAGACAGCAAAATCTCTTATGGAAACCAGAAGAAATTCAGTGTGGTTAGACTGTGTGCGGGTTGCCTATGTCAGCAGGAGGGCGAGGCTACAGAGATGGGCCCCAGCCATGTTCCGATGGGCCTCGGCTATGAAACAAGAAACATGGCTATGAAGCCGAACATCTTTGGGGATCAAATGAAAAATTTAGGAGGAAAAAGTAATTTGTTGGCTGCTGGTGGGAAACAGGTAGACCTAATAGGAGACCGTTGTAGAAAACCAAATGAAAATTGATGAAGATGGTAAGTGTGGTCAGGGTTGAATGAATATGAGAGCTATTTAGACAACAAAGTCTCTAGTTCTTGGTGACTGACTGTGTGGGAGAATAAAGGAGAAAGAAACAGATAGTTTTTAGATTTCTGACTCAGGTGACCCAATGGTGTAATTTATGTACACAGGGAAAGTAAACTTGAGTAATGGTACAAGAAGATGAATTCAATTTAGAACTCTGCATTCAAGAGTACGTTGCATAACACTGAAGCATAGCTAGCTCTTCAGTAAAAATAGGTTGCTACTTAGATGGAGACGGGGATTTGGGAGTTGACCATGCATAGTGACACATGAGGCCATCAATTTAGATGAATTACCTATAAAAAGTCTATAAAGTGAAGAAACAGAGCAAAGGGCAAGGTAACACGAGTAATTAAGGACAAGCATTTTGAAGGCGTAGTCACACGGAGTTGGGGGAAACCCAAAGACAGGGCTGTTCTGTAGGAAGGGGGTTCAGGAAAAAGCAGCAGTGTTCAGTGCTGAAGAGAAAGAAGGAAACGTGTCTCTGCCATTTGGTCTTGTCCAAACTGTCCACAGGGACATTTGGCTCATGCTGAAAGGTCCTTGATATTTGCTCCTGCCCCAAAAGGACCATGGAGACATTTTCTCTTTGATTCATTACAGAATGCAAATGCTGAACCTTGTGCAAATTGTATGGACCTTTTCTTTGCCTATAATTCATGGAGAATTGTGGGTCTCACATTGATTCTTGTCATCTTCATTATGAAATTTAGCAGGGTTACTCTGAAGTCAATGAGCAATTGCTCTTGAGTATATATTGACCTGACTATTGGCTTTCTATTAATTCTATCTGTGAATAGTTTCAGTGATACAGATTTGATTCTGTTGGTATTGTCGTGAGGTTGGTGGCCACATTTGGGTGTGACCACCAAGAACCTGGGTGATAACTTGTCCATGGTTCTGCTGTTCGTCTTTTCACACTTCAGGGACCTTTCAGTGTGAACCAATGTCTCCATGGATACTTTGGACAGGCCCAAATGTCCACTGATCAACTTTCCACACTTTGAATACTTATGAAACTGAAATTAGAGTCTTCTAAATTATGTCTTTGTATGACTCAAATTGAACAGTTAGGAGCAAAATGAACTTTTAGGCCTTTTTTGAGTTCTTCCATAAGCAACTATTTCTGGCATAACTACCAGGTTCATAGGTGTCTGCTAGTTGAGAATTTTGAATAGAATCATCTAACCTCTTACTCAAAGTAATGATTGCTTTTGCACAGCCCCCACTCCAACTGGATTTGGAATTTAGTGTCATTAGTGGGAAGAATAATGCTTTTTTTATGCCTCCGAGCCTGACAGATCTAAGCCCATCTTTCCCACTCTCTATCTCTGATGTTAGGCTGTGAGTTTCCCTAAATGATAAACAGCTTCATTGATTTTCTCTTCCTACTCAATTCTTTACAAGTTAAAGGAAGAAGAATAGCCAAGAAACAAAAAGGCTTTTATATACAGAAAATAACAGCTGTGCATTGTGAAACCATGTAGTTTTGAGCTAAAAGATTGATTATTAGCTGTATTTTAATTTTGCTGCCTGGTGATTTGTGTTCTTTACAGCACTAAATATTACCTGACTTGGCCAGTTCCTCTGCTATGAACTTAAATCTGTTCCTTTCTTGCCTCATGTTGAAATACTCTGAAGATGATGTATATACATATATGAATATGAATAAATATAAAACATTTTATAAAAGTTGTAACAATAATGAAAGAAAAAAATATTTAGAGGAATAATGAAAAAGAAATAATGAATAAAAAAATTATTTAGAGGAATTATTTAGAAATAATTTAGAGAAAAAATATTCACCAAAATTTTGTGAAATTAACCAAAAGGTTCACTGTGGTTATTGCTGGGTAAGGAGAATTACATGTAATTTGTGTTTTCTTCTTTTTACTTGTCTACATTTTCTAAAATGAATGAATATATTTTCTGAAATAATACACAGCCCTGACCAGGGTGGCTCAGTTAGTTGTTTGGAGCATTGTCCAGTAAACCAAAGGGTTGCAGGTTTGATTCTCTGTCAGGGCACATGCCTGGGTTGTGGGTTCGGTCCCAGTAGGGCATGTGCAAGAGGAAACCAGTCGATGTTTGTCTCCCTCTCCCTCTCTGTCTTCTCTCTAAAATCAATTAGCATGTCCTTGGGTGAGGACAAAAAAAAAGTGTGTTTGTTGAGTGATTTTTTTTAAAAATTTTATTTATTTATTTTTAGAGGGGAAGGAGAGAGGGAGAGAAACATCAATGTATGGTTGCCTTTTGCGGGTCCCCTGCTGGTAGTTAGCCTGCAAGGAACTGGCCTGCAACCCAGGCATGTGCCCTGACTGGGAATCGAACCATGATCATCTGGTTCGCAGGCCCGCGCTCAATCCACTGAGCTATGCCAGCCAGGGCCTGTTGAGTGTTTTTTTAAGGCAAGTGCCTTTATGATGATGTTATTGCTACTAGTATAGTTCTCCGTTATACTGTCTTAGTTTTAGACAACTGCAGCTTGGTATCTCTTTCTCTACGAAATATTCCTAGCCTAGGGCAAAGAAACATACTGCTCTGTCCTCAGGCTACTGGGTTGTTTTTATGGTCTCCATTGGTCATTCATACTTACTGAGCATCCTTGTGCTGCCTTCTGTCGGAAAATAAAGCAAGAGGTATGTGTAGAAAAGTATCAGAGTGGGGGCTCCCTTCAAAAGGGTGATCTTTTTTAACTTCTGAGAATTTATGAATCAATCCATCAAACCAGCACAATGAGATCTGCTCTGTGCAGGGCGATGAAATGAGTGCTGTGCAGATTTTAAGGGAGACCGACACATGGCCCACACTGGCTTCAGGAGCTTGCGGTCAGATTGAGAAGACAAAACCTGAGTGTATCAAAATATTCAAGGGTTCCAATGGTGTCATCCAGATATATGTTCTTGGCCAGCATAGTGTTGTTCTTGTTGCTCCTTTTTTTTATTCTTTTTGTTTGTTTATTTTTAAATTTGAGAACCTATAGGTTGTATATACTTCTTAGTCAAAGCACCAATAAATTAGGCTTCACCAATCCCTCTTCCTTTAATATTTTATTTATTTTTAGAGAGAGGGGAAGGGAAGGAGAAAGAAAGGTAGAGAAACATCAATGTGTGGTTGCCTCTCATGTGTCCCCTACTGGGGACCTGGCCTGCAACCTAGGTATGTGCCCTGACTGGGAATTGAACCGGCGACCTTTTGCTTCACAGGCCCATGCTCAATCCACTGAGCTACACCAGCCAGGGCCACCAATCCCTCTTTGATCGGTGTACTTCACACATACATTATGTCCAACTCCTGCAAGACAGTTGGGGTTTGATCCCTGCTCCAAGCCTTAGGGCTTTCTAATTGCTGGTAGGAGCATGACAAATATTCAAAGGAACTCAGGAAAAATCAGAGGTAGGCAAGCACAATCATGAAAGTCGAGGTTAAATAACATTTTAAAGAAGCATTAAAATTAGCTGATTGGTCCAGAAAGCTGAAAACTGAGCTTGTTAAAATCTTTGCTGTTCTTTTACAACTTGACTAGATTTAAAACTCTGCCAAGAGTAGAAACAATGTCTTTTCTATGTTCTGAAACTCTATCTTACAGTGAGATTGCAGAGCTACACTCCACAGGTGCTCTGTCGATTTCAAAAGATAGAAAATGAGGGAAGGGCGTGGAAAGAGGAAGAAAAAAAGTAACAAAGGATTTAAAGTTGCCTCATCCTTCCAAATAATAATGGCATTCTTGTCTAGAATAACTAATGAAAGAGGTCATTTTGCATACTTACTACTTTTCTAAAAGCAATCAGAAGGTTAGAACCAGGTTTACTAGAGTCTAGAAACTCTTTTTTTCATTAACCACTTTCTTTAATTCATATGTCTCTCCTAAACAACTTCTCTTCTATTCAACCCGTTCTGTAGGAATGACTTGTTGATGGTCTGTCGCCAACTGAATATGGAAGAGTCTGTGGCTGAGATCATGAACCAGCTGGGCGCAGATGAAAATGGGAAGATTTCCTTTCAGGATTTTATAAGATGCCGCATGCAGCTTGTTCGAGAAATTAGAAAGGAGGAGGTGGGCCTTTCTGAGAAGTCAGACAACTCCTGCAAAAAGAAGAAACTGAGAGATAGAATTGCTTCCTGGCCCACAAGCAGTGACAACAGTTTGGGTAGGTACAACCAGGTGACAGTCTGATAGTGTTCTGCTGGCTCTGCCTCCTTGACCTCTGTGAAGTAGGTCTCTACTTAGCTTCTCTGCTTACTCTACTTACCTTCCTTACACCCCCTGTAAAGGAGAGTGACCTTCCAGCCTGTTGCCAGCTTGCCCCTGGTCTGTCTTCCTGATCACACTTCACGGGTGAGAGCTCGGTATTTCCCCTGTTCTGTACTATAGCTTCCCAGTTCCCAGTTCACCACTTCCATTATTTTAGTTCTTCCCTTTCCCAAGCATAATAATGCATTCAAATAGCTCCTAGAGAGAAGGGGTGAATTGGATGGCAAAGATGGTAACCAAGTCAGCAGGCCTCAGAAACTACTTGAGAACTTCTTCAAAGGGTAGTGCAGTGAGGTTTTCTTCGCAGTGAGAATTTTTTAATTTTTTTGTTTAACATTTAAAATTTTTCTATAAACATATATTGTCTGTTCTTTTTAAAAATTATATTTCATTGATTATGCTATTACAGTTGTCCTGATTTTTCCTCCATTGCCCCTCCACCCAGCACTTCCCAGTCCCTCAGGCAATCCACACACCATTGTTCATGTCCATGGCTTGTGCGTATAAGTTCTTTGGCTACTCCATTTCCTATACTGCACTTTATATCCCCGTGGCTATTCTGTAACTACTCATTTGTACTTCTTAATCCCCTCACCTCCTCACCCATTCTTCCACACTCTCCTCCCATCTAGCAACCATCAAAACTCTCTGGTATCCATGATTCTGTCTCTCTTCTTGTTTGCTTATCGCGTTTTTTAAACTGATAAGAACAGATACTATACTTGACCTTAGCCAAAATGCCAAGAAGTGATAGCTAGCTTGTTTTTTAGATTCAACTGTTTATAGATATGTATTTTTGCCATTTTATTGTTCATAGTTTTGATTTTCTTTTTCTTAAATAAGTATCTTTAACATTTCATATAATAATGGTTTGGTGATGATGATCTTCTTTAGTTTTTTAGTATTTTGGGAATCTCTTTATCTGTCCTTCCATTCTAAATGGTAGCTTTGCTGGGCAGAGCAATCTTGCCTGTAGGTCCCTGCTTTTAATGACTTTGAATATGTCTGGCCAGTTCCATCTAGCCTGCAAAGTTTCTTTTGAGAAATCAGCCAACAGTCTCATGGGAACTCCCCTGATTGAAACTAACTGCTTTTCTCTCGCTGTTTTTAGGATCCTCTCTGTATCTTTAACCTTTGGCATTTTCATTATGATGTGTCTTGCGAGAATGGGCCTATCTGCATCCATCTTGTTTGGGAACCTCTGTGCTTCCTGAACTTGCATGTCCATTTCCTTCACCAAATTAGGGAAGTTTTCTTCCATTATTTTTTCAAATAGACTTCCAATTTTTTGTTCTTTCTCTTCTCCTTCTGGCACCCCTATGATGGGAATGTTGGACCTCTTGAAATTGTCCTAGAGATGTACACTATACTTGTGTTTTTATATTCTTTTTTCTTCTTGTTCTGGTTGGTTGTTTTGTGCTTCCTTATGTTCCAAATTATTGATTTGATTCTCAGCTGCATCCACTCTACTGTTGTAAATTGTTCTTTATTTCAATTAGTGCAGCCTTCATTTCTGACTGGATCATTTTTGTGCTACTGAGGTCCTCACCAATTTCTTTGAGCATCCTTATAACCAGTGTTTTGAACTCTGTATCTAATAGAATGCTTATCTCCATTTCATTTAGCTCTTTTTCTGGCATTTCAATCTGTTTTTTCATTTGGGCCATGTTTCTTTGCCTTCTCATTTTGGCAGCCCCCTGTCTTTGTTCCTTTGTATTACTATATTTTGCCATGTACAATGTGCACTCACATTTTTGTGCACATTATACACATGCTTATTATGCCCATGGCACATAATCATTATACCCACGTATAATACACACATATTGCGTGAAAGAAGTATGCATTATACATGGCAAAATACAGTAGGTAGGACTGCTTTGACTCCGTGTCTTAGTAGTCCATATTATTGATTATGTTATTACAGTTGTCCTGATTTTCCCAGACCACTTACTACAAACCTCCACCCTCTGTGGAGGATCAGCTGTGCAGGGTCTGGGTGGTGGTGCTCCGACATGGTTTGTGGCAGTCCGCTGGGTGCACTGGCCCTGGGGTTTCCCAGGTGGTGCAGGCCAAGGTCAGCCCCCACGTGTGTTTTGGGTGGGGCCATCCTGCCTGAGCTATAAAGTGATCTGAGATGGCTGCTACTTGTTCTGGGCTTGGATTTCCCAGCCAGGGCCAAGCTGTGAATCTAGGCTGGCTGCTGCTAGTGGTGGGCTTGGGGTTCACTGAGGCCAGTTGTTGCTTGTTTGAGAGTATTTAGGAAGTTGTGAAACAGTGAGCCAAGACCAGCCATTCAAATGGAAAAGCAGCTTGTGTGGACCTATAAGTTGGGTGGGGCAGAATCTCTGGGGATCTCCAGGGCAGATCAAACAGTGTCAGCCAGGTTGATGGAATCTCCAATATGGCACCAGCTTGCTGGCTCTTTTGCTCTGTTGGGGAGGTTTCAGAAAATGGACAATGGCCCTGGCTGGTGTGGCTCAATGGATTGAGCACCAACCTGTGAACCAAAGGGTCACCGGTTCAATTCCCAGTCAGGGCACATGCCTGGACCGCAGGCCAGGTCCCCATTTTTGGGGTGTGCGAGAGGCAGCCACACATGGATGTTTCTCTCCCTCTTTTTCTCCCACCTTTCCCCTCTATCTAAAAATAAATAAAATATTTTTAAAAAAGAAGAGAAAAGAAAATGGATAATGGTCTCTGCCTGCCTTGATGTCTGATACTTTGGTTTCTCCCCATATGTCACCGGTGCCTTTCAGGCTGCTACCCTAGAGGTGGAGCTCAGAGGGAGTGAGTCTGAGTAGATGAGTCCATGTGTGGGTTCTTTAAGAGGAACTTCCTGGGGCTCCAGCAGTCTCTAGCACTGTCTCAACCCCAGCTAGTTTTTGAAACCAGAAGTTGTGAGGACTTAACTTCTTGGCACTGGAACCCTGGGCTGTGGGGCCTGGTGTAGGACTTGGACTCCCTGCTCCCATGATATCCCTCCTGAATTTTTAGCCACCACACATTGGCGTGGGACCAGTCTGTCCCTTGTCCGTGCCCCTCCTACCAGTCTGGACGGTTGTGATTTTTTTAACTCTGCAGCTGTCAGACTTGCATTCAGCTTGATTTCTGACAGTCATGAGTAATGGTTCTTCTATATTTTAGTTGTAATTTTGATATAGTTGTGCAAAGAGGCGAGCCATATCTGCATATGTGAGCATCTTGACTGGAAGTCTATAAACATGTTTTTCTGTCCATAAGTATTGTTGTTTTCTACGAATACAAAATAAGCAATTGGCAAGTTCTTTAAAATGTAGCTAACTATTGAAGCTGGGTGATGGAAATGTGGAGTTTATTGTATATATTTTTGAGCAATCAAATATATATTTTCTAGTACATTTGCAATTTTGCATAATAAAGATTTAGAAATATTTCATATTTTAAATCACATTTTGTGAGTATTAAAGAAATATATATTCATTATAGAAAATAAGGAAAAGACAAGCAGAAGAAAATAAAACCAGAAATAATTACTGCTTACATTTCTCTCTCTGTTTCTCTCTCTCTCATATATGTGTGATTTAATTGTTTTTTACTATTTTTTCATATACTTTCTATTTAGCACTTTGCATTGTCCTTGTGCTTTTAAATGGCATTTGAAAGAATGGTTTGTAATGGTTGCATGACATAAAATGGAGACTCAGTAATATTTATTAAATTAAAGAGTGGAATTCTTTTCACTAAACTGTATGTTCTAATTTCTCTGCCAAGATCATGGACTTCTAATGTAAATGCACATACACACACATACATATCTGAAGGGTTAAGTAAATTGTAGTATATCTCAACAAGTGAATATCATATAGCCACTAAGGCAATATATAAGTGGGTATGTAATTTAGATATAGATGGAATACTTCTGTGGGAAGAAACTATACTGTCAGAAGTTGTATTTTAGTATATAGTATATGAATATAAATATTCTAAAATCAAGAGGTCTGAGAGAATTGCTGACTACATTTGACTGGTTTGACGTAGTCAGCAATTCTCCCTCCTCTTCTCCTGCACCACTTCCAGCTCATAAGATTGCCCCAGATAGAGAAAGGGTTAAAAACAATTTCTTTTCCTCTTTTTCTATAACTCTGTACCCTTGGAGAAAGAAGTAACTGGGAGGAGGTGAATTATAAAACATGTCATGAACTGACGAAACGGCAGCTGGTGTGAAACCTTTTACCAGTTTGTCAGTCAAGGCTTCAGAGTCAGATGGAGCATGAATCCTGGTTCTGCCTCTTGCGTCCTACTAGACAAGTTACTTGGCCTCTCTGTGTCTCGGTTCCCAATCAAGTGTAATACAAGAGCAATTATTGTTACTTGGAGAGATGCGGCAACAAATATGTATTTACATGTATATAATGCATATATACGTAAAGTAAGTAAAACAATGCCTGGCACATAATAAGCACTATATATTAGTTTGTCTACTTGGAATGTGTATCAGTCCTTATCTCTCATTCTTTCTTCAATCCACTCCTCCCACCCCTCATCACCACTCTACAGCATGCCCTTATCGCCTCCATGTCAACCAGCCCCGTGGTTCCCCTTCTGTCTCCATCTGAATCCCTGGCGTCTGACTCAGCTGACCTTTCCCTCACGGCAGCCATACTTCATCCTCTTGGACTTCTCCACGCCACATACTCCTCCTGGGTTTCTGCCTACCATTTTGCTTTCTCTCTCTCTGTCTTTCTTACTTTCTGTCTCTGCCCCCTCCCTCCCTCCCTCTTTCTCTCCTCTCCTCCTGTACCACTTCCAAATTTTGAGGTACCTTGGGTTACATTCTCTACCTAGATTATATCATGTGGCCCCGTGATTTTAATACTATTTTTGTGCCAGTGACTTTCAAACATATGTATCTAGCCCTGCCCTTTCCCATGAACTTCAGAATAAGATAGAGCTGACACATATCCTTGGGTGTGCTATAGACCCTCTCATCCTTCATCTCCCCTCCTCCCAGGGTCATTCCCCTCCCAGATATCCCCACCTAGTAAATAGCACCATCTACGAGTTTGCTCAAGCCAGCAAGTCCCATCTTCTCTTTTGCCAAAGCACATCCAGAATTTGTCCAATTCCTTTGTTCTACTGCAACCACCCTTGTCTAAAGCACCATTGTATCTTGCCTTGACAAATAGAACAATTTCTTATGGGCCTCCCTGATTCTTCCTTCTACCCACCAGATTTTATTCTTTACCCAGCAGTCAGGGTGGTCTTTCAATGTGATGAAAACATGCGTAGGTCATTCCCATCTCGAACACTCCATGGCTTCTATAGCACCTAAAATAAAGTCCATACTATTTACTGCAGTCTGATTCATATCTAAGTTGATACCATAGTGATTCCTCGGATTCACTATGCATGCTCTAGCCACACTGGCTGCCTTGTTTTTCCTCTCGGTGAATTCAGCCAGCCTCTACCCTTTGCCCTGGCTCTGTGCTCTGGTCTAGAACATTGTTCTTTCTGACCTTCTCATGACATGACTAGTTCTTTCCTGTTATTCAGAGTCCAGCTTAAATATTTCCTCTTTGGAGAGTCCTTTCCAAGGTAACCTCTTATAAATCACTCTTTCACATGCCCTTACTGCTTCATTCCACTTACTCTTATCTGACATTACATTATATACGTACTTGAAGGCTTATGCATCTATCTGCTTCAGTATAATGAAAGTTCCCCTGCAGTACTGGTAACCTTGCTAGGCTGCTGGTATAAACCAGCACTTAGAACAGTGCCTGGCACATAGGATCTGCTCAGTTCATACCTGTTGAATAAATGAATGAGCAATGCACTGTGTTCATGCACTTTTAAGGAGGGATGCATGGACATGCAATGCATGGTTCCAGACACTAAGGAAGTTACCATTTAATTGTGGAGTCATAAGCTCTTAACAAATCACAAAGTTTAAATTAGAGTCAGTGACCTGACCATTCATTAATGGTGCACAAGCCAAGGCTTACAAGGAGATCTGCGCATTGCTATGAGCAGCAGTTTTGGGAGACGGTTAGTATTTTAACTGTGGCTGCAGTTATGGGGAGAAGTATTAAAAAATGTATTGTGAGAAAAGCCTAAGAAAAATTTAGGTTTAGCAGTTGAGTGTCAGAAAGACTTTATTGTCAGCCCTGACATTTAACATCCTCAACAGGGAGTGGAGTTAGCAGAAAAAACAAAACATCAAAACATTACATGTTCGGGTTGGAAGAGGAATTTTGATAGATTGTTTTTTCCAAAATGCTTTCCATAGAATACTGATTTCATGGGATGATCAAAAATATTACATGAAGAAAGAATTCCTTTGTCAAATACATTTGAAAACTTTGGGTTAAACTAGATTAGTAGTTTTCTTTACTGTGAGACATCTCAGAGGATTTTATGTGCTAATGTTTCTTGTGAATAAACATTATTCAGGAGCAGAATATAATATATAGCATTTCTCACATTTAATTGACGGTAACTTTTATTACAAATCTTCCCTTTGGCCTTGCATTCTTTGTTCAAATATTCGTTGGGGGGAAATCAAGATATCTGAACAACTGTGTCATAATTGATTTTTATATCTGTTTTAAGTCATCATAGAAATATTTAAAATTTTAATGTCTTTCAGGTGTACCAGCTATAAAAAATTAATAATCAATAGCAATAATAAAAGTGGTTTAAAATTATTAATATTTATATGCAAAGGCAATTTTCTAGGCACTTTACTTGCATTATGTGCTAAAAAAGATAAATCCCAGGTTCTCTCTCTACTGGGTTGCCTTGGGACTTGGTCTATGCTCCCGATTTTTCTGAGTTTCAGTTTTCTTACCTCTAAAGACAGAGTTTTGGGGTAGTTGGAAGGCTTGGCGAGATATTGTTTGGAAGTTCTTACACAGTGCGTACAGACATTATCTAATCCTTGAATCTGCCTTCGAAGTTTAGAATCGATGTCTCCTTATATGGAGGAGGACACTGAGGCTCAGAGAAGTTAAGTCATTCTCTCTAAGCCACAGGGCTGCTGAGGAGTTGAGAACACTAAGCGGCTTATTGAAATGGGTGATTCTTTGAGTCCTCCACAACTTTTACTTGGAAAAACTCCTTTGAGGTTCAAGGTGCAAACTAAAAAGGACACTGCTTTCCAGAGGCCACTCCCAGAAACTACAGGCAAATGGTCCCCAGGGTCTGGAGGAGGGGCCAGAGGAAAATTCCTATTAGATTAAGCCCATTTCTTTGTTAGAAAAGTGACAGTATATATTATTTTAAAGTAGTCATGAGGTTTTGTCTATGCTGCCTAAATTCCCAGTGAGGGGGAAAAAATCTAGATTAAATATAATTATTTATAATTTTCACTTTTAAAAGTTATGCTTTAAAGTTTTTAATTTAAATTTTAAAAATTTAAGTTACACATTTTAAATTGGGATTTAAAATTTTTTAAATTCTCTTTATAATTAGGACCCTGGAGTTTTAAAGAATTTCTAACATTAGGTATGTATAGTATATGTTAGCAGTTCCCACAGAGCTTTTATTAAAACATGCCCCTTTAAATAAACAAGTGTTCAGGTTTTTTTTCTCTTTCCTTTTTTTTTTTTTACTTCATCCAAGCTCTAAACCTTACATGTGATTTCCACAGATTTGTGTCAAATGTGTGAATTACGTGAAAGAGGCAGTGCTTCGCGGTGATGACCCTTGGAAGAAACACAGGGTTGCCTGAGGAGAGCTGACGGACAGCCTCCAAGCTCACTAAGGAGGTTGTTACAAGCCTGTGCTTTTCAGATCCTTGGGGGCACTTGTTCCTCCTTCTTCGGTCAGGTCTCAGAGAGCCCAAGAACTCATTTGAATCAAATCCCCATGGTTTTAAAACATTGTTTAAGATAGCAAACATTAAAACCTGCTAATTAATGCAACTAAATTTAATTTATGCTAAGATTAGAACAGTGGGCACAGTTTCCAATAACCTGCATCTTTAAGACTCTTTATAGGTCATTCCTTGAAATATATTCCCACCTGATGTGCCAGCCTTCATTGCTGCTCTGATAATACCACTGTGGTCCACAAGGAATGTAAAAAGTACCGAAATTTCTCAGAGAAGCTAATCGCATGAGCCCTCCTTAACAGGAGCTCAGAGCAAAAAACGTTAGATCAGAGAATGTATCATTTGGACAGGAAGGACTCCACACCCTCCCAGCCTGAGGGAGGGAATGTAAGGATGTATCTTGATTCCTTGGCAGATTTAAAGAAACAAATAGGTTGCCCTCTCAGGTTTGGTTTAGTATCTTGCTTTAGAAAAAAAATTAAAACCAGAGTTGTTTAATGGACACAAAGTCTGTCTAGTCCTGACACATTTCAATGTTCCAAAATAAAGATTACTCCTAAATATTGTTGGGTTTCTTTTCTCTGTGTCTAAATATTTTTCTAAACCCTTAAAACAGATGAAATTAAGTGAGACAAGAAGGTATTTCCAATTCAATTGGATCGGCCTTAATAGGCAGGGTTCTTGCTGGTGAATAAAGAAAGCAAAAGTGTCTTAAATCCCCTGTGGACCCTCGGTGAGCAATTAATAATTAACACAGGGCCTTTTAAATAAAGTCATCTTGAGAGAGTCATCCTTAAATGTACTGACCAGCTAGCACAAGACCAGACTAAAATCACAAAGGCTTTTAGCCCTGATTCAAGTTTTTAGGAAGTGTGGGGTTTTTTCTGTTGTTTTACATACTCTAAGCCCTTTGTCACAGGGAGAATAATGTATTAATAATGTATTTATTTAATTTATTCTTCTTAATTAAGAGTTAGAATATGTTTCTAAAATCTGTAATGAGAGGTACTATTTTGTTTTTTAATGCGTACTGAGAACACCATCAAGCAACTTTCTGCAGACTGACTGTTGTTTAGATTTAGTTTGGGTGGACTCGGTCGTTAACTTAGTTTCCTTGCATCCCTTTTGACTAATCCTGTCCTTCCTGCCCTTGTGCAGTCTCTCATCCCCATTATGTGTCTGATGCTTTTCAGCTTGACATTGCCATTGTCCACATATAGGACCTCCTCCTCACTCCAAATTATCACACTTTCCTCCTAACTTCTTTCTGAATAATTGTAATTGATGCTGCTGTGACTTCTAATAGTGTTAGTGTGCACTCGTGGTAAAATGCATTGATCTTCTTCTGCCACCTTAATAGACTCTATCACCTCTGCCCTCTGGGACCTCAAGACTCCTTCCCATCTAGCGGCCTCCTCCTACCTTACTGTGTCCCCATTGTTTCCCCACAGAGACCCTTTGCTTTGATAATACTAGTCTGATTGACATATACTCCTCAAAACTATCTTTTAATCCTCACCTGAGGATATGTCTAATTTTAGAGAGAGAGAAACATCAATCAGTTGCCTCCCATAGTGCCTGGACCAGGATTCAAATCTACAACCTAGGTATGTGCCCTGACCAGGAATCGAGCCCACAAACTTTTGGTGTATGGGACAACACTCCAACCAACTGAGCCGCTTGGCCAGGACACAAACCTCCTTCTTGAGTTTTGTTCCTTCTGTACTCTCAGTTAGTGTTTTTTATGAAAAATGGCAAACGTCCAACACCAATACTGTTATAGAACAGACCCAGGGAGGGGTGTACAATATACTATTATTGAAAAGACCCCCCACTAGGTTTGTTGTGCTCCCCCCCCCCCCGCCAGAGGAAAGACAGCTCTTAATGCCAGAGGTTTGTGAAAAGGAAAGGAAATATTTATTTAAAGCTATTTAAAGCTACTCTAACTCTAACAGAGTTAGAGTAGTGACTTTACATCTTCATTAAAATATTAAAGTCCTTTAGGATACCCACAGACGCACATAGTCCTTCCTTCTCCCTCTGCCCTAACCTGGGGTACCACATCTCAGGAAAAGAAGTAGAAGTCTGTGATTCGGGCTGCCGGCACCATCAGCTGGGTCACCACCAGGATCTCCAGTTAGTCCAAAACCATGTGGTACCTTCTCATGGCCCACCAGCAAGAGTCCTTTTGCCCCTTTTCTTCTAGGAAAAGTCTCTCCTGCTTCCTAAGCCACATGACAAAAGGGAGCACCCCAAAGCCATGTGGTCCCCACTCTGCCAAAGCCACATTGTTCTCCCTCCAATGGCTGCTGCATCTGGATTTAAATCCCCAGGCCAATCGTCCTCTTCAGCACCATTTCCAACTCCTCCTACAATCAGTTACACCTGCCAGCATTCCTGTATCCTTCCAGCTTTACTGGGCTGCCATCATAAGTCTGGACAGGTGTGGCCCCATGGCTTGGAGCCAGTCTTCCTCAAGCTCTCACGCAGGTGCTGTAATCAGGGGGAGCTGCACCCCAGTTACATCTTGGGTGGAAGTCACTTCCATCCCCCTGTCTCAGAGCATGGCCACAGCTATTTAACATATCTATGAAACCAGTTAGAAGTTATACATATGTTAAATGACCATGCCAGAGGTTAGCTGCAAAGCTGTTGCCAGCAAGAAGAAAGTAGCAGGGTCCAGATAGAGAGCCTGGCACTGTGGGGCATCTGATGCTTAGGGTGTTGAGCATCACTGTGGAAAGGGTTTCTCGGGAAAGGAGAACCAGACTTCACTTTGGGGAGCTGGCACACTGGTGTTGAAGCTCCTGCCCCTCCCCACACTCCCCACAGAGTCAGGCAGAATGTGGACATAAGGTCAGGATGGCAGTGGGCCGCACCCAGACACCTGGGAGCATTTTGTGTGGTGCTCCCAGCACCTGCAGGTACTGGAGACATATGTCCCCACAGAGGGCAACATGGCCACTTTCAACTACACAGGACAGCGAGGTGCTGTGGGCCATTGCCATACAAAATAGCTCTGCATGGTCCTGCTCCATGTGTCCCTTCCACCAGCTCAGACCTGTGGAGGTGGGGAGGGGAGAGGACATCCTATATATTTTTCTAATGTTTCCTGGACACCTTGAGTTCTGGACCCCATTCCAAACCCCTATTTGGTTCTGCCCTCTTGGCTACACTCTGTTATAATTCTTTGAAGAAAGAGAGAGAAGAGAGGGTAAAGGGAGAGGAAGGGAGGGAAGGGAAAAGAGAAGATAAGATTAATGTAAGTGTATTGAAGTTTAGGCAGTTAGAGCTTGCATGGATGGATCCAGAGGCTCGAATGCCATCGATCTGCCCTCCATGTCCCAGCCATTTCTTTCAGAATTAGCTTTATTCCCAGGCTCCTTGTTGTGGCTTCCAGCAGCCCCAGCTTTACACCCATTTTGTTGAGCAAACACAAAAGGAAAGAGTGATTTTTCCCTTCACAGAAGTTCCACAAAAGTCCTGGAAATTGGTCTCACCAGGTCTTGGGTCATATAACTATCCCTGAACAAGTCCCTCTGGCCAGAACATAAGTGCAGTGGCCCAATGGGTCAGGCCTGGGTCACACACTCCACCTGTGACACTGGGGTGCAGTGGTCTCTGTCCCTGTCATTTAGACTGAGTGAAAGAAAGGGGGGCAGGGAGTTAAGGTGCTGTCACCACAAGAAGAGCACATGGAAGCTAGACAGGCAGAAAGAACAGATGTCCACCACATGGTCCTATGATATAAATCTTGCCTTCTTTCTATTCCCTTGCAATCCTCACAAGGCTTTAATAACACTACATAAAATCGATATGTTTGCATATATGTTTAGCAACTAGGAGATTCATGTGTGTCTTGTTACACAACCAAATTATAAATTTTTTAAATGAATCTTATGTTTGAGTGTCTCTTTATTATATCCTCTGCATATATGTATCATTGTAATTATGAATCATCTGTGTTACGATGACCCATTAGTGTACTCAGCTCCTCGACGCGATGATGCATCCTGGGCAAACAGCACACAGCCTGCCACACGGCGAGCGCAGGAAGAATGCTCGGTCGATAAATGAGTGTCATAATGATGAGCAAAAGTTTGGGCACTCTTGTCTCAGGCATGGTAACTCTTTGTTAGTTTATTTTTAATCTTCAGCGCATGGGCTTCTTTCTTTGAGGTGCAGCTATTCCTTTGAAATAAGACATGTGTCTTTGGATCTAAGAAATTTTTAAAAAGAAAATGAGTCCAAGTAAAGAGGTATAGATTAACCTGGTAAAGATTAATTTTTCCTTCAAATGTATTCTTCTCCTGAGGTTATCATCTCAAGCTGGATGTAATAAAAGTGTCAGAACATTGGGTTTATTTTAGCTAATGTCCAGTAGGCGCCTTCACTATGATACTTGCTGCTAAGCTGACAAAACGAGGAGAAGGCGTGATGTGCTTGATTGAAAATTATGGCCACAGTGTTGTTTTTCGGCTTTCTAGCAAAAGGTGGAGTCTGTTCCCCTTGAAGGTCGGGAGGCCTTGTGGTTTATTTTGACCAATGGAATGTGACAAGAGTAGAATTGTACAACATTTGGAGCCTAGGCTTTAAAATGCCTTACAGTTTTTTGCTTCACCTCTTAGAACATCCCTGTCACAGGGAAAGGAAATCTGGCCAAGACTAAAATATGAGAAGAAACCAGACAGAGAGGTTCAGCCGACAGCCAGAATCCAGGGCCCAGACACAGGAGTAGGCACACCTTGTCCCTCCGGCCCCATTTGTGCTTCGCAAGGACTGCAGGTCACATTGGTGATCCTTGATTAGATAAGACAGAGAACCTCCCAGGAGAGTGCAGCCAAAACTGTTGAACCCAGAATCACAACAAAATAAGTGCTATTCTAGGTTAATGTTTTGTGATTGCTTGTCATGTTGCAGCAGATAAGCGATACATGTAGGGAATCACCCTTTAGAAGTTCATGAAATTACTATGAATTTGAATAAAAAATAAAGTATCTAAAGCCACCTACAGATTCCAGTGCAATCCCTGTAAAAATTCCAATGGCCTTTTTCACAGAAATATAAAAACCAATCCTAAAATTCATATAGAACCACCAAAACTTCAAATAGCCAAAGAAATTCTGACAAAGAACAAAGCTGGAACATCACAGAGCCTGGTTTCAAGGTGTATTATAAAACTATAATCAAAAGAGTATGGTGTTGGCATAAACACAAGCACATGGACCAATGGAGCAGAATCAAAAGCCCAGAAACCACCTGCATGCGTACAGTCAGCTGCTCTCTGACAAGGGAGCCGAGAATACCCAGTGTGGACAGAACAGTCTCTTCTGTAAGTGATGTTGGGAAAACCAGTTTTTCCATGCAAAAAAAAATAAACTCGACCCTTACCTCACGCCACTTATAAAAATTAAGTTGAAATTGATCAAAGACTTAAATGTAAGACCCAAAATGTAAAAATACTAGGAAAAAACGGAAAAGGTTCTTGGCGTGGTCTTGGCAACAAATTTTTGGATATGACACCAAAAGCACAGGCAACAAAAGAAAAAATAAATAAGTGTAACTACGTCAAACGAAACAGCTCTTGCACAGCAAAAGAAATAGTGAGATGAAAACACAACTTACGGAATGGAAGAAAATATTTGCCAATGTGTATTTGATTAGGGATTAACATCCAAAATACAAAAGAAACTCATACAACTCAATAGCAAAAATTTTTAAAAATTTAAAAACTAGCAGAGGACTTGAACAGACATTTTCCCAAAGAAGACATACAAATCATCAACCAGTACATGAAAAAAATGTTCAACATCACTAATTAACAGGGAAATGCAAATCAAAACCACAATGAGATATCACCTCACACCCACTAGAATGAGTATCATCAAAAAGACAAGAAATAAGTGTTTGTGGAGAAAAGAGAGAATGCTTGTGCACTCTTCGAGAGAATGTAAATTGCTTTAACTGCTATGGAAAGCAGTATGGAGATTCCTCACAAATCAAAAATAGAAATCCTCTGTGATCCAGGAATCCCACTTCTGAGCATATATTTGAAAGAAATGACTCTCTCAGAGACGTATCTACACTCCCATGTTCACTGCAGCATTATTCACTGCAGCCAAAATGTGATAACAACCTAAGTGGCCACCAGTGGATGAATGGATAAAGATGTGGTGTATAGATAAACAATGCAAATTTATTCATCCATGAGAAGAGGAAGGAAATCTTGCCATTTGCCATAACATGGATGGACCTGGTGGGCATTTCACTAAGTGAAATAAGCCAGAAAGAGAAAGACAGATGCTGTATGTTCTCACTTCTATGTGGAATCAGGGCCAAGCTCAAAAAATGGAGCGGAGTGGTGGTTGTCAGGGACTGGAAAGGGGGGGCAACGTGGCGATGTTGGTCAAAGGTACACATCTCAGTTAGAAAGATGAGTATGTTCTTGGGATCTAATATATAGCAGGCTGACTTGGTGATTATGGTTAAACTGTATTGTGTACTTGAAAAATTTGTAAGTGAGTAGATCTTTAAGGTTATCACCACACACACTAAAAGGTAACTGGTTGAGGGGGTGGAAGTGTTAACTAACCTTATTGTGGTAATCATTTCATAATCTGTACATGTATCAAATCATCACTTTTCACACTTTAAACTTACATGTGTTATATGTCAACATGTCAGCAAAGCTGGAAAAAAGATATAAATAAAACTAGTACAGAATTGGATCTAATTAAGTAAAAAACATGTGAGGCAAACGAGATACTCAGAGATGAGAAAGGAAAAACCAGAGAAGACTCTTGGAGAAAATAAAGCCCAAGTTGATCAGTGAGAACTGGAAAAAAGGAAAAGGATGAAGAAATAAAAAAACACACTTGGGTAGTGATGAGTTGGAGAGGAGTTCATTAGAAAGTATTTTACCACCCTGGCTGGTGTGGGTCAATGGATTGAGTGCCAACTTGCGAACCAAAAGGTGGCTGGTTTGATTCCCAGTCAGGGCACATGCCTGGGCTGTGACCTGGGTTCCCAGCTGGGAGATGCAAGAGGCAAGCTCTTGATGTATCTCTCACACATGGATGTTTCTCTCCATGTCTTTCTACCCCACTTCTCCTCTCTCTAAAAGTAAATAAATAAAATCTTTTTAAAATAAAATATTTTACCTATAATTTAATTTAATGTCCCTGTGCCTTATATTAAGTTATGTGAACATTTGGGGAGCACACAGAAGTGGCTGGAAGATAGGGCTATGACCAAAAGCCCCAAAAGAAACAGGATGCCTCTCTCAAGCATTAATGTAATTGATTATTTGGAGGAAAAGTTGTACAACTTAGTAAATTTTTAAATTGTATTAAAGCATACACTATAATAGAAAGTAAATTTCAAAATTCAAGTGAATTTTCAAGATAAAACATGAAACTTCAAAGAAATCTCTGGCTTGGAGGTAGTTCCGATTATCCCGTGGACTTCTTTGACACCCCTCTGCATTTGGGTTATGTTGGCGGAAAAGGACGAGAAGCACTTTATTAATGGATCCCGTTGTAAGTGTAAGCCTTGGAGCTTGTTTCTGTGCTAGTCTGTGTTCTTAGCTCTTTAGGGCTCTTGACATCTGAGCTGACAATTGCTCTAGTACCAGGTAGTAACTTACAGAGTCCATCAGGGTCAAGGAGGAAGGAGGTTCTAAGGCTGCTGAAACATTGTTAAGATCACCAGCAAGGACATCTTCTAGAGTGGCTATTGCAATGGCTTTGTTATTTTTTTCTTTTTTTGAAGAATTTATTTATCTTTAGAGGGGAAAGGAAGGAGAGAAGGAGAGAAGTATCAATGTATGGTTGCCTCTCATGTGTCCCCTGCTGGGAACTGGCCTGCAACCCAGGCATGTGCCCTGACTGGGAATTGAACCACAATCGTGTGGTTCGCAGGCCCGCGCTCAATCCACTGAGCTACGCCAGCCAGGACTTGTTATTTTTTTTTTAATAGAGGTCCAACCCAGCATGTACAGGGAAGCGATCCTGCAGTGAGTATGTACTAACAGAAAAATCTTGATTATTCAGTGGCAGCTTCAGTAGCAGACAATGTGTTAAATCTTCTTTCAAATTATGAGCATAGATAACATCCTTAATATATCTCACAGATTCAGTAACCTACAGATCAGCAGCATCTATTAAAACAAAATTTTTCCTAACCTAAGGAGAATAGGAAATGCTAAAATAGAGGGAAAAAATGTTTAGGTTTAACCTGAGAAGTCATGTCATTTGTCATGAAGAGGCAAGGAGATCTTCTGAACAAGGGAAAGGGGTAGGATATTGTAAATCCCCTCCCCACCCCACCCCCAGTCCCTCTAAGTTATGTTTTCATTGATTATTTGAGGTATTGTGGGTTCTTCGATTATTGAACCCACATACTAAAATGTAAGCGTGAAGAGTTAATGAAAGAAACCAAAAATAACATGACTTTGACATCAGCTGAGAGAATGAGAATAATGGAATCAGATGTATGTTATTTATCAATCAGAATGAAAATGTTTTCATATTGGAAATATTTGAACTTCAGGTCTTTGTCTTTATTTGGCACTTCAGGTATCAAATTCTATTTGTGATAAATTGTCTATCATCTCTCCATTATACACTCACTGCAGTGAGGAGGAAAAGCTAAAGAATGATGTAGGAAATTAAAAATAGGGTGTATTTCTTTTTTAAAAACTCCTAAGCATGTGCAACATAGAATTACTGCATTCTCAGGTAGTTTTTGAGATATTAAATATTTTAGGTTTCTTATGTAGATTAGTACCTCATTTAATTCAATATGCTGTTGTATGATGGTCTAAATTTTTGTGAAATGATGTCATGAGTAGTACAAACTAATTTCATCTTACTTTCTGATGTTGTTTTTTATTGGTATTTCAAGCTACTTCATGCCGCTCCATTGAATATATTATTTTAGCCCAGTTCCCTGTGGCGTGAATCACTTTATTTTAGTCAGCATAAGACAAAAAGTTCATGGGAATCCAGGTGTGCTTATCTCGGTGGTGATCTTGGCATGAAGGATACCAGTGATGACCTGTGTTGATCGTATCTTTTGAACAACATATAACACAATAAAATTGTTCGTCTCTTTTCTCTCCCACATGATGTTACTGAGGCAATTTATTAACTGTCTCTGTTTTTATGGGATGTTGAAACCATTCCAGTTTCAGTGGCAGTGATACAACTTGGCATGATTTTAGGTATTTTTTTTAGTGGAGTAAAAATGATTGCTTGGCTAAGATAAAGGTTCATTCTGCTCACAGAAAGTGTTTACTTTGGCCAGACTATTTCATTGTCCATTGTTCATTCTAGAGAACCTGCCACTCAACATTATAATCACAAAAGGTTCAGGAAGGCTTATTTTGCTTCCTTGTTATCTCTTCTAAGACTACTGCAAATTCATTGGAAAAAATAAATAAATGAAAGGGCATTCATGAATGTTTAAGTTAGTTAACTTTTTAGGGTTGTTTTGGAAGGATTTTGTGTGGTTTCCAGATGATTCATTTAAGTTTGCTATCTATAAGAAAAACATTTTTGCCTCTAGTTGAAGCAGAATTACTCTGTTAGCTTGTGTATTTATTGAGTTCTCATTTTATGGATGCTTATCAGTCAGTTCTAGATAAATATTTTAAAAATTACCATATCAGACCTCTCTCTTGGTATGTATAGTATATTCATTGTTATCAGACTTATTTAGAGTTCTTTGATAAAATTTTCCCCTTGTGTTACAAGATTACAGTCCAGAGAGTCTGTTAAATGTGATGTGGTTTCACCCTCTATATGGTATAAATGACAAAATGGAGACCTGGAGGGTTAAGTAATAATTCTCAGCTCATAGAACTAGTTGGTGACATGGCTGAGTCTAGACTGGAACTCTCCTGGCTCCTGGTCTACTTGTGTTTTTACTAATGTACATTGCTATGTTCTTTCCTCTTTTTCTCATTCTATATTAACAAAAATTTAGAATTCCAGTCTCTGAGATGGTTTGTTTTTATTGTTAGAGAGTTTTCTGTAGAGATTTAGGTGTGAAAATGCCACGCTGGACTCCTAAGGAGTAAATTTGCTTTCTATCTCACCTATTTCAGTTGCTTTAATGCCAAAACCATAGCACTCAAAGTGCTTATATTTTTCTGGCGCTTTAAATTTTGTCCTTTATATTTCATTAGCTTATATAATCCTTCAAAGGGTGAAGAACAGTAACCAGGCCCAGAATCTCAGGGATGTAAATGTTAAGGTTTCACCTTGCCGTGTATATGTCAACATAGTGCTTAGTTTGATGTCATTCATCTCCACTCTTGCCTCTAGATGGAACTGGCTCTTACGCAAAAACCCTCCTTATAACAAAAGCACCTCGTGGTAGGTGTATACCTCTTGTATAACTGTTGGTACCATAATAGGATATGTACTGAGGTTTACAAGGCCACACCCCCGAGATGGGTGGGGCATCCTCTGAAAAGGAAGATGATAGCTGATGGTTCCTCCCAGTCCATCATCACCTGGGGAAGAGTAGGTCCTCAGACACAGGACTGTGGCCCAGAAGGTTTGCAAATGCTTACTGAGGGCAAGTGGACAGCAAAAATAAGTGAAGTTGACCAGAAGAAGGCTCCAGCAAACTGGAAGGCATGTGCCCATTTACAAAGTGGCAGCTGATGCTCAACCACAGCCAAACGTTGCCATGTAGGAGTAGGGGCAGTATGTTTCCAGATCTTGCATGTTAATGCATATGTGTGTGTATTTGATGCCAGAAATGTTCTTGCTTTTATTAAATATGATCTCTCCCAAAATTTTTCACTGCTGATGACTAAATTAAAAAAAAATTAGCTCTTAACTCCACTGTTTTACACAGTGGCTGCAGCAGTCTGCATTCCCATCAACAGTGCACAGGGTTCTCTCTCTCTTTTCACATCCTGGCCAACATTTGTTGTTTGTTGATTATTAATGACAGCCTTTCTGACAGGCATGAGGTGATATCTCCTTGTGGTTTTAATTTGTACTTTTCTGATGACTAGTGATATTGAGCATCTTTTCATATGTTTATTGGCCATCTATATGTCCTCTTTGCAGAAGTGTCTCTTCAGGTCTTTTGCCCATATTTTAATTGAATTGTTGTTGTTGTTTCTGGTGTTGAGTTGTACCACTTCTTAATAAATTTTGGGTGTTAACCCCTTATCAGATGTATCATTTGGCAAATATATTCTCTGATGCAGTAGGTTGTCTTTTCAGTTTGTTGATGATTTCCTTTGCTGTGTGAAAACTTTCTAGTTAAATGTAGTGTCATTTGTTTATTTTTTCTGTTGTTTTTCTTGTCTGAAGATCTATATCAAAAATGTATTGAATTTCCTTCTAACCCAGCAATTCCACTTCTAGGAATATATCCAAAGAAATCCAAACACTGATTCAAAAGAATATACACACCTCTGTGTTCATTGCAGCACTGTTTGTAATATAATAGTCAACATTTGGAAGCAGCCAAAGGTGCCCATCAGTAGATAAGTAGACAGAAAAGCTGTGGCACAGTTACACAGTGGAATACTACTCAGCCACAAAAAAGAAAGAAAGCTCATCTTTTGCAACAGCATGAATAGACCTAGAGGACATTATGCTAAGTGAAATAAACCAGTCAGAGAAAGACAAATAGGGTATGATTTCACTGACATGTGGAATCTAATGTAAGATAGAAACAAAATAGAAACAGACTCATAGATACAAAGAACAGACTGGCACGCTGTCAGAGGTGAGGGGGGGGCAGTTGAGGAGTTAGGTAAAACAGGGATTAAAAAAAAACATCATACACACGGACAACAGTATGGTGATTGCCAGAGGAAATGGGGGTTGGGGGCAGGTAAAAGAGGTAAAGGGGGGATAAATAGTAGTAGAAGGAGACTAGATTTTGAGTTGTGAATGCACAATGTATTCTACAGATGAATAATTATAGAACTATACTTGAAACCTATACAATTTTATTAAACCAATGTAATTAATGCCAATTAATTCAATAAAAATATATTTTTTAATTTAACTGGAACAGAACTAACAAAATATATCTGTGGACCAGATTTAGTTCATAGTCCACAGTCTGCTGCTTCTGCCAGAAGAAGGACCTTAAGTCAGCACAGTAGGAGATGGCTTCTTTCTGAGCCTGCATGTCTCACTTTTGGATAAAGAGGAATTTGACTGTCTAATTTCATGCTCTTGAATACTGGAAACTAGGATAATCCCCATAACATAGGGTTGGGCTGGTAATCAAAATGAGATAGGGCTAGTACCCACAAACAGTAAGTCACCTCTGATATGCCCTGTTATCTAGTTTCATGCTATTTTTATGTTAATTTCTCTAAACGTTTATAAAATCTCTTATGAATGTCACCACCGCTCAGTTTGGGGTATTAAGGAAGAACAGCTGCCGTTCTTCAATCGCCACCACAAAGGGGAAAGCAGCTCTGCCTCCATGGCTTGGGAAAGGTCGCAGGGGTAATTAGAAAAACCCTGGAGGGGAAGGTGAACAGTGAAGACAGCAGTTGCAGGGATGATGTTGTGCTATATCAACTCTTGTAGACATTCCCCATCCATCGCCAGCCTTGTAACATAAGTGGTTTGATAAGGAGTTGTCCACTTTCCTATACATTTCTGCTGATTTGCTTTGCTGTTAAACTAAGTTACACCCTGAGAGTCTGTTCCTTTGGTTTATTCCCAAGAAATGTTCTTGTCCCAATTTTCAAAAAGTCAAATACAAGGAATTATATTTAGCCTTACCAGTCATTCATACTGTGTATTAACAAAATGATCAGAATTTTTACATGAACTGTCTCTAATGAGGAAACAGTCAATGAGAGATCCTAAGGGACACAGGTGGGATGAGGGAGAATGAAGAGTTGTGGAAGAAACCTGAGGAAGGAAGAAGGAGGTGGGGCTTAATGAAAAACATTGTGCCCAGGCCAGTGTGGGTCTGTTGGTTGGAGCATCCTCCTGTGGACCAAAAGGTCATGGGTTCAATTCTCAGTCAGGGCACATACCCCAGTTGCAGGTTTGATCCCCAGTTGGGACATGTACAACAAGGCAACTGATCAGTGTTTCTCACATCGATGTTTCTTTCTCTCTCTCTCTCTCTCTATCTCTATCTTTATCTCTATCTCTATCTTTTTCCCTTTTCTTCTAAAAGCAATGAGAAAATGTCCTCTGGTAAGGATTAAGAAAGAATAGAAAAGAAAAAGAAAAAACATTGTGTCTGTTTCACGTCTGCTTATGCCTGGGTCTGATAAAGCTCCCATTCATCTACTATGAGATAAATCAGTGTTTCCTCAACTGGGCCCAGTAAGCTACCCTAATTTGGGGAATGGTGAACTGAGATCTCAAAGAGCAGCAGACATCTGAGGAATTCCTCTACAATGAAAAATAGAGACCAAAACAAATAGGAAAGGTAACTTAAAGGGAATGGAGACTCTTCGGGGAAACACTAAAAAAATCCCTCGTTAACATACTCTGAAATATCAAAGAGAATATTGTACCACAAAAAGAGAATAGGATAAAAAGGAATATTTTTAAACTCTAAAAAATATAGCATAAATGATAAACTCAGCAGAAAGAATAAAAATAAAGATAATACTATCTTCCAGAAAGAAGAGCAAAGTGACAAAGATATGTAAGATATGAGAGAAAAAGATAAGAAAACTAGAGGACAGGTGCAGGATGTCTACCTTCAAGTAACAGGCATTCTGGAAAAAGCAAGCAAAGAAAATAGAGGGGAAATAAATCATCAGAAAATGGTCCAAGATATTCCCCTTCAAACTGAAGGATGGTGAGTTTCATGACAGAAAAGGCCTACTACTTAGTAGTACTTACTACCTACTTTATAAGATAAAAGTTGACCACATTAAGACACACATCATTGTGAAATTTTATAACACTGAGAACAAAGAAAATGGTCTTCAAACTTTCAGAGAGGAAAAAACAAACAATGACAGATTTAAATGAGGAATGTCTTCAAATTTCTGAAGAAAAATTGATTTCCCACTTAAAATTTCTTATAAATTATTAACAAAGTAAAAGGATAGACTATAAGTATTTCCATGCATGCTGTCTCAGAAAACTTACTTCCATGCATAATTTCTTAGAAATCTACTGGTGCTTCAAAAAGAGGAGTTAACTTAGAAAGAGAAATGCTTGGGCCCATAAAACAAAGAGAGAAACACGTTAGACGTGAAGCATAACAATCGTTGCAACCAATCTAGATTCAGATGGTCAATAAGCCCCAGGAGAAATTTTTCAGACTAAATTTGATGGAATGTTTGTGCATCTGAAATTATTGAGAGAAGATTAAATCATTGACTAAGAATTTGAGACTGGAGTCAGGATATATAGAAAAATAAACAAATGAAAATTCAAGAAAAAACTATGAATCCCAGGGAAAACTAAAAATTCTTTAGTTTTTTTGTAGAAAAGAAGTCATTGCCCATTCATGAATATGTAGTCACACCATCACCATTCACATAGTCATAATTTAAAGCAAAAATATTGATTTCCATATCAAGTAATGTGATTGGACATTAAGACTTATCTTCTAGCTGAAAATAACTTAAAAAACTGAAATAACTATATTTAAGGGTATTTTTTAAGACACTGAATTTCCAGCAAAATAGTAAAGATTTGTGAATATAAAATCTAAATGAAATCTAGAGCATCGAGACGCTTTTACCTTGATATTGTCTGAATCTGGTAAAATTGAACTTTGGATTATATGACCTTGTGGGCCCTGGAAACAGAAGACAAATTCCAAGGGCTGTTCAGGTGGGAATCTAATAAGATATACCCTTTATTCAAAAGCTAGAATGTTAGAGGGCTCTACCTTCTGTGTAAGGTTGAACGAGAACTTCACCACCCCATATGCTACCCTCAGAGAATTCTAAGGCAAATTGATTTGGAAATAAGTAAAGTAGTTATAAAAGAATATTCATAAATAATTTTCCAGGGAATATGGACAACTCTAAAATTACTATGTAATCTAATCTTCACATACTTAGCAATCTAAAATTACTAAGTACGCAAAGACAGTACATGCTACAAGCAAAAATTAACGTAAAACACAATGAAGGTCTTATTGGGTTGGCCAAAAATGTCATTTACTTTATTCTGTACAATGGCTCTAGTAGTGCTTAGTTGTCTTTAACTTCATTCAAAGCAATTTTTGTTAGATTGTGTTGTGACAGCTGTCATAGCAGCATGCATTTTTTTAAAAAAACTTATCAAAATTGGTAAATTTTTGTCTAGCCACTTTAATATTGAAGGTAAAAGAAAATAAGCAACATTTTCAGCATATTATGTTTTATTATTTCAAGAAAGGTATAAACGCAACTGAAACACAAAATAAGACTTGTGCAATGTATGGGGAAGGTACTGTGACTGATTGAATGTGTCATAAGTGGTTTGCAAAGTTTCTTGGTACTATTGATGTTTTGGCCAATAATCTTTGCTGTCATGTGCATTGCAGGGTGTTTAGCAGCCCCCCTGGCCTCTCCCCACTAGACACCAACAGCAGGTGATAGCTGCTATAGTCAAAATATCCAAATTGATAAAATTACTGGTGAACATGAAAAATGTGTTTTTATTTATGGAAAAAACTAAACAGACTTTTGTGCCCACCCACTCTTTATTGGAATTATCAGGCTCACTGTTTACTGTGTTCAGAAAGAAAATCTAAGCTGGAAAAAGAAAATCAAAAAACCGAACAGATGTGAAAACAACCAAATGAACATCTAGAAATGAGAAATGTTATAATGGAAATAAAAACTCAGTTAGGCCCTAGTCAGGCAGCTCAGTTGGTTAGAGCATAGTCCTGATACGCCAACATTGCAGGTTCAATCCCCAGTCAGGACTCATACAAGAATTAACCAATAAATGCATGGGTAAGTGGAACAACAAATTGATGTCTCTCTCTCTCTCCCTCTCTCTCTCTCTTGACCCCTCCTAAAAAAGTCAACAAATAAAAATAAATAAATAAATAAATAAATAATAACAAATGAGTTAGATATAAAGAGAGAATTAGTGAAATAGAAGAAAAGTTACAGGACATTATTTAGAAAGCACAGAAAGAGATGTAAAATATAAAAGAGGGGCTAACAGGAAAGTTATAACATGAAATTGGATACTTGGAAGGAGAGGAAAGAAAGATGAAGCAGAAACCTCATGAGAAATAATGGCTAAGAGTTTTTGAAAACTAATAAACGAGACCAGTAGATACCAGAATGCCAATGAGTGCTAAGTAGGAAAAGTGAAAAGAAATACACATACTAAGTAACATAATTAGATAATTAGGGACCTGACAGTGAGCCTGTAGAACACCAAAGATAATGAGAAAATTGAGAAAGTGTTTTTTAAGAGGTAGATTACTTTCCAAAGAGCAATGTAGGCTGAGATTAGACTCTCAAGAACAATGGAAGGCAGTAGACAATGACATTCCTCTCTCCTCTATGTACTAAGAAAAAATAGTTGACAACCTAACACACCATACCCAGCAAAAGTATCTTTTAAGAACCAGAGTGAAATAAATGTATTTAAAAACAAACATAAACCTAGAGGAGACTTTCATTAAGAGAAATTCTAAAGCATATATTTTAAGCAAAATGAGAATGGTTGCAGATGAAAGTTCTGAGTTGCAAATGAGAAGAATAAAGAAAGTGGTAATTATGTGGACAAACTTAAATAAAATAATAATTTGTCTTAGAGTTCTAAGGGGAAATAAATATATAACAATTGTATATGTTAGAAGTAGAAGAAATAGATTTCCAGTTTTCCCAGATCCTTATTTTTTCCAGACATAGGTAAAGGTATTGATAAATTTTAGATTTAGATAAATTAAGGGTGCATGAAATTTCTAGAATAACCACTAAAATAGAAAGACAGCATTTAACTCTTAAACTTGTAGATTTGAAAAATTCTCAAAAAGGCAAAAAAAGGGAAATATAAAATAAGTAGACATATGGGAAGAACAAAATGAGATGAAAAATGTTATTTTTTGTATTAGTAATCCAATTAATATAAATGGATGTAATTCTACAGTTAAAAGACGTAGATGATAAGAATGAATTGTAAAAATCTGCTTATAGGCTATTTACAAGGGATAAATAAAAAAAGTGAAGCCCTGTCTGGTGTATGTAGCTCAGTAGATTAAGCTCGAGCCTGCAAACTAAAAGGTTGCTGGTTCAATTCCCAGTCAGGGTACATGCTTGGGTTGCTGGTCTCTGGTTAGGGCGTGTGAGAGGCAACCAATCAGTGTATCTCTTGCCTGTACGTGTTTCTCTCCCTCCCTTCCACTCTCTATTTAAAAATAACTAAATATAATCTTTAAAAAAGATAATGAAAAGATTGAAAGTAAAATCATAGAAAAGTGTATGTTAAGTCTTCCTCATTAAAAGAAATGTGGAGTAACTAGAAAACAGAATTGCCTTAAAATTTTATTTTATTTTTTGATTTTTAGAGAGAGAGGGAAGGAAAGAGAGAGAAACATCTGCTTGTTGTTCCATTTATCCACTTATTTATGCTTTCATTGGTTGATTTTCATATGTGCCTTGACCAGGGATTGAACTTAAAACCTTGGCATATTGGGACAATACTCTAACCAGCTGAGCTACCTGGACAGGGTTACAAGATTGCCTTTAATTTCAAAAGCCATGTGTGGCTTTTTTTTTCCCCTGCCACAAAACGCATCATTCCAATACCAATTCTCTGATTCTGTGCCTTTAAGCACATGTCTTTCAGTTCAACTCTGACACTAATTACTTGAAGTTAGTACAGACTCTGCAGGTTAAGGGGTCAATGCCACCAGTCTGCCCCTACTTTAGACAGCCACCACAAATGGGGTTCCTAGACTATCCATAATTCTTCCCAGCTAACCACATATTTGGGTTTTCTACAATGTCCCCCTCAAGTTTGATACCTCTTAAAATGACTCACAGAATTCAGGAAAGTATTATTATTATTATTATTATTATCATTATATTTACAGTTTGCTGTAAGGGTTACAAATGAAGAGCCAGGTGAAGAGGTAATAGGCAAGGTCCAAAAGGATCCCAAGCACAGGAGCCTCTGTCTGTATGGAGTTGGGATGCACCACTTTTCCAGAACAGGGATGTGTTCACCAACTTAGAGACTCCGGGACTCCCTTGTTAAAGGGGTCTTTATTGAGGTTTACTTATGTAGGCACAGCTGGTTAAATCATTGTCTAGAGAATTGAACCTAATTTCTGAACTGATGATTGAACTTAACTTCCAGCACCTAGGATCCCCATTCTCGGCCAACCTTGAGTCTTCTTATTAGTATACAAAAGATACTCTTTATCACTCAGGGAATTCCAAGTATTTTAAGAGGTCTGTGCCAGGAACAGAGAGCAATAGCCAATGTATATTTTTTATTAGATCACAAAATCATTGCTAGAAATAGGCTTATATCAAAAATGATTAAATTTACGAGAAAGAACAATTTTAAATTTGGTATACATCAATAAAAAACCTTAGAATACAAAAAGTAAAAATTGACACCTGCAAGAGAAATATCCCAATCTAGAATCATTATGAAAGATATTAGCATATTTCTCATTAATTACTAGAAAAAGCAGATCAAAAAAATAAATTAAGGCTCCATAAGATTTGAACAGCCCAATTAGTAAGCTTGATATAATGGGCATTACAAAGCCCACTCCACCTAATAACTGTAAAATATACTTTATTTTCAAACATACGTGGAACATTTGTATAAGTTGACCAGGCACGGGCCATAAAACAAGTCTCAACAAATTTGAAAGAACTGAAATAATGCAAATGGTGTGTTCTGAATACACTGAACCTATAAATCATTAAGTGCCAAAAGTTCTTATGATAGGGAATTAAGGAACATACTTTGAAGTGATCTATGGATCTAAGATAAATTTATGAACATTCAAAACTGACTTCAATAGAAAAATTATAAAAATATCAATTGAAATGCAGTACTTAGAGGAAATGTGATTGCTTTCTAAGAATTTAGAAAGAGAACAGCAATATAAATACAAATGAAGTGGAAGAAAGGATATAAGGAACAACAGTTAATGAAATGGAAAACAAGTATCCAACAAAGAGGCACAGTAAAGACTGAAGATTTTTTTTAAGATACGTGAAATTGATAACTTCCTGGCAAGAACACCAAACAGAGACGACACAAATAACTGTTAAAGAAAATAACAAAGATTATTACAAAGCAAGGATTGATTGCTGCGTGGGAAAGTGTTACTGCCAAGCAGGCAGACCAGTCAAGCGTGGAGTCCAGAAAGGCTCTCCGGCAAGAGTCTGGAGGAAAAGACCACAGACTGTCTTGGCCCTGTATCAGTTATGCAAAACGTGTAGGTGCTATTGATTGGCAGTATCTGTGTTTGTTGGCTGGGTACACACTGGGCTGACCGAAGGTCGCATGCTATGTAGGTATGGCATGTAGCAGGAGGAGGGCCTTCAAGGGCCTCCAACATGCACGTGTAGCCACTGAGTCAAGGTCATGTGATCCGGCCACTCTGCACTGTTGTTGGCAGGGTAGGTGGCCAAGTCAGGGTTTGTTATAACCAATATCAGGAGCAAAAAGGAGACATCCCTGCAGATGCTACAGATATAAATAAAAAGAAAATATTGTGAACAGCTTTCTGCCAATAGATTTTAAAATATGGAAGAAATAAGGAAATTGCCAGGAAAAATATCTTACTAACAATGGTTCATTAATGAATATAAAGTCTGAGTAGTTCTACAACTAAGAAGGAAATTAAAAGAGTAATTTTTAAAATCTTTCTACAAAGAACACTCAGGCCTAGGTAGCTTCACTGGCAGGGTCTACCTAACATTCAAAGAACAAATAATTCTAGTCTTAGAAAGACTCACATATAACCTAAATGGCAAAACCTGAAAAGGAAAGAATAAGAAAGAAAAACTAGAAACCAGTTTTACTTCTGAACAGAGCTACAAAATTCTAAATAATTTTTGCAAGCTCAAATTAATAATATATAAATAAGATCTCACATGTTTTGACTGTTGAATTTGTCTTTTGATACAAGCTTGGTTTGACATTTAAAAATTAATACAATTATACTCTGGTTTCTCTTCAGATTATATAAATCTTAACCTTTTAAAAATTAATACAATCCAACACATTAAAAAATTAAATGAAACATACCAACTTTCTAGGAATAAAGAATAATACAGTTCTACTTTTTGCCAAGAAACGGGAATCAGAACCATTTTTTGTGTTTCTGTTTGTGTATTTTTCCCACCTGGCATTTTCCATTTTTGATTAAGCTAAATTTCAGCCAAAAAATATGAGGGGCCCTGTGGGCATGGCATCCAAAGGATATGTGTGATGGTTTCTCATCACAGAGCTCAGGCCCACTTCAGTATCATCCCAATTCAGCCTGCCATTTATGGTACTTAAAAATTAGGAACTGCCCAGGTCTTGTTGAATACATGGCCCATTAATATGCCTTACAAGGAAAAGTTAAATTGATTTAAAATTCAGTCTCTGCCTTTCTAACCAAGAGAGACAATTTTTTTTTTTTTAAATCTTAAACTCTTGTGGACCATGGGCATTACCCTTCTAGCCCCAAACCATCCTCAGGCTCAGGTTAAATTCTTTGCTCTCATGTCTCTTCATTTCCCCTAAACTGTCCTTTAAATTCTTTAGCCCTGAGTCAACCCTCTTGCTTTTCATCCTTTGTACATCTAGTTTAGACAAGCCAAGAGAATAGCTGCCAAATATTATTTTTAATTACTTTTTTGAGTTGAAAATGCTTGCCTCAGCTGTGCTTTTATAACTGTATTATTAACTGCCAAAGGGCTCTTTGCCTTTTATATTAAATTTGGTGAACAGAACAATAGAATCTGGAGCTGGAGAAGAATTTTAAAGGCTATTTACTCCAGCTGTCCTTTTGGTTGTCTCTAAACTCTGTTCCAGTAAGTGTTCTCAAGCCTGTGCTTACATACATCAAGATTGGTGAATTTACTTGTTATGAATGGGATAATAAGCAATATCTACTAATGATGATGATGCTGATAAGCACATTTCCGTAAGAAAAATGCATTTCTTCATATCATTCTTTCTTGTTACATAGCAACAGCCTTGAGGTGAAGAGGGAAAGGGAATTCCTTTCAAAATACACCTTCCACTCTATTCCCAATGTTTCACTAAATTGAGGATCCCTATACAGGACACAGGTCACCACTTCCTGAAAATAGCCACCAAGGGTCAATGAAATGACTTCTATCATTTGCAAGGTGATACTATTTACCTCCCCTAATTCAAAAGCTTTGAATTGCTTTTGCTTTTTGTTTTTGTCCCAGGAAAAGGCTAGGAAGACTCTGTTAACCATCCCTTTCCATCCGATTTTCCTTGTGACCTCAGTCCCAGATTTTAAGAAAATTGGTTTGTGTTTGGAATGTCATTTTTGCTGGAAGAAGCTAGAGGTCCTTGTGGGAGCAAGGCCCCTGAATTTTGTACCAAGCAGTGACATTAATAAATGACTGAGGACTCATATGGTGATTCTGCTTTGAACTAAACAATTTACTGCTGCTTCTGTTGATGTCAGTGTTGTCTAGAAATAGTAAACGTGCTACGACAGGGAAGGCTGACACCTGGCAGCCAATTTGCTCACTTTCTCCCATGCTTCTTTTTATTGGTGCGGTAGTTCTAAATTCACAATGGTAGCTGCCTCTGGTGTTGTGGAAGGAGTATTTTCTATCTTGCCACTGAGGGTAATAAATTCAGCAATGTTATCTAAACAATCCACATAAATGAAAGATTAACGATCACTAAATCAAGACGGTGTTATAGAATACCATTAATCCAAGTCTCAGGATTCCCCCAAGCACTCTGCATTATCATCTGTCTGTGATGTGATGAGACACCCCATAATTCACAGGAACAATGGACAAGAAAGAACCGGAGGTAGAAAACAGAGATGTGGTTAAGGTGGCCAGAACACAGACCTGATGCGTTAATCATACCTGTTCTGCCTTGAGCACCTGCCGCTGTTGCTGCTGGGCTGTGCTGTTGCCCTCGAGATGCTGGCCACTGGTTTGCGGGGCTAAGAATTAGCCAAGTAGAATAGGGAACCAAAGTCCATCAAACCCAATAACCAAAGACTTCGACTTACGAAGGGAATATTCTGTACTTGGAGACACATAACTTTGTTCCTGACCTAACAGGCTGTTTTCATTATCTTTACCTGAGCACCAATATTAAGTACATATTATGGATGAAACTTCAGCCACTGGTGAAGTACCAGAGGTTTGTATTTTTCTTAAAAAGAATTAGTAATTTTAAGGTAACTTTCAGAAGCTGGGAAAGAATATACATTTCCCCTATATATTTGTTCCCTATTAAGTTGTCCAAAATGGGTTTCAAGTAACTAAAACTGAGGTGTGACCAGATAATTGCTCACATGTGCTGATGAGTTCATCCTATGCCAGACATTGTCTAGTATGTTTTATGTATTTTAACCTTATTTAATTCTTACAACATCTCTATGAAGTATATGTTATTGTTCCCATTTTAAAGATGAGAAGACTGAAGTTTAAATTAAAATAACTTACTTGAGGTCACATAGCTGGTCAGGGTGACTCTCACTTTGACCCCAAGCAATTTAACTACAGAACCCCAGCTCTTAACCACTATTCTGGGCAAATGAGTGATGTCTACAAAATTAAGCTGAAAGAGAGAAAATGCCCTCTTCTAAAAATGGAAAAAATGATTTAATCATTCATAGGCCGTGGGTAGGACTGAGTAAGATATATAAGATGCTTAGAACAGTGCCTGGCTCCCTAGTGTCTTTGAAAAGATGTTAGGTGTCATGACTGTCATTACTATCTTTTAGGTGAAGTTCCCGTGTTCTGTATGCTTCAGCTTGCCTTATTTTCACAGGGGGGGGCTTGCCCCCTGGGAAGGTGTTATTCTGCCTTTGGTGAATAAGCACAGTAATTGCGAGCCTGGGAGCCAAACCCGGGTGGCACTTTGAAGATGGGATCACAGCACTGGCAAGTAGCTGCCAAGTACCCAGCAGAGCTGGGATCTCAGTGTTTGGCAGATTTTCTACTCCAGCATTCTCTCTGAAAGCAAGGTTTTCCCAGTGATGTATTTTATGAACATGTCAAAATGCCACATGTTTTCTGTGCTTTTCTGATAAGTAAAACATTTAGAGTCTGTGCTCTGTCACTTTTAAATGGTGAATATTTTGGTGGAAAAAAAAGAATGCACCTCACCTCTTACTTCAGAGCACCCTGCAGGTTTATAGTTGCTGGAATTATGACTTCCTTTGCTTCTATGTGTGCAGAGAGCTCAAGCCAGGGTGTGACCCGGCCTTTGGTATTTAAAGGATGCCATGCAGTCAGTTTCCTCACTGGCTTGAAAAACAACTGCTTGGTGGTTACTATGGATAGACTGTGTGTGTGTTCCCTTAACTTTGTATGTGGAAGTGCGAACCCCCAGTGTGACAGTATTTGGAGATGGGGATATTGGGAAGTAGTTAGAATTAGATGACATCGTGATAATGGGGCCCTCATGATAGGATTGGTGTCTTTAATTTTTTAAAATATTTTATTTATTTAGTTTTAGAAAGAGAGGAAGGGAGGGAGAAAGAGAGGGAGAGCAACATTGATGTGCAAAATACACATCAATTGGATGCCTCTCACACGCCCCTCCGTAACTGGGGACCTGGCCCAAAACCCAGACATGTGCCCTGACTGGGAATCAGATCAGCGACCTTTGAGTTCACAGGCCGGCGCTCAGTCCGCTGAGCTACACCAGCCAGGGCAGGATTAGTGTCTTTATTAGAAGAGACACCAAAGAGCCTAGTGGGCATGGGGGACAATAGAACTGGACTGGTTTCCAGCAAGCACAGCCATCACCCTAGGGTCACAGGCTTTTTTTTTTTTTTTTTTTGAGATTAGTAAGGGAGTGAAGAGAGGCTGGCAAGAGGCTGAGTGTGAGCCTAGAAACATCAGCACCACCGTGCTTCAGAGATCAAAAGGAAGACGGAAGGTGATCACCAGACCTGCATTTCTGACGTTTTTCAGCGAGCTCATCCTAATTAAATGACAAATTTTTGCCTCAGGAATGTTGGTTTTTATTCAGGAAAAATCTGGTGTGAACACAGATTAAAACAGAGTCATGGGAATAGTATACTGTGTTTAAAAAAATGAACTTCCCTGTTTGGGGCACACGTATACGAATGCTAATAGGGTTTGACTTGGCTCCTTAGCAGAAGGTGTGAGTTCCTCAGCATCACTTCAGCCAACATTGTTAGGGTAATAGTGTCGGGGCCTGTTGATCTTGCTGACTGACCTGGAACTTGGCTAACCTGATTATATGACTCTGCCAGAAATGTGTTTAGGTCTGTTAATAAAGCATAATAAATTCAAATGAAGCTTCCTTGGGTCTTCTATCCCAGAACTGTTGTATTTTATTATTTGAACACGAGGCTCCCTGTTTGCGTACTGAAAAAGTTCAAGTGCCTAATTTATTTTGACTTTCACAATTAATCTCCATGTTGCTTTTTCCCACTTAAGAAATGAAACTCTGTGGCACTACAACCATGGATAATTCAGCCATCCGTTTGGATAATGGCTATTAAATGCCGGACATGTCACAGGCCATGTGCAAGGTACTAGGGATACTGTGTGAAACATGAAAGGCAAGGACTCAACTCTATGCCTATTTGTCTTACATATGAGATAGAAAGCCATCTGTGATTCAACCTATTTTTCAACTTTGACCTCCATCAGTCTTCTCATGTTGCTGGGGGCAGCACAGAGAATGTGAGGCAGCTCAGCAGATGAGATACCATTTGAAGGAGCAGGGAGACAAAGGACTGGCATTGTGCAGTCTGTGTTGACGGAAAGCAAAATCACCCTTGCAATGCAGTAGACAGGCTTTCATATTAAAATAAACTTTGAGCATTTGCAAACAGAACAACAGATCTGTCTGCACTAATACAGAAACACGTCACCCGCGCTGTGCAGCATTGTACAGGAAGAATGCTGGGTCAGACTGAAGACGATCAGCAGAACCTGAACAGTGAAGGGGCACCAAGTGAAGTGGTCCCAGACAAGGCAGTTTCCAAATCAAATGGATTTAGTTCACCAATACCCAGTAAGGGGAGATTGGAAATTTATATCAGAACCTACTGTACATAATTTGCAGTTTGCTATATATACTTATACTCAGGTAAATTGTATAATAATCTGTGTCTGTTCTCATTTAATAGTACAAATTGAATCATTTTAATGAGTCTGTTTTTCTGTCATTGAAAGTCATGTATTAGGGAGCATTTTGTAGAGTATATGATTGTAGAACCACTATGCTCTACACCTGAAACTAATATAAAATAATATGGAATGTAAACTGTAATTGAAAAATAAAATTTAATGATCTTTCCCCCAAAAAAGCCATGTTTTAAAGACTCACAGCTTACTGAACTCACCACTATACCCGCAGCACCAAGCCCGGTGACGGTGCCCACGCCTTTGTCGTGTGTTCTGGCTGCTCAGACCGTCTGACCTCATGTTTAGAAAAGGTCTCTCCTTACACATCCCACCTCCCCAAGGTGGCAGCCAGAAAACGAGTTTCCCAGCCTCTTCTGCCGCTGAGGGGCATGTGATGCAGGCTCCACTGTCTGTATCCACAAGGACTTCTACTGAGTAGCCAGCAGCACAAGGAGTAGGCCTTACCCAAAACCTATTTTCTTTTAGTGGAAGTGAGGACTGGAGCATCAGGCTTTCTCCTTCAGTAAGCTTTCCAGGAACACTCCCTGCCCTTCTCCAGGAGGCTGGGTTATATATATACCTCTTCTCTTGGTCTACTTTTTACTTGCACTTTCCCATTGTATTATAATTATTAGCATATTTTATTAGGTTCCAATCTGCTGTAATATTTAAGGTAACACTAGCTGCTCTCAGAAACAACCAAAATTATACAGTGAATCAAACACAAAAGAAGTTTTCCTTTCCTAATTGTATAAAGTCAAAACAGGGTGCCTGGGATCAGCAGACAGCCCTGCTATAGAAGATAATTCAGGGGTCCTGACATCTTCCATCTGTGGCTTCACCATCTGTACCACATGGCTTTCCAGGGCGCCTTGCCCATTTGAACAAGGCCCAAAGGCAAAGGGCATGGAGAATCACGCACTGGGGGGCTTATGAGCCAGGCCCTAAAGTAGTCCTTATCGCTTCTGTTCACATTCTATCACTCAGAGCTCAGCCGCATGGCTACCCCTCACTGGCAGATACAGTCCAGCTTCCCACAACTCCTTCCAGGTGAGAGTACATCAACAACAGAAAATTATGATGAAAGTGTCATATCTTAACTTTCTGTCTTTTCACTTGCTTCTTTCTTCCTCAGCTAGAAAAGGAATTATAGTCAGATGCCTCATCATCCAGTAACCCTGTGTAAATCACAGACAGATGTGGCTCTGACCTAGCTTCCCTTTTCTTGGCTCTCCAGTGCTTTTGTGCTAAACATTTCTGTTTGTTGGGGCACATATTCATCAGATAGTTATTTCTGAATGCTATGCCTAAAACTGCTTTTATCTCTGGGCTCCCCGTGTGTTAATTTGAAAGAGAAAGTGCTTAGCATGCAGCCCAGCACCACATGTGTTCCGACTAGCTGGCACAAGGAAGCATTAGGAGGTTCCAAATCATTGCCTACTGGCCACCCACAGGCTAATGAAGAAAGCATCTTTTTCTTTTTTCTGCTTCTCCTAGGAGCCGTATCAGCAGCCAGAGAGAGCTGGGAATATGACTCGGGTGCCAGGGACCTCCACAGCCCAGACCTTCAGAGTCAGTCGGCCCTACAGAAGCTTCTCGAGTATGGCAGGAGCTCATCACATCAGCAGGCTGCTGCCCTTCACAAACTGCTCACACAGGCCCCTCGTTTCAGCAGCTCTGTAGGAGGAAGCTATCTAGAACTGGCCAATACGGTGAGTATGTTCTGGTTCACAGAACACGTCTTCGGGCCTGTGTGTATTTCCAGTGCAAATATTTTAATTTTGAACTCCAAGGGACATATCGGATATTGTCATTTTTAACTATCTAATAAGCATTGTACTGGTTCCATCATTGCCAATAATGTTAAATGCTCCAAACACTTATGGTTGGTGACCTTACTCATTTATTAAGAAAGAGCAGAATGGACTCCTAAAGTGTTTTTGGTCTCTAACTTAAACTTAATTACTAGAATATCAGTAATAGCTTTTCCACAACTAGAATACTTCTGTGTTACCAGACATTACAAATTAATGGTATATAATCCTTTCTGTTCTCTAATTTGGACTTTTCTCATTTGAAAACCAAAGAGGACAGTAGGTTTGATTTTGTTCCTGCTTGTGCTTTTAAAATATTTTCTGTTGAAAACTATGGCACAACTTAGAATGTAATTTTGCTTAGTTTAACCTTCCCCTTTCCTTTAGGATGAACCATTAGCACGAGGATCCCTGAGTGAAAAGCCACTTCTGAGTTAGCTCTGTGGAATGAGAGTGGGTGGCTGATGGCCTGGACTGTTTCAGGTGACACGCAGTCAGTTTAGAAACTGAGATCGCTGTCCAATCATTGTGGGAAAGGTCCATACACCTACCTTGCTTCTTGACATTGAAATTTGAATGGTGCAATAAGTATCTTAACAACTTCATTTATCTTATGTGTATTTACAGTCTGTTTTGATGTAGAACAGTGGTTCTCAGATGTTTTGCATTTGAGGAACATTTTCTAATGCAGACATTTTTGGGTCATGTCTGAAGGAACTAACAATTCCATATAAGCCAGCAATAATTAAAGCATTAGACAAATTCCAATTGAAGAACATTCTATAACATACCCAACCAGCGCTCCTTGAAACTGGCAAGGACATCAAGAGCAAGAAAAGTCTAAGAAAGAGAAACTGGCGCAGCTAAGGGGAGCCTAGGAAGGCATGACAGCTAAATGCACTGTGGTCCCTGAATGGGACATTAGGTACAAACTAAGGAAATGGAAACCCTAATAAATGTTGGACTTTAGTTAATAATGTATCTATGTTGGTTCATTAACTATGACAACTACATCATAATAATGTAAGATGTTAATAATAGAGGAGAATAATATGAGAATTCTCTGTCCTATTTTTGCAACTTTTCTGTAAATCTAACACTATTATAAAATTTCAAGTGTATTAAAAAACACACACACACAAGTACTACTAGGTTATGCCTATGTCTCATGTAATCTGTAAAAGCACCCATACTTATTGCACTGTCTGTCACTGGGTCACTCCTAAAGGACGTTCTTGCACAGCTTAAGTACAACCATCACCTATCCTAACCTTGCCTTGCTCAGGATATTAGGCATCAGTAAATATGTCATCTTTCTCAGGCTTGGGCTGGGACTTCGGCTGTGCTGTTACACATGATTTGCAGCAAGTTGGACTTCCTCAGCCTTTTTCAAAACAAACATGCAAGAGCAGTGTGGGTTATCCGTCAAGTTTATTTTGATCAAAGTTGACATTCATCAAAACACATTGATCAAAATTTAGTGGCACCTGCTGCGACAGATTCAGGTTTTATGTGTACAAGTGTTATGCAGCAAACCAACTGTTAAAAACTGTAGAAGTTGGCTATTTCCTACCTCTGGGTGGCTCTTAGCCTTTTTCAGTAACCTTTTGGGTTTCATTCTGTTCATCCCCCTCTCCCTGTTGGAGGCCAGCTTACACCCTGCTCCCCAGAGCCAGGTTCTCTCTGTGTGTCACTGGTGAAGCTTTGGGCCCAATGTAACTGCCCGCGATGACCTCTGCAAAAGCAAATGTAAGAAACATTCCTTTAAATGGCAAGCGCCCAGCTCGGGCAGGAGTGTTCACGTTACTAAAATTCATGCAGTACACCCTTAGAGTTTGCACACTTTTCTGTATATATGTCTATAAAAGCTTATGACAAGCACATTGTCAATGATGGTGACTGCTCATTGGACTACAATGAATAAGTAAAAAAAAATAGCTATAACTCCACAGAGAAATAAAGATTGTTGTACATACTCAGTTAAGATGGTCCCTTGGTGAGAACAAGCCAACAAGTGCAAATACAGGCATTGAAGTCCTGTGACGGCAATTATATTATGTATTTTCTCACTGAATTGAAAAAAATGTAATTGCTATTTACACTTGTAGACCCTCAATAACGTTTTGGACCCTGTGGGAGAGTGCATTGTGAGCCCTACCTCATCACCCTTCCAGTATTTTCATCATTTGTCATGTGACTGACGTCGGAGTCCCCCTGTCAAATGTGAGAAGTAGTAAATGATCGTCCTTTTATCCATTGTGCTTAGGGTGGTTAGTTTCATAGCAACAGCTGTTGCAGGGTCTGCTTACAGGGGCCCATGGAGCCTGGTCTGAGAAATATATTCCTTATTGGTGGCCAAAGAAAGCAAATAACCTCTCTAGACTGCACACTTGGGCAATGCCTTCCCTTACATACGCACATGAAAAATAATTTATGTTCCCTCTAAACCAAATGCTAAACTAATAAAATTAAGTTCTGTTCCTTTTTTTTTTTCTTTTAAAAGCAAAAGCCATTTTATCAGTGCCTCGTTTAGAGAGAGAACACACACAGTAAATCACACAGGAAAAGTTTAACATAAAATTTTATTAACTAGTAGCAGGGGATCACCTATTGAGAAGTAAAGAAAACTCTAATGAATACAGAAGCAGCAAATGTAAAAGCAACCACTCCCTCCAATGCGGAGACATAGTACCCAAGGAAGAAAGAGATGTAGAAGAGGACCCTCTCCTCACCAGACCACACGGAAAGGGGTCCCCTGGGTGGCAGAGAGGTTCCCTGAGATGCCACAGGCCAGAGCTGGAGAGCAGGAAACCAGACCTCTGGAATGTCAGCCCAACTTGCTAGGATGCCACCCGCTGGGGAGTCTGAAAGATTCATTGAGGGTCACCAAGGAAAGCATCCACCAAGGTGCCTGAGGAACTCCCTGGGAAGCTGCCTGTTGCAGCGCTGGCAAAACCCACTGAGAAGTCTCCCAAATGGTGCCACCGAAAATCCCTGGGGGTGAGCACCACTGGATGTCCTGGGCTGCTGGCTTCCACCCACCACAGGAGCAAGCTGGCCAGCACAGCAGAACAGGGAAGAGAATTCCCTTCTCCTCCAGTGTCCCTCCAGTGCCCCCAGTGGACAAAGGGAAAATGTTTACAGGGTCCATCTTCAGTTTCACAAACAGAGCATGCAAAGGCAGATTTGGAGATAAGAGGCAATAAATTAATAACTGGCACAAGCATTTTTAGAATTGAGAAGTTTCTGGGAGCTTCCTACACAAGCTTTTACCATTCTAAGCATCTCTTCCTTTTCTTCTACCGCCAAATACTTGCTGCTTCTCCTTCCGAAGACAGTAGATATTACGGCTTTGAGGCTTGACATACAGTTCAAAATACAAAGGCAACAAAATGATATATGTAGAAGCTTTGTAGCAATCAGAGTTGTATCTGAGAAGCTGGATGGCTACACTTGTATAGAGGAAAGGGTTTATTTTAAGGGATAGATCTTAGCCAAATGTGGAAGCTGGTAGAGCAATCTATTTAGGCTATTGATTCTGTATCTAGTATTGAGTCAGAAGTTTCTGTAAGTCTAGCAGATGAGCAGATAATAAGGAAGGCTAGATGTAAAGGAGAGCAAGGACAAGCCGAAATGCTTGGGATCACAGTGAGATCAAGGAGAACAAACTGGAACCTGCTTCTGTCTCTCACCATGTCCACCTTTGATGCTATGGGTGACCTGCAGGAGAAGCTGGTGCCCATTGCTAGCCAGCTGCACACACACCTGGCCCAGGACTCAGAAGAGCTGAAGGAGGAGACCAGGTGAGAGTTGGAGCAAGCCTGGTTCACCACATAAGTGAGTGGCAGATGAGAAACAAGTTTCAGAGCATAAAAAAATATGACTTCTTCCTTACTACCTTCTGAATTTCATGTAGACTATTTCTCATGACCATACGGAACCACGCAGGGAAGAGAACTCCGGGAGCCTAGTTCCAGCTTGGCTAGGCTAGCACAGTGCCAAGCTGCCCCAGAGCAGCGGCAAACTTCCAGTATAAGCTGAGCCTTATTCATAAAGCTGTGAGCAAAGCAATGAGAGACATTTGAGGTCGACGAAAAAGAGATGCAATGAGAAAGATATGTACCCTGTTCTCTGATGGATTTTCTCTCCTAAGATCTATATTTCAGCAAAGCATGCAAGAAGAAATTATAATGTTATCGAACTGAGTAGTGACATATTTAAGTATTATAAAATATAAAACATAACCAAGTTTTATTTTCTAGCTACCACACTGACAAACTGCTGAACAAAATGTCAGTTTCTTGATAGATCCCTTCCACAATGCTACTTGTTTTTTTTAAATATGCATTATCAAACTTCTAAATTTAAAAACATATTTTATTTATTTAATTTTTAGAGAGGAGGGAAGGGAGGGAGAGAGAGAGGGAGAGAAACATCAATGTGTGGTTGCCTCTCATGAGCCCCCAACTGGGGACCTGGCCTGAAATCCAGGTGTGTGCCCTGACTGGAAATTGAACCAGTGATCCTTTGGTTTACAGGTTGCACTCAATCCACTGAGCCACACTAGCCAGGGCTCAACTTTTTAATTTTATGTTAATGAAAGAATTAATTGATGTTAATTAAATGCAATTATGCTATAAAAGAAATCATCCACAAGGTATAAAGTATTGAACCAATACAGAAAGTGGATGAGAAGCTAGTCATTATTCATCTCCCATCTCTCCTCATTTAAAAGGTCTTCATTTTTTAATGTATCCCTGAATTTTTTATACATCCCTAAATTTCTTGGATTTTTAAAATTTTTTTATTGATTGATTTTAGAGGGTTAAGGGAAAAAGAAGAGAAAGAAAAAACAAACACTGATTTGTTGTTCCCTGTATTTACCCATTCACTGGTTGATTCTTGTATGTGCCCCAACAGTTGACTGAACCTGCAACCTTGGCTTTTCTGGACAATGCCCCAACCAACGGAGCCACCCAGCCAGGGGTCCCTGAATTGCTTTTCATATAGGGTACTTTGTATTTCTCCTTTCATAATTATAAGACACTATAATAATTATGGTACTTGTCAGATGTGGGATTACAGTTTTGAAATCTTTGGGTAAAAGGATGTGCCCTGACTTTATGGTAAGAGGAGTGCTGTCCTGGGAGCGCTGTCTTCCGGGCATTGTTCAAAATTAAGAGCAAGAAATTATTAAGCACAGGGCATGCTTATTACCCATTTTCATAGAATTGGGGCAACACAAATAAAATACTGCATTTTCAGAGTGGCTACAGAAGGCTCTAGAATATGGTGTGAATGAAAAAATTTCAGAATCTCAAATTGGCACTTCCAAGTGATTGAAGCTGAATTTCAATAAACAAATAAATTTGGTTGGATAGAGACAAACACATTTGGCTTTGTGTGGTTAGTCATCTAAAATGCCAGCAGTCTCTGGGGAAATGCACTGTTTGGTGGGTTTCCCCTGATATTTCAAACGATGACACCGCCTCGTTTCTACACAGGTGAGGACACAGTGTCTGCCTTCTGCATCCCGCTGCCCAGGGCAGCTTCCTTTAGAATCCTGTGGGCGAGCTGGCTCCCGGGTGGCCATTTGGCTCCATTCTCTGATTTAATTTCACGCTTACAGTTTTGTTTTGTTCTGTTTTTGAAAAAGTGATTTACATTTTTAAAGAAGCAAAACAAAGACAGTTATGAATTATGGCAATAAGAGAAGTGAATTTTAAAAACACAGACACGCGAGTTTTGCAACTCTGTTTATCCAGTGGTCCGAGCACCTTTTGTTCTTTAGGCTGTAACATCTGAGGGCTGGAATTTGGATTAGAGTGCTGTCTCTTGCCATACAAATCTATATGATCGTAATTATTAATACAATTCATCATTAATTGAACTTTATTTGATACAGAATCCATAGTTATATTACTTTAGAAAACATGTCAAATCTACACATTTCAGCCAAGACAGAAAAAACTTCAAAATATGTGCAAATAAATAAGGAGTATGTGTAGTAGTAGCAAGATAGATCAGCATCTTTTTTTTGGGTTTAACCACTTGACCAACTGTATAAAGATGGAGTTATTAAGAAGTCTTCACAAGCACTTTCTGATATCTAAAATACTCTTCAGTCATAAATTTGAGATGAAGTTCTGACATCCTGTTGAAATCACAATACTCCTCCTGGGAGAAACTTTCGATTTGATGGCAGTTTTCTTTATCTGTAACAATGAATATGCTCTTAAAGGACTGACCACTGCTGTCCCTGTTGTTCCTGTTGTTAGTGTAACATCTGCAGTTACAGGCTGTGCAGTGAAGTGACAGGTCCTTAGGGGAGAGGCTCCCTGTTGTCCCTCTCGCCCCCTCTGCTCTTCACTCACCTTGTTCCCGCTGTGTCTTTGTCACAAATGGCAGGACTGAATGATGTGTGTAATGGCCAGAGGAGTCTCCTTTCTCCCCTATAATCTGTTCAGATGTGAAGAGATAATATGACTCTCCTTACCCACAAAGTATCATCAATCAGACATACAAAAGGCAGACATACCATTCTTCAGGAGCTTTTAATCTTGGCAACCAACGTGATACCTGCATGATACGTGTTTGCGCTACAAGAGGACAGTGGATCCCAGACATTGCAATTTCATGGACTGGTAGCATTTCAGAAGATTGAAACTTGCCAACTTTTTATGTTGCCAAAAATCGACAGCCAATCTACCTACTGTCTAATGTCGCCACAATTTCATGAAAGAAAGGATTTTTGGGCACTAAAAGTAGGTAGGTATCTCTAAGTAAATAAGTGAAAAAAATAATAACTTCATGAAAGAATTCACATTGGCTTCTGTTTTCCACATTTCTCCATTTCCTGATGGGAACCCTGGCATGCAGGAAGCCCTGTAGCTGAATAACAAAGGATGTGAATTTTAGCAACATACACCATGTTTATGCTCTTTTCTCTGACTTTGGATGAGTCACTTAACCTCTTTCAGAGTCTGCATTCTCATGAAATAGGAATAATAATACATCCGTCATATGGTTGTCATGGGGACGAAACACAACAAGGCAGAGAAAGTGCCGAATCTAGCGCCTCGCGCACGTGGATGCTCAGTACCTAATGGCGGTTGCTAGTGCTGTTTTCCACATCTCATCAAAGGCAGGTCTCGAGAGTTCCTTACAACTGGATATACCTGGGGTAGAATTTGGAAACACAAACTGTAACAGTTCTTAAGAAATGAGATTGCCCTGGCTGGTGTAGCTCAGTGGATCGAGTGCGGGCCTGCGAACCAGAGGATCACGGTTCGATTCCCAGTCAGGGCACATGCATGGGTTGCAGGCCGGTTCCCTGCAGGCCAACTCCCAGCAGGGGACGCACAAAAGGCAACCATACATTGATGTTTCTCTCCTTCCCTCCTTCCCCTCTAAAGATAAATACATAAATAAAAACTTAAAAAAAAAAAAGAAATGAGATTGTTCAAGCACATTTCAAGATCTTTACCAAGCAGTTTTTTATGAGCTGGGTAGGAGCTACCTCAAAGATGTTGTCCTGAAAAATTATGCTGAATAATCTTGTGTGTAGAATTCATTTGGGAATACCAGATCATGAAAAAGGATAATAATTCCTACCTAGAGATGAAAGGTTGTTAAAAAACCTTTGTCTAACCTCTCCATTTAAAAGATGGTGACATGGAGGCCCACATCAAAATATCTGCCTAAAGTCATACAGAGAGAAACAGGAAAACTGAGGTTAGAAGGTGGGTTTCCTGACATACCTCATGTCGCTGCCCAGGACCGAGGGATGTCCCTCATTGTTGGCAAGAGAAGGGACAGCTGCTGGTGGGAAACAAGGACCCCTATGTCCTCCCCTTAGGGTCTCTGGTGTAGGACTCTGGTGTCTTTTCTGCTCTGCTGGGCGGTATTGGGTTGCTGTTCTCCTGTCCTCGAATCCCCTCTGCAGAGCCATGACACCTCAGTACAGCTGATCATTTGTTAAAACTTCAAACGAAAAGTCCATTACGTTTTTCATGTAAGATGGGTCTAGTAGAGCTTAGTTGTCTTTAACATCATTAAAAACAATTCTGTTAGGTTATATTGCAATAGCTGTCAACATAAATTTTTAAATAACATCAAAATTGCTGAATTTTTTACAGCCATTTTAATGTTGAAGATGTAAGAAAACACACAACATTTTTGGCATATTATGCTTCATTTCTTCAAGAAAGGTAAAAACACAACTGAAATACACAAAAAAGATTTGTGCAGTGTATTAAGAACGAGCCATGTGATCAAACGTGTCAAAAGTGGTTTGCGAAATTTCTTGGTACTATTGACATTTTGGCCAAATGATTTTTTGCTGTGGGGCTGTCTTATGCATTTGAAGATGTTTAGCAGCACCCCTGGCCTCTACCCATCAGAAACCAATAGCGGGAGATAGCTGACATACTTAAAATGGATATCCAAGTCAATAAAGTTTTTGGTGAATATGAAAAATGTGTGTTTCATGTTACAGAAAAACATAATGGACCAAGTATTAGCACACTTCTGTTCCATGCCTCCTGTCATCCCGGTGACCCAGTCCCATCTCCTAGGAACCCCCAGCCTCCTCATTCATCAGCCTGTAAGGGGTGATGCTGGCCCAGCAGGGGCCCCCAGGTTGGCTGCCAGCTGGCAATTGAGGGTCTCTGTTCTGAATGCCAGTGGCTGTGACATTCCAGTTGTTAAATATGTTTACTATCTCTTCTGCCCTTTTGGACTAGAACCATCTGTTGGACTAGAACAACAAGTCCATTTTTAGGACCTGATAAGTGTATGGACCCCAACAGATAGTGAGGTGGTGGGAAGCCATCAGATCTCACTCTCATAATAATTTAAATTATTTTTAAATGATCCCGTTGGGTAGTTCAACAAGGGTTCATGTTTTATTCTGTTTTCTACTGTCTTTGGTATCTCTGGTTAACAGGGATAAAGGAATTTTGCAAATTTTAGAGTACACACTAGAGGGCAGTGGCCCCATATCTAGACACCTGACAGTTACCACGTGCTTTGCATTTCCCTGCCCTCCTTCATCGACGGGAGGGGGAGCAGAGCCTTCTCCACATCATACAGATACCACTTATGTCTGAAGTGTTTTATGAAAACAGATCAGCTACTCGGCAGCACCCAGTCATTTCTTGTAGTTTCCCTTCCATCCTTCTTCAAATGACTTATCTCAGTGTAGCTTTAATAGTAGAGTTACTTATCATTAACAACTTAATGACCTTACTCTTTTTTTAAGACAAAACAAAGAAGAGACAGGAAACATACATTTCTAATTTGCTAAGGTTTTTGTGCCTCTCTGTATGTGCAAATCAAGTCGTGAATTAAGAACAATGAAGAAGAAAGGTCTGTGCAGAGGCAAAACCCGTTTGCCTGTCTGTGGAGCTGCCTCTTTCCCATGATTGCTGAACAGAACCGTGTTTCAACCCACTCGCTTTACCGCTCCTGTCTGTTCTTAAGTGGGACAGAGACCTGCTGGCTCCGAGAGAGGCACAGTTGGTGTGTCTCATAAAAAGATAGTGGGGGGTTGGCGGGCAGTTGAGTGGATTGAGAAACCGAGAAGCCACTGGGCAGAATTCTGCGGCATTGAACGGAGAGGTTCCAGTACAGCTGAACAGCTTAATGGAGTTCAAGAGGAAAGCAGAGGGACATTAAGAAGTATGTCAGTGGATTGTCTGAGTCAACCTTTGGTAGAATCTGAGGAACCTAAATAAATAATTTGATTTATTTTAATTACCTTTGGTTGTTTTTAATTACCTTTGGTTGTTGGGTTATTTCTTTGGAAGGGATAACCTATGAGACTAGATCATCTGAGACCCTAGGTTTATAACAGTTATATATGGAATGAATTTGCAGGGGCTTGTTTTTGAATTTGTGAGATCTGCAGATGTTGGTTCACCATGTTTACTATTTGGCACAGATGGGAAATAAGATGATCTTCTTCAGTTCGCCTAACCAGAGTCCTGGGTGGGAGAAAGGATGCTTGGACCTTCATAACTGCCTGTGCTCTCCGGCACAGAGATGGGAACTCCCTCTGCACTTCTCCTGGTGTTGCCAGTATTTATTGAGCATTTACTATATACTACATATTGTGCTTCCCATAGATCTTGCTTAATCCTCACAACAACCTTATGCCATACATGAGGTTATGATCTCTGTGTACAGATCCAAATCCTCCCTGTGTAGAGGATTAGGCCTGGCTGGTGTTGCTCAGTGGATTTAGTGTGGGCCTGCGAACCAAAGGGTCGTTCGCCAATTCGATTCCCAGTCAGGGCACATGCCAGAGTTGAGGGCCTGGTGCCCAGTAGGGGGTGTGCAAGAAGCAACCACACGTAGATGTTTCTCTTCCTCTCTTTCTCCCTCCCGTCCCCTCTTTCTAAAATAAATAAATAAAACATTTGTTAAAAAAGAGTTTGAGGATGAGGGAGATTGTCTGGGATGAAAGTGAGGATGTAACAGGCTGAGATTTGAACCCAGCTGTGTCTGACTGCAGCTGACGTTTGTAGCCAAGATTTATGTGCCCTCAGAGGAAGAAGCAATGATGCAAGCAATGCCAACACAAAATCATCCCTTCTCCTGACCAAACCTATAGAGTGCAGTGCTGTCTCACACCCTGGATTGGGTGTGGATTCCTGGTCTTATTCCATCACAGCACAGAAATGATGCCCTGGCTGGGCCTGGGTTAGCCTGAGCCATCTCTCTCTCTCTGTCTCTCTCTCTCTGGCTCTCTCTCTCTCACACATACACACATACACACACAGATAGAGACTCACTGGTTGGGTTTTCATTTCTCTGATTTTGTATAAGACATTGTCTCTGGAGGGTAATTAAAACCCTAGTGGATTTATGTTGGGGCCTCCCGACATGATTGTGTAGTTATTTATGCCCAGATGACAGGGAAGATTAGCATTAAATGCTGAGAGAAATGCTCCTGCCACTTTGATGCAGTTAGAGGCATCTATCAAAGATCACTTTGCAACTGAGAAACCTCAGTCTAATTGCCAAGAATACTGCAGGCTTTATTCAGCCAGACTTAACGGTAGGGAAAGAAAGAGTTAGTAGTGAGAGAGGTGGACCCCACCTTAACTTGTCCGTAGGCTCTTCAGCAGCGGAGGAGTAATCTCTTCTCCACTCACGTCTCTCTTGGGTCTTTGCGGTAACTGTCCTCGTACCATGGATGAGGGCAAAACCTTTCCCTAGAGACAGAAGCAGGCAGAAGGACTGATGTGTTCCTATTACTATGAGTAATAACTGGCCGCATTTGTTAAGTGTCTCCTCTGTGTTGGATTTTGATGGAAGGGCCTTGTCTGGATCATCTCATCTCATCTGTAGGTGGCCAGCCTCCCTCTCAAGCCTGACCCTCTCCTCCCCTCCCCCAACTACCCCTTGGCCATTTGTTTCTCCGTGGGAGGAGGTGAGGAGGCACTGCTTATCTTAAAGAATGGCATTCACATAAACTCAGGGAGCAGTAAGCATTGCCAGTGACTAAGGCAGAAAAGGATTAGAAGGTCTATGAATTACAATGTCAATTATACTACTATTGAGAAAAGCAATCACTTATTAGCTGTTAGCTTTTATTTCTTGCTCACAGACATCAGTATAATGTTTCATACTAAAATACAGGGTCCAGCAGAAGTAACTCCTGCTTGAGTGTGGTGGGTAGGGTAATAATATGGGTATAATAATTCATAGTTTTAATTTGAATGTTTCACCTGAAATGTCATATGGTGTGCTTGAATATGATATTGTTATGTTACAAAGTTACATGCTTAGGATTTTGGGATAGAGAAGGGGCGTTATTTGTGCCAGACCCTGTAACATGCTTAGTAGTACTGGTAACGCTATAATACCCTGATGTCAACCGCCTCTTCTTCCTCCAGTGCCAATGCCTGTTTGTGCCGGCTCGGTTTCCCCCTGCAGTGCAGAATCGGAGCTCAGGAGAATCTCTGCTCACAGATGAATTGGTGAGCAGTACAGGTTTTCATAAAAGATGAGGACGTGGAGATTTCTACCACATGTAAATCACCTCCCTCTACATACACATGTACACATGCACATACACACTCACCTCTTTTTAAGCAAAGAGGACCATCGGGGTCCACATTAGACATGTCCAGCTTCTTTGAGACCCTTCCCTGACCCAGACCTGAGGTTTTTTTCTCTGCATTGCACACCCTTGTCCCCGCCCTGGCCTTGCTCACTCTTCTCTCTTTCCTTTTCCTTCTTAGGAGCAATGCAGATTCCTGTCCTAACATCACATGTTGTCATCGAGAAACCATCTGTTGTTACTAAACATGTCCTTAGCAGCCTGTCCTTATGTACGTGGTTCACCCAAGTATTCCTTCCACAGAAACCCTTCCCACAAGAAATTCTAGGGGAAGAAAATTTTCATTTCATTATAGAAACAGGGCTTATTAAGACAGGATTCTGAAAAGAGGGACCATTTATAGCTTATTGACTGTGAGTAGTCTGATGTCATCCACCACAACCCAGACATCTGATGTTCAGCAGTGCTTGAAGGGGTTCATTAGCATGGGGATTTGTGGAGACGACTAAACAAAAGTTAGAAATGACTTAATCTGTACTCTATGGTGAGAACCGTAGAAAATTCATTATAAATTTACTGTAGCAGCCTAACTGTACATGAATAGGCATGGTGCTTCCTATTTGCCCTAACTTCCCCTTTGTTATAAAACCACATATAACCTTTAACCAGATAGCCCTGGTTCTGGGCCCTTCTGTATGACCATATTACTCTTGTCTCTAGGTTTGATTCATAGTTAGATGTTAGAAATTCGAACCATATCACACTCGAACACATTTTCTCCATTTGTGACCACTAATGGCTTTAATCTAGACAAAACATCTAATTTACAACCAGAGGTATAAGTGAAACCCTGTTCATTGCCTCCCCCCCCCACACCCTCAGAGTCATCTCAGGTTACTTTATTATAATGCAACCCAAACCCCCAGCTTTCACCACCGCTTTCCAGAGTGGGGGACATTTGGGTCCACCTCTGTTGGGCCTGGTTGGCTAAAAACATTTCCAGTGAATCCAGAAAGGTAACTGTAGTATCAGAGGGGTAAAACTAGATCAGGGTTGGCTGTGGTTGGATGGTTTAGATTCCTGTGAAATTTGACTGTAGAGTGGCTCCTTTTACAAGCAAAATGCAAGTTGAGGCTCTTGAAAGTCTGCCTTAGAATGAATTAAACCTTGATCAGAATGGCACCATGCATTGTAATACTTTCCATTAAGTAAATGGCTTTTACTTGTTCGATAAAATATTCAAGATTATCACTGAGATTTAAGTTTCTCTGGGCCCACAGCACTTTGGTTCTGGGCGATTGCCTAAGATAGCAGCCAAAGACTTTGCAGGGAGGCTGATGGGCAGGAAGGGGAGAATTTTCACTTCAGGCTCCTTGAAGGTCATTGGAAATATATTGAGAGCAACTTGGGCAACCAGGACAACTAGAATTAAATATACTCCCCCAGAAAGGTTTTGTTTTGAAATTATAAATTCAGTTTGTTTGAGCATTCTTACTGTGTGAATTACTAAAAGTTTGTCCATCTCTATAAGCACGGCCTGTACGATATATTACAGAGGGCTGTTGTCAGGGTTTGTGGTGAGAACCTCTTATTCCTGTCCCCCACAACTTATTTATAAATATGTTGCCAAATTCTCTGTGTAGGGAGCAGTTCTCAGCTTTCACATTTCTTTCTGAATGAGCCCAGTGGGCTAAAACTAAGGACATGAATATTTGTAAAACGGCAGCCCAGACCTGGGTGAGGTGTCAGCTCCCTTTAGATTCTCGGAAAGAAGGAGTGATCATCCTATTGGCACTAGTGTCTGTCTTCCCTGTATTTTCTGTGTCTCCCAAACTATGTAAGATAAGCATTTATGGTTTTTATAGTGGAGGAGAAAAACTTTTTAAAAATCTTAGTTGTAATCGGTATATATTCCAATTAGACGTAAGAATACTAAAAGAATGCTTACCAAAAGGAAGTTGAAAACGGTGTTTATCTTGGAGTAACTGATGATTTCAGTTTCTTTCTTTCTTTTTTTTTAAATTTTAGAGAGAGAGGAAGGGAGGGAGAAAGAGAGGGAGAGAAACATCAATGTGCGGTTGTCTCTCACATGCCCCTTGCTGGGGACCTAGCCCTCAACCCAGGCATGTGCCCTGACTGGGAATCAAACCAGTGACCCCTTGGTTCGCAGGCCTGCACTCAATCCACTGAACCGCACCAGCCAGGGCTCATTTTGGTTTCTCCAGTTTTGCTAATTTGCTCTTGAAATTTTCCTGCAATACATTTTACCTGCAAAATGAGTGAGAACTTTTCTACAATGAACATTATCTACATATTAAAAATGGTTTATATATATTTTTAAATCATACCTGGGCCCAAAAGTCAATATCTGTACTGTAACTTTGTTCTTGTTCCACGTCAACATTCCAGGTTCAGCAAGTGTAGAACCCCCTCTGTGTTGAGTTGGGTGCAGGAGGTTCAGAGGCTGTCTCAGAGAAGGCAGCCGACAGAGACCGGCAGATCCCTATTGCTCTCCCCACTCCATTTTTTTTTTCATTTTAATTGTTGGTCAAGTACAGTTTTCTGCCTTTTACCCTAATACCCGCTCCGTTTGTTTCTTCCCCTGCAACACCCCAGAGGCCACACCAGGCCTGAGTCGGGAACAGCAGCAACAGTAATAGGAACAGTAATTACACATTTGTGCCATTCGTCATACTTTTACCTTTCCTGATCATTCTCATCCGAGCCTCTGAATAACTCAAGAGTAGACAGTGGCCTGGCCTCAGCATTCCTTTCTCATACACAGCCCCGCTGAGGATTTTAAACGGAGCAGATCATGTTATTCTTCTGCTAAAGACCCATCGAAGGATTCCCAGTGAGTATAATTTACGCTATTTACAAGAGGCCCTGCGTGACATGGCTAAGACCACCTCTGTGACCTCATCCTTCCCACTTTCCTGATGAAATAGGCTCTGTCCACGCCAACCCCCGTATACACTTCAGGTCTTTCACTTGGTCCCCTTTTTCATTTGGTTCCTTCTTCCAGATGCTCTTCTTCCTCTTGCAGCCAATGACACCACCTTCTACTCTGGGCTAACTCTGTTTTATCTGTCTCAGCTTGAATATCTTCTTGTTAAGCCTTTCCTGACTGCTCTCTTTAAATAGGTGTGTTCTTACCTCTCACTCACTTCTTTCTGTAGTAGTTATTTATGGCTGCATAACAGATCACTCCAAATCTTAGTGGCTTAAAACAAGTAACACTTCAGGTCTCATACAGTTTCTGTGGGTCAGCAACCCGAGAGCAGCCAGGCTGGGTTGTCTGACTCAGGGTCTCTCCTGAGGTTGGAGTCAAGACCTCAGCCAGGGCTGCAGTCATCTGAAGAATCTCTTTCCGAAGTGACTTGCTCACAGGCCTGGCAGGGTAGTACTGGATGTTTTCTATGTCCAATTAATTGTTTATTTGTTTATTATTTGTTGGCCCCCACTCATTCATTCTCTATCTCCTGCAGCCAGCCCAGTGCCTAACACATAGTTGATGCTCAATAAATACTTATCGAATGACTTGGAAACCCCTACCTTGTCACTCAGCTGATCATTTAAAGCAAAAAGTATAAATAAAGATAAAATGAACACTGCTGGTTAATGTTGATTTCATCCAAAAAACTTTAATTAAATAATTGGATGGGCATAGAAAGTGTTGATTTCCTCTTTATTGACTGAAACACTTTGATTTATTTCAGTTGTGAAGCTTGTAACATATGATTTAAGTTTTCATAATTGGTTTCCTTCATTAAAAGGAAAAAAATTGAAGTGAAACTCTTCATCACAGATTTGTCTTTTGTGTCTTTTTGTATGGGATCATTTCCTTTATTTCAATATATTCATGAACAGAAGTTATGAATATAACTTCTGTACTGTATAGTACAGACTAGTACAGAATAGTACAGTATAGTACTGTATAGTACAGAAGTTATGAATATATACTTCTGTACTGAATATACAGAAATAATCAAAATAAATATTTAGTATTCCCATGTTAGATACTCTCAATAGGTAGGAATGTTTTTAAAAATCAAACTGCGCCCTGGCTGGCGTAGCTCAGTGGATTGAGCAGAGGCCTGTGAACCAGAGGATCACGGTTCAATTCCCAGTCAGGGCACATGCCTGGGTTGCAGGCTAATTCCCTGCAGGCCAACTCCCCGCAGGGGACACATAAAAGGCAACCATACATTGATGTTTCTCTCCCTCTCTCCTCCCCCTCTAAAGATAAATAAATAAATAAAATCTTTTAAAAAAATAAAAAATAAATAAAAATCAAACTGCAATGGTCACATGGTCACTTATAACTTTTCCCTAGTAGATGGTAAAGTCTGAGAAGCCACCAATGTACCCACTGTGTGTCCTTGCACTCAAGTGTGGTCCATGAATCAGCAGCATCGGCTTTATCGGGGATTTTGTTAGAAATACAAATCTTGGGCATCACCCCAAACTAAGTGGATCAAAACCTGCATTTTAACAAGTTCTCCAGTCACATGCACATAAAAGTTTGAGAAGCACTGCTCTTCCTACAGAACCAGGCTTTGCAGTTAAGGAAGTCTTTTGTACTCCAGAAAAATGGAGCATTTGCTTTTCTGGAGTCAGGTTCAGGAATAAAGGCTCCATCTTCTCCTAACTGGGAGGCTTGTAATTGAGGAGATATTTTCAAGTGTTCCAAGTGTTAACCACAGAACATCACTACCCTTTAGTTTCCCAGTGTGGTCGCTGCACCTGCCTGGTGCAGTTCCGCTCATATCCAGAAGGCTGAGCTCTCATTTATCTTTTACCGCAAATTAGTAAACAATTTGAAGAACCGGTTGTTTCTAGTTCCCAAACACTAAGGTTTGAAAACTGGGGTCGAAGTTACTGAAATTAGGTGACCCTGATAATAATATTTTTCCCTGTTGCTTTTGGAAAAGCTTTTTTATATCTTTTGCTGTACAAAAAAATGTTGGTTTTTAAACTCAGCTATGGGAAAGACATTTTAGTTTCATTTCTAAACTCCAAATTAAAAATAGAAATTCTACACTTTCATATTTCAGTAGAAATGGGAATTGCTTATCATTCTTGTTACTGTTTTCTTTAGCTTGAGCAGTTTCAGTTGTTCTGAGGGTATTTTGCAAAAACAGAGCAAAATGACTACTGAAACGTGAGTGTAAGATGAAATACGGTTTCACACTTATTTTTTCTTTTTAATAAAGACTGGGCTTTCAAAAATTAGAGTGGTTGAATTTCCTGAAGGCATTTATATCATTGTGTCAACTAAGAACGAGTAGGATATCATATTTAAAATATTTGAGAAAGTTATTATTAGTGCTCTGTCGATGCCCCTTACAGAGATGTTAAATGATTGACACCTAACAGATTCTCTTCATAGTTCTAAATTCTGGTCCAATTTTATTTTATTTAAGGGCAAGATTTCACCTGTGTACTAATTTACCCACCATGGTTTTCATTCAACGACCTCCATGTGCCGTCATGGGGCCCAGCCTTGAGTTGCAAAAGAGGAGGGTATAAGATAGAAAGGAACCACGTTTTCTGAAGTAATAGTTTGACCAGGGAACTCTGTTAATTATTAAACTAGTTACTGGCTCCTGCAGTTTTTAAGATATAAGACAAGTGCTTTGCTAATTCTAAAATAAACATGTATTTACCCAGATATATCAATATGTGGAACAAGTAAAGAGAGGACTTGCAGGTTATCAGGCTTCTGGGCTACTTAATACTCTGTTGCTGCCATGGTGACATTTAAATTGTTTTTTGGCTTTTTTCTTCTTGCAATGACTCTAGTGAATTTTCTTAATCTTGTCTCCTGTATAATTTTATCACCACTGGAAAATCTGTTTCCTGACATGATTCTTAATTTGCATTTCTTACTTTTTTCTTTTTTTCCAGTATGGTTCTCACTAAGAATCTGTTGCCATTCCTGCTACTGAAATTTAGATTTTTGAGACAAACAGCTTGTGTATATATGTGTGTGTGTGTGTTACTACATAGTAGGTTTGAACTTATACATATAAATGTGAGTTTTTCTGGGAAGACACACTTCATGCATATAATAATACAGAAATCCAAAATATTGTTTGCATTTCTGCAGAAGTTTATATACATCATTAAATATGCTAGTGAGTCAAATTATTGAAGATTAGGAAACAAAATACTTTCAGAATAAGGATGTAGAAAAATACCTTTTGGCTATTCTGCTTGACACATGGAGTTGCTTTTGTAGTATTTTATGGTGATGACCTTGGTACTCTAATGGCCATGCTGTCATTCAGTACTTTTTAGAGCAGTAAGGAGAAGTCCAGAATCAAATTATGCTGAGAGATGGCCACTTTGTGCTAGGTTTGCCAAGAAGTAGGCAAGGTACTAGGAACTTCCAGTCTGTCTCCTCCAAGAAGTTTTGTAGGAGGGAGGGGCCTGGTGATGCTTACATGACAACGTCCTCAGCAGTTTCACCGGGACGCACGGCAAAGGATACTCAGTAGTTCCTGGAGCCAGCACACTTGAAGACTGTTGAACGTGGGAATCTTGTAAGAATTCAGCCTTATGCTTAATTTGCGCTTGGTCTCAGATTTGTTACATAGGAAATATAATTGAATCATACACAGATGGAAGCAGAGATCTAGTTTCTTTCGAGTTGAATTTTGATTTGAAAAGGAAAGATCAGATCCATTCAATTCCCATTCATCTTCCCTTTCTCCAACGCACAACAAATGCTCAGCCAGTGGCACGTGCTTTCCCGAAGCCTGGTCGGCAGGCTACAGCGGCAGGACGGTCATTCCAGGCGGTGCACCCACATTTGCCACATGTAGTCATCAAATAAGACCATGTCACAGGACAGGGCCAAAGTTCCTGTTTTAGTTCCCTTTCAATTCTTCTGTTTATGTCAAGAAAAGAGCCTCATGATGGTGTGTGGAGGTCTTGAGTACCTCCCTAAACTTTTCTAGCCTTCCTTACAAGGAAAAGGCAGGCTGCAGGTTCAAAGCTCCAGGTAGGCAAATGTTTAGCTAGAATTTATTTTTACAGTTGCTTTCTACTTAAGTCAAATTATAATTATTTTCTGTTAATAATAATATTATAAAATTGTTTATTTTAAATAAATATTTTAAAGTATAAATCTATGAATTAGAGGAAAAGAGTAAGTAGAATGTAACACAGATGGTACATGGCCTGGCAAAAGCTGTAAAGGTGGTACCGAAAGAGCCTTAATAAGTCCATGCTTGTACAGAAAAAGAACAGGCTTTGGAATCCCATGAGTTAGGCTTCAGATTTACATACGTTTGGGCACTTACTAACTTTGTGCCTTTAAGGAAATCATTTCCTCTCTCGGCTTTTGTTGTACTTACCTCAAAAACAGCAGTAACAGTGATACTATATATGTGAATATATAGTAGAGTGCTTTAAAAAATAAATGTAAAGTCAGTCCTCCACATCTGCAGATTCAACCAACCAGGGATGAAAACTATCCTATTCAGAAAAAAGTGCTCCATTATTGATGATGTGAGCTGTGTCGTTAGGCCCACCATGGTTGTGTCTGTACTCCTCATGCACAGAATATTTTTCTTGCCATTATTCCCTAAACAATACAGCATGACAACTATTTACATAGAATTTACATTGGATTAGGTATTTTAATGATCTATGGGTGATTTAAAATAGAAGGGAGGATTGCATAGACGGTACATAAATACTATGCCAATTTATATAAGCAACTTGAGCATCCATGGATTTGGGTATCCCTAGGGTCCTGGAACCAATCCCATGCAGTTACTGAGGGACGACTGTACTCAAAATGGAACTAAACTCTTTAAAATGCCATCATTATAATTTCCTTAACAAGTCCATCTAATCCATCTCCCTATGGTGTGGCATCAATAACGGGAAATTATCTGGCCTCCCTCTTTGTGATTGGTTTGCTTCCCCTCTGTCCTTCTTATCTGTCATACAAAGCACTGAAGTGTCCCAGTGCATCGTGTGATAGTTAAGATAAAAATCTTAAGTCTGTAAATCTGAAAGCTGAAATGCTATTATGACCGTATTTTTCCTTTTGATGTTTACAAAGCAGCTCTGGAATTTCTGGGCTGCCTGGACACTGTGAGGTAGCCGACTTACTGGCACACCTTTCCCCGTTGGCCTCTCCATCAGCCCATCCACGCTGGCATTGTTGAAGACCTGTGGATACATTTACAACTTACACAGCCATATGCTACCATCCCATTTTCAATTCCACCTCTGGAAGGAAGGTTTTATGGAAAACGTTTTGCTCGGGGTGGTGGACATACTGAGAAAGGTCCACGCTGCACATTGTGATGGCTCTTTTCCTACCACCGTCACATGCACTCGCCTCCTTATGTGAAGTGCTTCTCTAGCATCTGGCCCTACGCTTCCCTTTTTGTTCTTATCACTCATGAAAGCGACTGCTGGCACACCTGTACATATGTGCACTGTGGCACATTGATTTAATAGACATGCTCATTAGAATGTCACGTGCTCAAATAAATTTCCTCATGTCCATTTTAAGATAATGCAATAAACTCACTTTCCCAACAAACTCAGAAACGGCAAGGCAAGCCTCGTATGGACCCAAGGGTCTGTTAATTCCACATGTGGCCGATTCCCTGAAGGGAGATGTTTGAATACATTTTCTTTAAGTGGGTTAGCTAACAGAAAATGTAATTCATATGCTAACGTGTGTCAGGCAGCTGAGTTCCAAGATTCAGTTCATCATTATCTGGGATTGTGGGTTTAATCAAGTTTCTTCACTTAATCTGAATGTGTTCGAGACTCAGCTTCCTACTTTGAGGAAAACCCTCACCTTTTATTTCTTTTGGATCGTCCCCAGTTTTGTGAAATCTGACGAAGACAGCCAGTGAAGTGAATCTAATTTGGATGGTTTATGGAGGGAGAATCAGGGAGGCCTAGGAGAGAGTTTCTTTCATTGAAATAGCTTTGTCCGAGAAGACATTTTCACCACACTGTTGCATCTGCTGCAGTCTTATTTCCATTTTGCTTTGCTTATATTAAAAAGGAATGCTATTAAAACAAAAATTTGGTGAAATTCACATATATATATATATTCAAGTAAGTGGGTTGTGCTGAAGGCTGTGTTGTTTGCCAGATTCTGCATGTCTGCCATGGGATGGAAGCACGGTTCAGTTTACCCTCTTTGCTACAAAGCCAGCACATGTAAAGGAGTTTATTTGCTCAGAGTTGGGCATCGGGTGTAATAGAATTATGTGCTGTGTTTGTGTGACCCTGCCTTTTATATCCCTGTAGTTGCTCATTTGTTCATTTTTCAGATGTAAATTAAAAGTGGAGATTGCAGATTAGACGTGCCAGGGCTCATGTAGGCTATGTGAAATTTAGTTTCTCTCACTCTTTGAACTTACTGGATCATGACAGAAATATAAATGAACTCTAAGAGAACACTCAATTCTTATGAGAATTCATTTCTGACAAAAATAGGTACTTGCTTTTGCTAGCAATGAGGCCTACAAATTTATATTCCCCTCTGTTCTTGTTATTTGTTATTGTTGATTCCATTAGTATTACTACAAAGGATTGTAAGCAATATTCTCAAGTTTCTTTATGTCCTTCAGTTGGGAATGTGATTAATGTTAAGTAGATTCTCCTACTTATTAGAAGATGCATCTCTTGAGAGTATGCTTTGTGTCCAGGACTGTCTGGGCACTCTACAATGAGAAATAATCTAATTACGTGAATCTGCTGCTATCTTTTAGAAGGTTATATGGAGAATATTTGATCTCTATGAATGCTATTAAGATTATTTACATACCATAATTCAAACTTGACTTTTATAAACCAACTTTGTGACACAGAACTTAGTATTAAGTGAACTATTTAACATCAATGCTATTTATTATTTATGTTCTATAAAATATCAATTTCATAAGGTTCAACCTAACACATATAAGTTGTTGAACACCTACTAGATAAATAACTGTATTTAGCATATGAAGAATATGCTTAATACTCTTAAGCATCTCTTAATACTCTCAGCACATTTTAAGATTAGCTTTTATTTCCCATGTGATTCATTTCCTTCTGTATCATTGGTGCCAGTGATGGGAGGTGCTTGAAAGATAATTAAAAAAAGGATTAAACATGATCAATATGAACAAAGCAGGCAAAAACAATATTTTGGGGATGAGAGAAAAATAAGGGTGGTTCTTGTTAGTTTGGACAATGGTCTGTGCAGGCTTCCTCATGTGCCATGATGTGACAATGACAGGCTCTGAAGGGCCACCAAGAGGCCGAGGGTGGTTTTAAGCGGTTGTGTCCCTAATAAGTGGGAAAATAAGACAAAATTCTGGAGCCTGATTGGTTCTGGAATATGAAATTCTAAAACAATCAATGAGATACAAGCAGGAAAGAAGGAAAGGAAAAAGGAAAGGAAGGGAAGGGAAGAAAAGGAAGATAGGCACCATCAAGGATGTGGAACATTAGATGGGTTTCCTGTTTAGAGAATGATAAAGGTGTTGGGGAATGCTGATTCAAACACTGTTAGGAAATTCTGTAAGAGTGTGATGATAGTTTAATTGAACCATGTTATCGGGTATCCTTAATAAAGACATTCATTCCTTGATTCTGTCTTCATTTAAGAAATAAGACCTCTTGCCCTGGCTGGTGTGTCTGAGTGGATTAAGTGCCAGCCTGTGAACCAAGATGGCTGGTTCAATTCCCAGTCAGGGCTCATATCTGTGTTGCATACCAGGTCCCTAGTTGGGGGGCCAGCAAGAGGCAACTGATCAATGTTTCTTCCCTTCTTTCTCCCTCCCTTCCCCTCTCTCTATAATTATATAAATAAAATCTTTTGAGAAAGAAAGAAAGAAAGAGAGAGAGAGAGAGAGAGAAAGACAGAAAGAGAGAAAGAAAGAAAGAAAGAAAGAAAGAAAGAAAGAAAGAAAGAAAGAAAGAAAGAAAGAAAGACAGACGGACCTCTCCCTAGCTGGGTAGCCATTTTGGTTAGCATGTCATCCCAATAGGCCAAGGTTCCTTCTATCTCTGATCAGGGCACATACAAGAATCAACCAATGAATATATTAATAACTGAACAACAAATGGATGTTTCTTTCTCTCTCTCTCTCTTTCCCTGCCCCCCCCATCCACATACTATCCACATACAAAAAAATAAAGTTGGATCTTTACATCACACTATCTTAAAAAATTAACTTGAAATGTATCATAGACCCAATGTTAGAGCTAAAACCACGAAGGTATTAAAATAAGTATAGAAATAAATCTTTATGGCCTTGTATTAGGCAATAGTTTCTTAGATATAACACCAAAAACATAAACAACAAAAGAAAAAAGTAGATAAATTGTACTTCGTCAAAATTAAAAACTATGTTGCTTCAAAGGACACTATTAAGAAAGTGAAAAGGCAATCCACAGTATAAAAGAAGATATTTGCAAATGTATATGCAATAAGGGTCTAGTCTCCAGTTTGTATAAAGAGGTCTTACAACTTAAAAATAAAAAGGCAACCCAATTTTTAAATGGGCAAAGGATTTGAGTAGACATTTCTCCTGAGAAGATATACAGATAGCCGATAAGTACATGAAAAGCTCTCAACCCCATCAATCATTAGGATAATGCAGATCTAACCCACAATGAGATACAACTTCACACCCACTAGGATGTCTATGTACAGCTTCTCCCCATCATAAAGTAGAGCATTCCCAAGAAACCTTTTATAAACCAAGACAGCATAAAACAAAGAAGCAATTACCTTAGGACACTGTTTACTATAGATGCACAAAATAAATTGAGAGAAAGCACAGATGCTCACAGACACAGTTCAAAGCCATGGAGGCTTGATGCTGAAATGCTGAGTGTAGTTCCCAAGGAAGGAGCTTGGCGGTGCCACCCTTAATGTTCAGGATGTGAGCTGCCAGTATAACTGCCTACTGCAAAACAAACGCTGAATGATATTTTTTGCTATGAAAAAAAACCAAAAATCTTCTTTGGAATTTTTTTTTAGTTAGCAAAAATAGGTACTAATGTAGATCTTATGTAAAAGTGAAATGGTGGAAAGTAAACTTTAGAAAAGCAGGATACCTGTGGTCAAAAAGACAATATGGCCCTGGCTGGTATGGCTCAGGGGATTGAACGCCAGCCTGTGAACCAAAGGGTCACTGGTTCGATTCCCAGTCAGGTCACATACCCAGGTTGTGGGCCAGATAAGATCCCCAGTCATGGGCGCACAAGAGGCAGCCACACATTGATGTTTCTCTTCTCGTTTTCTCTCCCTTTCCCTCTAAAATCAATAAATAAAATCTTTTTAAAAAGACAATATGTGTAGGTGAGGCTGTGGAGAAATCGAAACCCTCAAACATTGCTGGTGGAAATATGAAATGATGCAACTATTTTTGGTAAACAATTTGATATTTCCTCAAAATGTTAAACACAGAATTACCCTATTACCAAGCAATTCCATTCCTAAACATATACACAAGAGAATTGAAAACATGTATACAAAAACTTGCTCACAAATGTTCACAGCAACATTATCCATAATAGTCAAAAAAGTGGAAACAACTCAAATACCCATTAAATGATGAATGGATAAACAAGATGTGGCAAAACCATGCAGTGGACTATTATTTAGCAATAAAAAGGAATCAAGTCCTGAGACATGCTACAACATGGAAGAACCTTGAAAGCACACTAAATGAAAGAAGCCAAAACCAAAGTGCCACTTATTGTTTTATTCCTTTTATGTGATGTGTGCAGAATAGTCAAATCAATACAGACACTAAGCAGATTTATGGTTGGGATGAATCTGGAGTAACTGCTAATGAATATAGGTTTCTTTTGGGGGTGAGGAAAGTGTTCCAAATTAGATCACGGTGATGATTGCTTAAGTCTGTGAATATAATACACTTGATCTTAGCCAAAAGCCTGAGAAGTGACATGACTATACTGAAAAACCACTGAATTATACACATTAAAAGGTTAATTTTAATGTATGTGAATTATATCCCAGTAAAACTTATAAAAATATTTTTCAAAGACTTATTTATACAATGTCATGATTTGGGATAAGATAGCTGGGCTGGAACAGGCAGAATGATTTGGAGTCGAGCTGTCTCATGAAGTTATAGTTACCAATATAAAGAGATAAGTCCTGGAAGATGCCACTCGCAATAAAGTGCAGAGCCAGGAGAGAAGGGAGGGCTCAAGCACTGGAAGAGGAGAGGAAGAAGGGGATTGAAAATGACTCCAAAGTTATTAGACTGGCAACCATGATTCCTCTTACAGAAATTTGCCAGTTGAAATTAAAGCTGATTTTTGGTGGAAAGCTCAGTTTCAGACATGGTTTATGGTGATGGCAAGACTTAAAGTGTCTGGTGGTCCCATGAAAAAAACATTAATGGGTTTAATGTTAAACACAAATAAGGGTCATGACTAGAGTTGCCAATTAAAGAGCATTTGTGTAGGAAGAAAAGTTTAACCTTAAGTGGAAATTGTGCAGAACAAGTAAGAATGGCTGGAAGAGGGAAGTTGACTTATCAATATAGTCAAAGAGCCTGTAGGAACACGCTACCATTTTAGCCTGTGCACTGGCACTTTGTGGACAGTCTAGGATGAGGGCCTTCCCCAGCCCGCGCCTCGGATCGCCTGTCTTCTCCCATCAGCTCGGTACATTGCCAGGTGAACTTCCTCCTTTGTTAGAAGGTCTGTGAGCCATTATAGTATATTAATTATTTCTGTTCCCCTTTTGGTCAGCTGCTGCAACATTTTTTAAGTAAAGACAGTAATGGAATGATGCTGTTTTAACCTCCCAAAGAGGTCTGGAAATAACAGTGGCAGGCATTTGGAATTTATTTAATTAAAACACGTTTTCCATACTTCACTACATCTATTTTCATGCATCTATTTAATGTACATTTTTTCGTTTTCCTCTCTAGGAGATTGACCATAAGTAAGTACTCCTTGGGAGGATTTCAAACTTTTTAAAAACTCTTTTGGATTTCCAACTCCTTCATATCCATTGATTATTTTTTATTTCTATAGATAATTTGATATAGTTTAAAGAAAGTTTGAGCACAAATCTGTAAAGATTTTTGAAAAATACTCTGAATATTTAAGACAACATAACACAGATTCTAAGTTTTGGGTTCCAAAATATCCTATCAAACCACAAAGAGGTTTTGAAGCATCATGTAATGCTTGCATAAGTTAGTGAATCTCAACTAGGAATTCCCCTCTGATAATGTCAGGGGTGTGGATGCCAATGATTTTAGGTTATTAGAATGACTCGCCCTGATGTGAGGCGGTTCATGAATGTGATTAATGGAACAGACAGACACCACAGAGGTGCTTTCTTAATGCCTGAGTTATATTTGCAGTTGGAGAAGGTTGGATTTTTGTTTGTTCTGCATGTGAGATTTAATCTGGAAATAGTTTTCAAGTATTTTCTATTAGCAAATTTTAAACACAGACTAACCAACTGTCTACTGCATTCCATCTGTTTTGCAGCATGAAGTTGTTAGGTCTAAAAGCAATATAGCCAGTTTCATAAACAATAAGGTGAAGGCCCAGCATGATGGAACAGACTTCAGTCATCAGTTTCAGGAGGGATCCACTATGGTTGGAGTCTCTAGTCCAAGCCAAGGGACTCCAAGATAAGTTGAGTGAAGGGACACAGTAGCAGGACTAAAGCTCAGCAGTAGAAGTTAGGACCTTGGTTCAAGAACTCATCAGATAGTTCAGTAATAGTGAGGTTTTGGGCAATATGCTTCTCAAAAGTAATCTCCATGTTCTCTCTTGATTTTTTTCACTTGCTAGTTACTATTCAGTCTACTATCCAATAGCAGTTGGATAAATGAGTTTTGGGTTCAGGAGAGAGTCCGAACAGACATGGATTTGGAAGTCATCTGCATATAGCTTATAGTTGATGTTGAAAGCCACGCATGGGACACATGAGGTCACCTAGGGAGAGAGGGAGTAAAAAGATGCAGTCCCTGGACTTATCACTGATATGCTTGAATATTTCCAGGTTGGTAGAGAAAGAGAATCAGCCAGGTTTTGGGCAATATGCTTCTCAAAAGTAATCTCCATGTTCTCTCTTGATTTTTTTCACTTGCTAGTTACTATTCAATCTACACTAATGTAGCTTCTTCATTTCCATCACTTAACGAAATTGCTCCTCTCAAGGTCATCTCCAAGGACACATCTTTGTTGTTAACCTTTTTGAACACAGCAGCATTCCTCATACGTTGCCACTCTCCTTGAAACACTTTCTTGGCATTTGTGATTTCGCATCTTCCGTTTTTCTTTCTTCCTTTCTTGGTGGATGCTTTTTCTTGGTCTCACTGGCTGATTCTCTTTCTCTACCAACCTGGAAATATTCAAACATCTCAGTGGTAAGTCCAGGGACTGCATCTTTTCACTTACTCTCTCCCTAGGTGACCTCATGTGTCCCGTGCCTTTCAACATCAACTATAGGCTATATGCGGATGACTTCCAAATCCATGTCTGTTCTGACTCTCTCCCGAACCCAAAACTCATTTAGTCAACTGCTGCTGACATCCTCTTATGTCAACTGCTGCTGACATCCTCTTATGTCACATCCGATCTAATGTGTCCAAAATTCTTCCAAACCCAGTCTTTCCCCACACCCAGTTGTTGAACCTCCAAACTGGTAGTTATTCTGGTTCTTCTCTTTGTCTCATTACCTGCATCCAATCATTCACCAAGTCCTGGTCTCTTGTATCTAAATAATATATTTCAAGTTCATCCATCTCATCACTGGTTCATTTCACTGAGTTTCAAGCCATTGGCATTCTCTTACCAGGTAACTGCAACATAGCCTTTCACAGCTTTCCCCGCTCTACTGGGATGGTGCCACGACCCAACCTGTACATACAAGGCAACACTGTCCTTTTGGTGGGTTTTTTTATTATGAAGATTTTAAAATATATACCAATGGACAGAGAGAGTAGCATGAACTCTCATATACCTGTCACCCAACTTTAATAGTTATCAATTCATTGAAAACCACACCAATGTCCTTGTGCCTCTAATATTTTGACACAAATCCCACACATCATATCATTTCACTCCTAAATATTTCAATTTATATCTTTAAAAGAGAAAAACTCTTTCACAGTATAACCATGACCATTAACATATCTTAAAAATTAATGATAAATTTTAATATCATCAAACATCCAAAAAGTACATTTCTAAATGTCTTACAAATATCATAATTTTCTACAGTGAGGTTGTTTGAACCAAGTCCCTGATAGAACCACATATTGCAATTGCTTGATATGTCTATAGGATTCCCCCTTCATTAATATCTTACTCATTCACTTCCTTTTATTTTCCCCCTCGCAGTTTATCTGTTGAAGGAAAGAGAATACTTGTCCTATAAAGTGATAGTCTGGATTTTGCTGACTGCACCTATGTCATATTACATGTTCTTTCATGTTAACAACTGCTAAGACGGCGTCACAGGTGGTATTGTGTTGTCCTATCAGAAGTCATGTGTTTGGTTGTTCGTCTTTTTGTAATATTAGTATTCATTGTGCTTATACCTAAATTAATTAATTCATTAGAGGTTGCACAATAAGGATATTCTCATTCTTTTAGTCTATCAATTCATGTTCATTTATTCACAGGAATACTTCTATAAAGAAGGGGCGTTCTTGTCTAAAGTTTGTATAGGAATAGATTTACCTTTTTTAAAAAAATATTGATTTCATAAAGAGAGAGGAAGGGAGAAAGAGAGGAAAAGAGAGAAAAGGGGGGAGAGAGAGGAAGAGAGTGAGAGAGGTCGATTTGTTGCTCCACTTATTTATGCATGTATAGGGTGATTCTTGCCTGTGCCCTGACTGGGAATCGAATGGCCTGTGGGAATGACACGCTAACCAACTGAGCTACTTGGCCAGGGCTAGATTCACCCTTTAAAAACGTAAATTGGATTGTGTCTCTACCCAGCTTAAAGTCTTCCTGTGACATTTCCATGCACACGGAGTAAAATCTATGGCCTACACACACCCTGCATTGTCTGGCTCCTCCATCATCTTTTTCATCATGTTCCATCATATTGTCTACCTTGTAATTTAAGTTTAAACTAAATGTACAATTTGAAGTGTATTGGCATTTATTGGAAAGGTATAGCCCTTTTCTGCCCTAGGACTTTTGCCCTTGCTCTTCCCTGTGCCCGGCCATCATCCCCTACTTTCTGCCCAGTAGGCTTCTTCTTGACCTTCGTGCTGAAAGGTTATCTCCTCCTCAGCAAGGCCTTCTCTGATTGCTTCATTTAAGAAGCCTTCTCTCCCTCATCATAGCTCCTTTTGAATTCTTTTATAGCACCCATCACAAGCTATAATTATCTTTTTTATTTATCGATCATTCCTCACCAAGCACACCAGCTCCGTGAAAGTGAGGATTTTTTCCTATCCCATATACCACTGAATCATAAGGCACGACACAATAACTGCACACAGTAGTTATTTTTTTTAGTGAATGCCACAAACTTGTTGACCCTACATATCCTCACCTCTTTAATTTGGATGGTGGGATGAGCTAGGTGATTGTGGGATTTCTTCCAGGTTTTAATGTTGTTCTCTGAGGACATAGAGACCAAGACAAAGATCACCTAGTGCAGTGCTTTCTGAATTCTTTATGGGGTAGCACCTGGAGTGAACAACGTCTGTGATGGGCCAGGCCACCGAGGCTTCCTGTGAGCTCCCATACTGGGGACTGGGTCTGCCTAGGCCTAAGAGATGAGCCGGCCTGGTGACTGAGCAGAGGGGGCCACAGGAGTTGAGAAAGGGACAGCACTTCCAGACTCATGAGGGTGGGAGAGGGGGGTGGGCTTATAGATTTAGGGCAGGAAATCCTTTTGAGGGTATACTTTGAGCCTCCCTGACTTTTACGAGCCTCAAGGACTTACAGGACTAGAACTTCCAGCTGTCTCTGCATGCTGAAATCCTCCTTTCCACTGAAAAGTCATTTTCTTTTTCAGGAACCCCCACCAATTCAGTGTTATTTCAAAGCATTCTCTTTCTACAATGCAAATCCTTTGGGCTATGTTGAGAAGGTTATGAGTATTTTTCACCTTCGTGTGAATTAGCCTAACCAGACTGCTTTCTTCCTAAAATCGGAGGCATCAATGTTGTGCTTAGTTTAAGAGAGTCAGAGGGGAAGAAGGCAGTTTGGGAGGTTGGGTCCTTACTGGGCTGGAGGAGCACAGTGGACTGTGCACAGTCCACTGACTCAGCCCAGTGGACCACTGTGCAGGCCGGGGAGGCTTGGATACCCAGGAGTAGAGACAGTGGGCTTAGGTCTGCCAGTCCCAAAGTTTCAGTCAATTTCCTTAATACTGGAGGTTCAAAACATTTACCCACAATTGCTTCAATTAATCTGATGTTTATTACCGATAGAGGTTACAGATGAGACCCAGAGTAGCATACCTGTTGTACAGAAATCACCGAGGTCAGCAGCCATTCACAGAGGGACCAGACTGCCCCTGAGGAGCACAAAGGCAATGCCAGTGTGCTGCAGTGTGCAGTTGGCGCACAGACCCACCCACTCATCCCAACAGCAACTTCTGCTTTCCCAGGACTACTGTCTGCTGCCTCCTCTTCCCCCAGAGACCAGAAGAGAAGAGACTAGCCTCTGGAGAAGGTAAGGCCCAGGAAGGAGGGGAAGCCAGGCCACAGGACAGTCAGGGCAGAAAGTAGGTTTTCCTCCTCTCAGACTTGCTCCCTGATCTAGAGAAATTCCCCTGCCACCTCCTGCCCATATTTGTGGACAGGAGCCTACTCTCCGATGAAGTAGAATTTGGAGAAGCTGTTCTCAATGGATTGTACTGAGGCAGCCACATTATAGAAGGATCTGTAGGTATGCACAGTTACACATTTAGTAAGCTATAGCGAGCACTAATCTTGAGACTCTTCTTATTAGATTGGAAATGCACTTGGGACTTTATTTCCCTTTAGTGTGTTCAGATGACATGCTGAAGGGCTCCTTGCATTTCTAATGTACTTAGAATATTGACTCAGTTGCATTCTTGTCTAAAACAATATCTTAGCTTTCTTTTTTTAAAGACTTTATTTATTTTCAGAGAGAAGGGAAAGAAGGAGGAAAAGATAAACATCAATATGTGATCGCCTCTCATGTGATCCCTACTGGAGACCTGGCTCGCAGTCCTGGCATGTGACTTGACTGAGAATTGAACTGGTGACCCTTTGGTTCCCAGGCAGGTACTAAATCCACTGAGCCACACCAGCCAGGTGCTCAGCTATCAACCTGTGCTTGAACAGTTTCAGGAGTGGGGATCACAACCATTCTATTCTCCCTTATGGACAATTTGTGGTCTTCCTTTCCTTAAGTTAACATTTGATCTTAAGTTATCATTAGCTTTTATTACCCCTCCACAATCACACAGAGAACATCAGATAAGTATATATTTTAAATATTTTATTTATTTATTTATTTAGAGAGGGGGTAGATAGGGAGAAAGAGAGGGAGAGAAACATCAATCGGCTGCCTCTTGCATGCCCCCAACCAGGGACCAGGCCTGCAACCTAGGCATGTGCCCTGACTGAGAACTGAACCAAGGACCTTTTGCTTTGTGGATGGCGCCCAACCAACTAAGCCTCAGCAGGGCTAGATAACTCTTTAAATAAGTGCTATTAATTGTTGTGTATCTGTGAGTTCTTCACTTGACTAGTCTATAACTTCTGCAGCTCTCCCAACTATTTCTGGTCTCCTAGGAAGGAGGATTAGAATCCTCCTCTTCCTCTCTAAGCCTACTCCAAAATTAATCTCATGGGTTTTGTCCTTGGCTGTTTCCTTCCTTCCCTTTTCAGGAGCTTTGTTCCATGTGCCTTTTCTCTCGATCTCCAGACTACAGATAGGCCTGTTCTACCACCCTCTAATCAACATTGCTTTCCTACTCTAAGAAACTATTCCATCTCCTGATTTCCTCTCCTCATCAAACATATGGAAAGCATAGTGCATGGTTACTACCCAGTCCCTCCTCATTCCCTGAAGCAATCTGGTTCTGTCTCCTCAGCTTTGTAGAAAGTTACCTTTGAAGGACATTTATCTTCAGGTTCCTCCTCCTTCCCAGACCCACTCTGTAGCAGATAATATTGATACTGCCCCTTCCATCTTGATAACGTCTCCCTTAGGCTCCCAGACTCAGACTTCTCCTGGTTATCTCCCTATTTCTCTCAGTGGCCATCCCCACCATTTCTTCTTTTATTACTTTGCCTCCATGAAAAAGACCTTCCATAAGACAGTCCTCAGACCTCTTCTCTTTTCTCTGTCCTCTTTTCCTTGGCAACCATACTTCATTTCACAGTTTCACTTATTCTGATAGGGGTAACCCCCAACCTCCATCTCCATCCCAACCCTGACTTATCTCTCCAGCTCCATTTTAAGCTTCCTGCTAACATCTCCACTTGATTATCCAGATGCCACCTCCAACTTGTCATATCCTGTACGTAGTTTCCTTCCTAACCTATTTCTCTTCTGGAGTCCCTCCTCCCTTTTTGAGGACACTGCCCCAAATCCCATTCAGATGAGTTCTAGATCACAAGTCATTTTTAAGTTCTTCTCTTTCCACCACAGTTTCTGTCTACTCTCTTTTTTGTAGAGTCTCACACCTGCCCCCTCCTGCCCATTTCCATTGCACCAACTTAAATCAGGCCCTTGTCGCCTCTTGCTGGATTGTTGGGGGAGTCTGCTGGGCGTGTATGTCCATTTCCCACTTTCGCTTTACCACACTTACTGCTGCCAGACTGTAGTGGGATTGCATCTTATGTGGGGGGTTAAGTATTAAAGTCATTGTTGAAGAAGAAATCCCATATAGTTAACATCAGTCTTTAAAATGCATTATATTGGCCATAAAGTAGAATCTACAGACATATTTCTTCTTAATAAGTTTAACACTGCCAATTTTTCCTCCACTTTTGGAACAGATCACTTTTCTTTTGGTTGAATACCAGATTCAGTCATTTGCTTGGTTTTAGGGGCCAAAGAAAAATGTTTCTTTGAACATCTCAAATACTTTCTTTAAAAATACGTTTTTAAAGATACTCAGCACTAGTTGATTTGAATTCATGCTCGTTATTCATGGATATCATACAAATCCACTGTAATGTCCAAAAGCACAGCTCCAATCCTGTTATTTCTGTGCTCAAAAACATTTAGTGGCTCTCCATTGCCTATCACACAACCCATTTCTTCAGCCTGGCGCCCAGAACTGTCCATGCTCTGGCTTCCACTCACCCATCTAATGCGGGTTCCCTTCCAGAATGGAATGTCCCCACACATGCTTTGCTCATTCCAGTCTCCACTACACTTTCTCTCACAGTGGTCCCACTGCCTGGCATACCTTGTCCTCCCTCCCCATTTCTGCTGGCTTCAGCCATTCTTCAAAGATTATCTCACATGCTGCCTCTCCTGATTCCTTTTACAGAGTCTTCTTCTCCAACCCAACCCAGCCAAAATCCTATTTCCTCTTTCAGACTGCAGTCGATCTTCATTTGTACTGCTTTTACACTAGTATCATTTTCTACCTAGAATTTTCTTTTTTATTTGTGTTTTATGGGAATATAAACACCATATTGGCAAGGTTAGTGCTTGGGTCTTCTTTATATTTTTATATTCTTCGCCATATCCATCTTCAAGCACACAGTTAGTTCTCAATAGGTTTCAATGAAAAAACAAGTAAAATAATGTGGCTTCCGACCCCCTCTCCGTGCAGAAGAGTTCCTCCCAGTATGCCCTAGTCTGGCAGTGCCCCAGAAGGTAGGATCAGGGCTCCAGAAAAAGCAGCAAACTCTTCTTCATCCCAGTGGTGCCTCCATTAGGCAATGAATGAACCCAACAGGAAGGCAGATGAGCAAGAAGATATGTGCAAATGCCAAACTCTTTGTTCCTTCTTAAGGAGCAAAATAAACATCCTATTTGATTTAAAAAAAAAAAAGACTTTGGAAATTTACACTACAATGGCTTTTTCATAGAAGGCTTCAGGAAATGCCAAGGTCTGTCACTGGGGGTGGAGACTTTGTTCCCATTGTGTAGAAAGAGACTGATGAGGCCTCGAAAGCAATCCCACAGAGCTACTGTTTTCAAGGATCAGACACGTTTCAGTGCATCTCAAGTTCAGTGGGACTTTAACCTTTATGGTTAAAGGGAGGGAAAATCCCCTCCCTGACATGTTTTTAACTGAAGGCTAAAGGGAAGCTCTGATTCCAGAAGTCCACTGGATATAACAGCCTCTTAAATCTTTTCTGATTCATACTGCAAGCCCCAGAGATACAAATCTACCTCTGCTCAGATAAGCAGTAAGATTTTAAAGGACGATCTGGGGGTTGAAGATGATAGATAGTGTAACATTTTTAAGGACTGTGTGGGGGTTGAGGACGATAGGATATTTGAGCTTGTCATATCTTTCAAGGGATAGGGCACCTTAATCTTTATTATAGACATGCAGAAAATGTAATCTGCCCCCAGCGACAGAGAGGGAGTTTGACGGTGAATTTACACCCTCAGTGCTGACTTTAGACTGATCAGGGAAAATAACCACCCTACACTCTTGTAAAATGTTAATGTACCGTGAGAAGTGCACGGCGTGGCCTGATGTACAGTGTTCAGATTTGTCCTGACGTTGTTGAATCGTGGAAAGTGGCTTCCAGGAAGGAATTTTTTTGTTTTAATTTTGTTTTTGGTTTTAATTTTTCTGCACAATTACTCAGGTGGCTTTTCCCCTTTCTCCTCTCCCTCCTGGACCCGGATCCTGTAATCACTAAGGTGGAGAGATCTCTGTCTCTGCTCTGCCTCCTACCGCTTCCCTCCACCCCCGTTTTCTCTTTCTGGCCCCGCCTCCTCCGCGCACTCCGTAGCCAGCAGCTAGACAGCTGTGTTCAATCAGAAACCACTTACAACTCCAGACGATTCAAAAGGGAAACTTCGGCGTGAAGTGCAGACCCGCTCGGGCTCTCTCTAGCTTTCTTTCCTTCCCAGGAACCCGAGGAGAGATCTCCCTCGCCCGGCCGCCCGGGTTTCCTCGGGAGCTCGACGAAGCCCTCTAGGGCGTGGGATCCTGCTGGGAGGCGCCCTCCGACCTGGCCTCGGCGGTTGGCGAGGCTCCGTGGGAGTGGTGAGGCGGCGCGCAGTGTGGCACTGCTCCGGGACCCGGCGGTGGGCGCGCGCGGGCGGCTCCCCGTGCCGGCTGGGCCGCTGCAGCAGCTGCGAGAGCGCCGCGCCACCCAACCTCCTGCAGCAATGGCTTGCCGGTGAAATGCGAGCTGGCTCTGTTCGTTTTAGGAGTACTAGCATCCTCCGTTTGGGCTTCACCACCGTCCTGGGTGAACATGGCTGTGTAGATTAAAATGTGCCAGAAGCGACCAAGCAGTGCATATCGAGCCTGTTAAGCGTAACTCATAAGCTCGGAGACCTGGAGGAGGAGGAGCTCAGCTCTGAAAAGTGCAATCATGAATTCTGGAGTTGCCATGAAATACGGAAACGACTCCTCCGCCGAGCTGAGTGAGGTAAGAAACAGCTGAGGTTGGGAGCTCCGGCTTCGTAGGCATTTGCTTTTCAACAACCACCCCCCCCCCCCCCGCCAGCCCTACACTCCACCAGCCTCGCACTCCCATTCTGGAGACTGCACAATTAAAGATTAATCGATTTTCTGGATGTTGTTTTAACTTGTAGTGTTACTCAGGAAATGACCTGAACTGGCTTGATAATTTCAGTCTGAAACAAGTGGCTTAAAAAAGAAACAAGCTCTCTGACCACGCCACCAAGGCATTTTACTCTCCGCGGCCCCCTGTCCCTTTCCCACCCATTTCCCCTAATTTGTGTACAACATTCCTTTTCGTATTCGCAGAATATATGGGGATCCCAGCTGAGTTTAAGCCGGTGGTAACTAATTTGGCGGGCCTGGGGAGCTCATTGGATTATTACATCTACCACTTGGCTCCCACGTGTGATGCGTTTGATTAAATTCAGTTAAGGTGGTCTCGCCGCTGCGGAGATGAGTAACTCGCGCTGGGGAGGGGAGTCGGGAGGAAGCACCGCAAAGCCCTCAGAACTTTATTCCTTGCCTGGGACTGAACTCCTGAGTCTTTGAGTCAAGTGCATTTGCAATTCCTTGCTCTCGCTGTAGCATATTCATTTGAGTGTTTGAGACCTGCTTTGAAACTAAAGGCTACTTCAAACGGTATGCAAATACGTGAACAGTAAGATGCTCAAAGCCACCTTTTTGATGACTTTAGGGATGCCTGGGGCACATCCCGCTGCCCCCAAGGCTTTGAAGACCTGAAAAGTAGAGATGGAAGCCTGCAGAAATGGATGCTCAGAGGGAGGAGAAAGTCTGAGATGGGTGTCTGCAGACTTCCTGTGGGCTTTCCTCTTATCATTGTCGCCGATCCCTTTCTGGGAACAGAAGTAGAGTGAATGGTCTGTGCTTGTTGAGTATGGCTGAAGAAAGGAAAGGGGAAGAAAAGGAGACCCTTGTAAAAACAGCTGGAAGGCAGATACAGGTGATGTCAGATTATTCACCTTGAAGGGAAAAATGAAAGGATAGAGTCCTCACTGGGGTTAGAGGGTGGATGATGGGGAAAGCAGGAGGGTGTAGATGGGAGACTGAATAGGTCTTCGACTGGTACCCAGCAGGGATTGCTGTCGGCCCCAGCCTCAGTATCTTATTGGTCTCAGTATCTTATTGGAGTGCGGTGCCTGCTCAGGTTTGAAGTAGCATTTTGAGGTGTTGGTGGAATGAGGTATAGACATTTCCTATTCCCTGTGCTTTCCCTTGTGATGTAGAAGATGGGAGATAGAGAATAGGGCTTTATTGGAAAATGGAAGGTGGTGAAAAAGGCCAGAAGACCTAAGTGATTTTTGCCTGTTTTAAATGCAGGGAGAGGTTTCAGGTCAAAATAGAACCCAAAATAGAGCTCCATTACTAACACAATGTAAGGAGATGTCTTTTTGAATGGTCTACTAAGGTCATTTAAAAATAATAAACTAAAGGCATAGAGCTTGCAGAGACTCTTGTTTATTTCTATCTGGCAGCTTTCACTTTGTTTATTTCTATCTGGCAGCTTTCACACTTTCACCTGAGGTGTACTGTTCAATTACCTCTGTGGTAAAAATGAATCACTGATTTAAGGTCAAATGTGGCTAGAAGGCTGAATGGAGAGAGAGGAGACCTGGTTCGACTTTAATAGTGTTGGCACGGTCAGGGAGTACGTTAGATTAACTGAGTTATCCATAAAACACAGGTGGGGAGTAACACTCCCCGCCCTTTGTCTCGTGTGCCTTGTTTATTCACTCCTTAGAGCAATAATATTTCAGCATTATAGGACACAGTTTTGTCCCTAAGCAAATAAACAAGTGTCTGCCCTAACCATATGCTTTACCAAATACGCCTTCCTTTTTCAGTGTTGCACATTCATTTCTTGCTTCTTTGGAGCCTTCTTTTTAGGCTCAGTGATTTAGTGACCCTCACAATCCTAGTTTCCCTGCAGATTGAGTAGTTGCAACACTGTAGGGGTAGTTATTTTTAGCTTTTGTACATATTCTAAATTACAGTATGTGTAAAGAGAATTTGCAAGGCAAAGGGGTGTGTGCAGCACGTGTAGAGGTGGGGGCAGGTCATACCTTGTGTACTCTGAATCTTAATTCAATTTACCCGGGGCAATAGTCATCGCTTGTTCTATAATATCTGTACATCAGTATTCATATGGACCCCCAGGTCCAACACAGTTTTGGATCTCTCACTTTAAGTCTTTGGTGTAGAGTTTCTTCTTTTTACTGTAATTTGTCTCTTAAACACTGGTTTTGCCTGAACACCTTAGAGGGCAAAGGTGTCATCCTCTTCTGATGGTTGGTTCCTCCTCCTCACCTGGAAGCAGAGCTAATAAAATCCCTCAGGGGGCTCTTTAATGCCATATCTTTGCTGGGTCAGGAGACTCAACACCACCTAGAGGTCACCCCTCGGTCAGATTCAGCCTGATGTTCACCAGGCATTTCACAGCAGGAAAAACTCTAAAAGGGCCCAGCATTATCCTGGGTATTATAAACAAGAGGCCTCTCTCATTGGCACTGGTTTCTGAGCTCATCCCTTCTGCAAGGTTCTCTAGCCATAGGAGTCACTGACTCTTTGACAATAATGTTGACACTGACTTTATAACATCCTGAACAAGGGGATTTGGCTTGAATCCACTTCTGGTTGTAGTCTGCTGGACTTGCTCGTGAGAGCAGCAGGCTTTGGTCAACAGTTCAGGTGTTAACCCTGCCTGCTGTGCTTCAGGGAGGCTTGGTTACAAAGAGAGGCGGGAGAGATTGGGCGTGAGGGATACAGGAGGAGACAGAGCTGGGTGTTGGGCATGAGGCGTTTTGCATGTGTGAGAACCTTAAGATGGAAAACAGGAAATTCATGAATGTGTTCCTTTTGTGTCTTTAGTTTGAACAATAGCTATTCCAGATCCTGTGAGGTGATTATAGGAGATATTAAAATGCCCTCTACCTATGAACATTCAAAACACTTTAATTTATCCTTGACCACAAATGGCTTATGTCAAGTGTGGATACTTTAACCAAAGCAAACTAGTCCTTAGCAGTAACAAAGATAATTCAAAAGGAAAACTTGAGAAGCATGAATTGGCTATTTTTCTCCCCTTGGCTATTAGCTGTCCTTATCAAAGGCTCAAAGGATGTTTTTCTTTTTCTAATGGGAGGTTAAGGAAGGACTTCAACAGCAGCCAAATCAAAAGTGCTTTGAAAGTCCAGTCTTCCTCCTCTACGGCCGAGAAGCCGAATGGACACACTGTCAGCAGCATTCGCCTAAGTTCTCCCAAACCTCATCAAGGGAAGGCTCCTGAGCCTTCTTCTTTATCTTCATGGATTTTCGCTTAGCAGTTAAATCTTTGTCTTGGTAAAATCCGAGGGGCCAGTGTGCAGTTTGCCCCCATTTCACAATCACATCTCTTGGCTCTCAGAGTAACTCAGACTTTGGGAAGAAGGTGTCCTAAGGTGCAGCATTATCTGAGTATGGCTTGAATTTACCTGCATTTGCAGAATGCTTGTCTGGAAGACCACTACCCATTTATGTAGCAAAATAAAAGTCTTCCTTTCAGAGTGTGTTCTTGTCTGGCAAGCATGAAAACCTCTGGGAATGAAAAAAATATTCTTGCCTAACTCAGAGAATACTTTGTTCAAAGCAGTTAACTTAATTTTTTTGCCTTTTAAATATTAAACAATGAACGGATAAAATTTTCCCATCACGATTTATTTTGAAACCCTAGTTGCCCTGGAAATTGTAGTTCCCTCACTCTCTCCTTATCACATTATTCAAAGCCTCTTTCATAAGATTATTTCGCTCCCGAATGTAGGCTATAGAGGTCACTTCCTGCTTTCACCAATTGTTGAGGGTTTGCTGAAACCCCACATTTGCGCTGATACTCTAATCCAGGAGTCGATTTACATGGGAGAAAATTGCTCTCTAGATGGATTATCTTGTAGGACTATCTTGGAGTGGCCACCTCACAGGTGTACTGACTGGTCTTCAGCGAGTTACACAATATTGCAGCTGGAAGGGCCGCGCCTTCACCTACTGTTCCCACACCCCTTTATGCTTCTTCATCCTCTGGGTCTATAGAATCTCGCTTCATTGTAATGAGGTGTTTAAAGTCTGTCTCAGCCACAAACTAAAAGCAGTGGAAGGGCAGTGTCAAGACCTGCCAAAGTTTGGCACATAGTAGGTATTTTAGGAATGTTTAATGAATGAACACCTTGCCTCTTCTCTCCCTTTCTCTTTTTATAAGTATAGAATTTGAAGAACTGATTTAAGAGGTTTTTTGGCTGTGTGACAAACTGACCCAAAATGTAGAGAGTTAAACTGACAATCTGATTTGCTCATGATTTTGCAATTTAAGGGCCAAGCTCAAGGGGCTGGGCCTGTGTCTGTAACTACAGCTGGAAGACCCACTTCCACACCGACTTGATCACATGGTTGGTAACTCAGTGCAGGCTGTGGCCTGGGGGGTCCCCTCAGTTCTCCTGGACGGTGCCTGCCCGTGTGCCTGCTTGGGTGTCTTCCCCGTGGGGCAGCTGGGCTCCAAGAAGGAGGAGGTGGAAGCTGACAGTTGGTTTACAATGTAGGACTGAAAGTGTGCTCTATTGGTCAGAACAGCTGTCTGTGCTTAGCCTCGCTTCAAAGGGTGAAGAAATAGAGCTCACCTCTCCAAGGAGGGGTGTGACAGAGAATTTACAACCATTTTTAATTGACTCCAGAGGCCACAAAATGACAGAATTTTGTCTAAAATCCTGGTCTCTTAATTCCCAATGTTTGGCAATAGGTTTAGTTGTTAGGCCTTTTAGCTATTAATTCACTGGTTGGTAATACCTAACAATTTCTAAGCGTTTCCCAGGTATTTACCTGTCCCCTTGTCAAAAAACCAATGAGAACTCTGACTGGTGTGGCTCAGTGGCTTGAGCATCATCCCACAAACTGAAAGGTCACCGATTTGATTCCTGGTCACGGCATGCCTGTATTGCTGGCCAGATCCCCAGTCAGGGGCGTGTGAGAAGCAACCAATTGGTATTTCTCACATTATTTCCCTCCCTCCCTAAAAATAAAAAATAAATCTTAAAAAAAAATCCTATGAGATACTTGCTATTATGTCCATGTTACAGGTACGGAAATTGAGGCATAAAGAGGTGAAAACATTTACCAAGATGATACAGACTATAAATGGTGGACTTGGGAGTTGAGCCCAGGTCCACCGTTTGTGTGGGGTTTCCCTTCATACATTTCTGCAGCTGCTCACAGCGCTTGATCACGTGTTCCTGGGAAAGTATATTTTAACAGGTTGACCAGAAAGTTTGTTTGGTTTTTTTTTCCCCATAGGATGGCTCTAGTAGTGCTGAGTGGTCTTGAATTTACTTGAAACAATTTCGTGAGGTTGTTTGGTGACAGCTATCATATCAAAGTGTATTTTTAAACAAAATCAAAATTCGTGAATTTTTGTGTAGCCATTTTAATATTGAAGATGAAATAAAATACGTAACATATTTGGCATATTATGCTTTATTATTCAAGAAAGGTAAAAACAAGAGAAAAAACGAGGTTTGTGCAGTGTATGGAGAAGGTGCTGCGACTGCTGGGACGTTCCAAAAGTGGTTTGTGCAGTTTCATGCTGGAGATTTCTCTCTGGACCGTGCCCCATGGGCAGGCAGACCGGTTGAAGGTGACAGCGACCAAACTGAGACATTAATTGAGAACAGTCACATTATACCATGTGGGAGACGGCCAATATGCTCAAAATAGCCACATCAGTCAAGTTATTGGTAAAAATGAAAAAAGTGTCTTATTTTATGGAAAAAACTGAACAGAATTTTTGGCCAACCCAATATTTAATAAGCCTGTTTGACTTGATTTGTATTGTAATCTCTATTCAATACCCAGATAAATGTTTTTGATAAAAATGAAATGGATGCGATTAAAAGGATACAGTCAAGTGGCTGAGGAATTCTAGGCATTCCAGAGCTCTAAAAGCAGATTTGTCAGTAAGAAAGAGGGTGGTCCTCATTCAAGAGGGCTTTCCCTTCTGTCCCCTATTTACTGCAGAGGAGATGCAGGCACCGAGACCTCTGGCCCTGTCTGTGTACTCAGAGGAAGAGGAGGAATTAGTGCTATGAAGGATAATAGGCTGCCTGTGTCAACAGTTAGGTTCTGCCATCCCTGCAGTTAGGGCTCCAGGCTCCTGTTACACACAGTTGGCTCAGTCACTGCGGGTCGCAGAGTGCTGGGGTTGGTGAAACGAGCCAGGGAAGCCATTGAGATGGGCAGCTGGAGACCGGGTCCTGGGGAAGCACTCAGAACGTGGCGCTGAGGCCAGGCATCAAACCCAGCCGACAAGGGGAAGTAGATCAAGGGGGGCTGAAGCAGGTGGGGGTCAAAGGCACAGGAAGGAGGAGAAATGTGGTGTGAGAAGAGGAGGTTCGTGAAAGACCAGCGGGTGGTCAGGAACTAAGAGGGCCACAGAAAACCTAGATTCTGAGGGAAGCATTTTGGCCAATCGGAAAGTTTTAAAATTAATTCCAAGATTCTTTCATATTAAGGAAGCACAGTGCTTTCGGGATTGTGGCTACCAGATTTTAGGTGCCAGAACTTTAAGTAGGGGTACCTGTCCGGAGTAGGGACTGTGGTGGTAAACTCAAGGGTGCTGTTTTAACAGCTACCTGAAGCCAATTTACTGAATGTGAGTCACGTGACAGCTTCTTCCAACGTCAGGCTAACTGGAAGGTAAAACCTGCATTTATAGCACAAGTAAGAAGTTGTTGATGAGCAAAGATCACAAATTTAGTTTTTAATCAAAGGAATCAAATTTCACAAAACCAAGATAACATTTTAAATAATCTGTAGATTCTGGGAAACAGGTTTGTGTTGGTGAGATCACAGAATTAGAGAAGCCAGAAAAAGCTCAGGAAATTGATAGATAATAGTTAGAACATGGATTTTTATCTTTTATTTTTTTACATCAATAAGGGTATGTCATGGCAGAGCTAAATTATATGCAGTTATTTTCTTGAACTCCCCCCAACCCCACCCAGATTCCTGGCAGTGGTATTTTTCACTCCTTAAAGAAACAGGAGAGAATAATGTGAATTGCACAGATAAACAGTTCCATTTATAGAGTATATATTTACTGGGGGCCCAGAGCTGTCCTTTTTCTAAATGTTCCTTTTCTGTTGCTGAACACAAAGAGTGTTATCGGGAGGAATGACTGAGACTGTAGAGGAATTTATATATGCAAATCTTTCGAGATATTTCTTGTACTCAGCAAAGAGATTAAACCTTGAGACTTTGGGTGGGAAAATCCAGAATCAGCAGCTGTTGATTCTACTGCCATACAAAAAAGCTAGTTTGGGTTCATTAACTGTAAATGAGCAACCTAAGCCTGCTGGGCTGCTGAACTGGGAAAACTGTGCAGCTAAAGTGACTTGATGCTTTGGTTGGTAGGATACTTTGAGGCATATATTTCGCATCATGAGGTTTGATCGGTGCTTGGAAGGCATGATGGGACATAGGGGGCCAGAGATAGAAATGCATCTTAAGCCAAAGGCTGCAATGTTTGATGACTTGAGAACAGAAAGTTTCACAAAACCTCTGTGTGTCCATGCATGTGAGTTAAAGACTGTAGCTAGATTGTGAGAAATATTGAAGCAGTTGTCAAGGGAAGAATGCCAACGTGGAGAAAGGTTGCCTGGCAATTAGGAAAGCAGTGGAGCCCTCTGGTTGGTTGCAGGGTAAGAGTGGGAGTAATTGCTTGTCCCTGTTTCCTATGGGTTGTATGGACTTGTCCATAGAATACGTGGCGCACGTATGAATACTTGCTTCTGCCTGGCCCCTCCCGGCCTCCCAGGTTAGTCGTTCTTTGTTTCATCCGTGTCCAGAACTTACTGTAGTGATCCCCAGCCTCCCTGGGAGACCATGAGATCTTCGAAGGCAGGGACAGAGTAAAACCCATCACTGTACTGCCAGCAACTAGTCAAAATTTGACATTACTATGTCAAATAGTAATGGCATCCACAAACTTCAGAGTTACTTGTTTGGACCAAACCCCAGTTGCCATGTTAATGTGACAGATGCATTGGCCACTTTGATATTTTGGTTGAAGAGCACACTGAGGGAACTTTGTCTGGTCATTATTACCCTAACTTACTCTGCGTTGCCCATTTGTTTATTCACTCAATCAATATCGTGTGCCGTCTGCATGCCAGGAGCTGCTCTTAGGTTTGGGAATACAAACACAAAACTGAGGTAGTCCCTGTTCTAATGGATCTTCCATTTTAGAGGGAGGCAGGCTAAATGTGCATCCAGCAGTGATTATAGGAGAAAGTAAAAACAAACAAACAAACAAAAAACCCTCAGAGAATGAAGGAGGAGGGATGGGGAAGACCTGTCTGCAGGAATCTTTGACTTGAGACCTGAACGAAATGAGGAATACAGCCATGCAAAGATGGGGGACAGTCATTTCGGGCAGAGAGAAGAACAGGACCGGATGCAAGGCCAGAGTGTGCTTGGTCTGTTTAAGCAAGGAAGTGATGTGGCGTGTAGTAGAAAGAGACACAGTCTGAGGAGAAAGACCTGGATAGGCCCCCTGTGTCCTCATTGGCTGCGGAAGAATCAGTGTTTCTCTAGAGTGTTTTGAACATATACCAGGGGTGTCAAGCTCATTTTCATCGGGGGCCACATTAGCCTCGTGGTTGCCTTCAAGGGCCAAAATAATTTTAGGGCCGTATAAATGGAACTACTCCTTAACTGTGAGGGAGTTGAAGTTTTCATTCGGCCCTTTGAAGGCAACTGCGAGGCTGATGTGGCCCCTGGTGAAAATGAGTTTGACTCCCTAGAAGGCTAGAAAATGTTCTAGCCTCTTCTAAAAATACTTCCTTTACCAGGCTTTCGGGACAGAGCCTCCTGGCGTTTTCTTTGCTAGTCCCACCTCTCCTCGGCTTCTCCCCCCGGCCTTAAACACACAAAAAGTACATGAATTAAAAAAATATTTAAGTATTGAATATTGAATAGTGGAGGGTCTTCAGGGTTCATTGATGTTGTAGTGTGTTTCAGAATTTCCCTCCTTTTTAAGGCTGAATAATATTCCTGTGTGTGTGTGTGTATCACATTCTGTTTGTTCATTGCTGAGGAGCAATGGGGTGGCCTCGCCTCGTGTGTGTCGTGAACACTGCTGCCGTGCGTGTGGTGAGCACTTCTCTGTTTGAGTCCCTGCTCCCACTTCTGTTGGGTGTACACTCGGAAGTGGACTCGCTAGAGCATACTGTAATTCTGGGTTTGACTTTTTGAGGAATTGCTTCTCCACAGCCATGTCCACTGTTTTCTGTAGCCACTGCACCTTTCCGTCGTTCCCGCCAGCAGTGCACAGCGGTTCCGATTTCTTCTCGTCCCTGCTGATTCTTGTTTTCCATTTGTTCTGTTTTTTCAGTTACAGTCATCCAAATAGGTGAGAAGCTGCGTCTCATTATGGTTTCTTTTTTTAATTTCCCTGATGGCTACTGATGTTGAGCATCTTCTCATGTGCTTATGGGCCCTATTTTCTGTGGAGAAATGTCCATTCAAATCCTTAGCCCATTTTTTGATTGGGCTGTTTGAGATGTTTTTGTTGTTGCATCATAGGAGTACTTCCTTCATACTTTCTAAATACCAGTTTCCCACCCCTCTTCTCCTTTGTTCATGTCTGATTTTCTCCATAGTCGGGGCTTTGCATGGCACTCAGTCCTTGGTATTTCAGATAGAGTGATAGTGAGAGTAAAATGAGCCATGAGAACAAACTGCTTCTCCACAGAGAGCAGATGGGCTTCGCCCAAGCCCAGGAGGCTCCTTCCTCCATGGTGTCCAGGAAGTCACTTCTGATGCAACGCAGGGCCATTGCGCATTTCACAGGCTGACACCTAGCAGCTCTCCTGATGAACAGACTAGCCAGTCTCTCCCAGTGCTGGGCAGGCATCAGCATTAAGAGTTAAGTGCATGGCATTTGAAGAGTTACCGTATTTTGCTGTGTATAATGCACACTTTTTTGCCCAAATATTTGAGGGAAAAATCAGGATGGATATTATATGTGGGTAGTACTAATTCCATATCCATGTAAATGGCTTAAATTCTTCTTTTTATGCTTATGTGTGAACAGTGTAACTCTAGAAAGCAATAATAATATCTGTATGCAAAATAATATCCTGTAATACAATAATCAGTTTTGTTTCTAAACATAAATAAATAAAAAAAGGAATTAAAAAAGCTTGTGCCGAAAATGTGGCTGAGCAAAATACAGTGCATTTCTTTACCAACATGCTGTGATTTCACTGTATTTAAAGCTTGGCTTAGGAGAGGGCTTTAGCGAGAGCAGCCTGTGGGAAGTGGCCAGGAAGTCTGGGACTGGCCTGCCAGATTAGATAACTGCACTTCATTTCTTGGTGTTGTGAATCTAATCCTGGTTAAACCAAAATCTAATTTACTTTCATGCTTGATTGGGAGCACTTCTGGGGAACTGTTGGGAAGGGAGTAAGGTCATGTGAGACTGCTGCAGGAATGAGACAGTCCCTGTGGCTGGGCACAGACAGCCTCTGTGCCCCAGCTGATTATTAATAGGGCACTAATAGTGCGTAGGGGGGAAACAGGTGAGCTGGACCCCAGGACAGGAGGAGCTGTTTATTCCCAACTGTAATGGGTAGATTTGAACTTGCATTTGGGACCCCCTGTTTCAGGATGCCCTGCTATGTGCATAGAGCCCTCTGGTATGATAGAGTGACTTCCAAGACTCTTGCTCATTTGGGCTTCTGAGCTGCTAATGGAAACGCTGCTTGGGCACACACATCATTCCTGCCGGAGAAAGCATCATGCTGATAAAGCTGCCTTCAAACCCTTGAACTCCCCGAATGTCAAAGACAAGTATCTCTCTTATTTAGCATTAAACTGTCCCCAGCTAGCAATGATGACGTATTTGGGTCAGAATAATATGTTGAATGACTAGGAAAGGCCTCTGTCTTTTTGGCCACCTCCTTCACTAACTTCCCCACTGGGTACAGTCACTCCATTCATCACCTCAGTTCCTCTGTCTGTAAAACTGTGTAGTAACGCAGTGGCTCTGATATCCTAGTGTGAGGGCATCTCGGGAAGTTGCTTTTCTGGGCTGTGCATTCCCTGTGAGAAAACAGTGATAATAAGAATGTCTACCCTGGACGAATATTGCGAAGACCAATGACATACCTCTGTGGTGCTTATCAGGGTGACTGGTAAATGTCGTTGGTTAGCTCTGGCTGCTCTAATAACGACAATAGCAACAACAACAATGATTATTTTGCTACGACAGTGCTTACTTGCTGTAGTGAATGTGCCAAGTAGGAGAGAAATACTTTAGAAACTGAACATTAGTAGCTCTAAGTGAGCACTGAAATAGCTTAAAGGAAGTTCTTAGGTGGAGACAAGTGTGTCACAGAGACAATATTAGGAAGGCCGTGAGTCTCCCAGCCTGCTGGTGTTTTCTCTCTAGACCTTAATGCCAAAAGCCCATGACCTCAGAAAAGGTTCTTCTTAATATTGATAAGTCTTGGAAAAGAAAATTGGATATTTTCATTTTTTGTTGATTCACAGAGCCAGAATGTTAATGAACTAACAAATGGTAATACTAATTTGCTTTTAATTTTCTATTAGTTTTGTTTATTATTTTCATTAATTTTGTTCTAATTTTGACCCAGCTGTGTTATCTTCAGGCCATCTTGCGCCCAGAAACTAACCTTAGGATGAACCATCTGGTTCATGGCGTGACATGAGGCAGGGAAGGTGCAGCAGGCCCCACCCGTGCCCAGAACCAGGATGTGTTGCAGAGAAGAGACCGTGTTCATGTGTTGAGTAACTTGTGTCTCTCACGGAGGTGAGGTTTTGTCGGCGATGCACTACTTTGAGAACTCCCTCACCCGGGTGATCTGTGACCTGGGAGAAGGCTGCGGCATGCCAGAGTGGGCAGTGCCAGGGGCGGTGCTTGGGAATGGCCGAGATGATGGGTGGAGCAGACTCTCTCCAGCTGGAGGCCAGAGAGGAGCCTCGGTAAATGGGCCCCACAGCAGGGAAGGCCATCTCTGTTTCTGTTTACAGCAAACGTTTGCATTTGAAAGTGGTTTTTTAAAAAGACTCTGAAACCTTTGGCCTCAACTGAGGTTTTGTCTAATGGTAGGAAGGAGGAAGTGGTGGACTATTCCCTCTTGTGTTTTGAAGTTGTTCAGTCTTTTGCTGGGAAGTGTGTACCTGGGGGCAATGGGAAGGAAACCGGAGTCACAGACCTAAGGCGCTAACATCTCCCTTTGTGGTTGTGAAGTCTGGGACCCCTGAGCTTCCAGCTCTGCCCGTCCTGTGGGCACTCCCAGAACAGTATCAGCCACGCCAGTGGCGTAAACTCCGTCTCTGAGATGTTGCCTCACAGAGTTCCACCTCCACCTCAGATCAGTTTGAATGTTGAACAGGTGAAAGGGGTAGCACAGGGTTGGTGTAAAAATTGCTTTGTAATTAGTATCCTTTCCCTTCCTCCCTCTTGCCTTCTCAGAAAAAAGCCTCATGTCAGTTTTTCCTGCAATGATAGCCTTTCGCCCGGAGACACCAGCTTGTCTTAGGCCCCCCAGCCGGTCACCTTCTCCAGAAAGCCTTTCCCACCTCCCAGTCAGTGCAGTGCCAGACACCCCATGCGGCCTGGCCTGGCAACGCTACTCACTCCTCCCACTACCCCTTAGCATTCTGTGATGTGATCAGCTTATGTATTTCTCTGTCTCAGAAGCTTACCTGGTGGGGGTGGTCAGAAAGTGCTTTCTTCTCAGAGCACGTTCTTGCAATGTGGTTGACAGGAGACATGTCAGTTAAGAATGATGAGAAGAAGTAAAAAGAAAATAAGACTAAGAGTAGGGGGCAGGGATGGAGAGGAAAGGGCCACTGCTTTTGTACCAACCAGCGGGCAAGTCCCAGATTCCCTCTCCCTGAAGCTGGACCTGGCCACACCTCCCACCAGCTCCTTCTGAAGGCGCAGGGCCCCAGGGCGTGGAGAGCTTTACCTGCAGTCAGATCTCAGGGGAGCTGCGGTGGACGACCTCTCTTTGGAAGAGAGACAGAGTGGAGGCTGTTTGGAAACAGGTTGTACTCTGGGGATGGTGGGAGAAGCTGCAGGAGCTGGAATTAGGTTGTGTTAGAAATGATAAATAAAACAGGTGGAAATGCTAATATTTGTTGACATATTTCAAGTGAAGCAGTATGATACAAAATCACTTCTGCTTTGTTTTGCAAGTATTCCTTCCCTTTATGCATATCAAAGGCTAAATTTATACTCTTAAAAATGTGGTCCCTTCAGTACAACAGAACTCTGGTTGTTTAACAGTGCATAGTAATAGTTTTGATCTTCAAAAGCACCCTGTTAGAAATTACTGTTGTCCATTGACACCAATTAATCTACAGTAAAATTGTTAAAACTCATGAGAATGTAGCCTAATGCCTCTAGCCTTATCAGGTTCCTTTCCAAATTAGAAATAATGAATATGTGGAATTAAGGATAAGGGTGTGGAGAATAATTTTATGTATAATCTGCTTTATGTGCAGAAAGCCATCCTTTCTCAGGAAGGTAAGGAGGTCCCTGCAGTTAAGCTTTAGTAGTCATTTGCAAGGGACAGAAATATGTTAATTGCTTTTCTCAGTGAATGGCTCTTAATTCCATGGGAATGATAAAGTTTTTAATTCATTTCACTAATTTAGGTTTTTTACAAATATCAGTGTTCATAGGTTACTGGATGGAGCTAATAAGGGACTCTCCAGTGAGACCTGGGGTTACTGGGTGGATTTCAAAGTGTGACCCGTATTCCTCGGTGGTGGAATGTAAGCTTTCAGCAAAGCAGTCAGCCCGTGCTGCCTCAGGTGGCACTAAATGCCTGAACCAGCAGCGCTTCCCCAGGTGGAATGGGAAGATTGGCCCCTGTTAGGCCACAAAATGATGAGGCTGATGCGCGGTGTCTTATAAAGAAATACTACTTAGCACAGCAGTTGGCATTGAGAAGTTAGTGTGGTCAGTTAGGTGGAGAGTTTCTGGGGTTTAATGACTTAGACAACAAATTAACCTTCTTATTGTTCTTCTAGTTCTCCGGGACCCCAGGTGGAGACTGATAGGCTTTTCTCTTTACATGTCGGCCTAGAATTCACCAAGTAAATTGACGAAAAAAAAGTAATAGCTTTTTCAAAATAGTCTAACACATCTAATAGGAAGAGGCCAGCTTAAGAAAAAAAGATGTTGGATTGTAAATTTCTGGACAGCATAAAACCAGACTGCAGAGTGGTAAAAATGAAGGCAGTTACAGTACTCAGGACTAGCACTCAAAAGTGTAAGCACTTTGTATGCATTTTTATGTCATTTCCATGCTTAAAACCCTCCATTGCCGGTTACCCAAACCTGCAGACCATTTCGATCGCACCAACTGTACCCCAGGCCACTTCTCATCCTCACGGTCTAGTTTCCATCCAGCTCGACTACTTCCATTACCTTCCAGGTGCCTGTTTGTCTCTTGACCTCAGAACTTCACATTTGCTGTTCCTCTACTGGTACAGTGTCCGTATCCTCAACCTGTAGTTATCTGCCCCCTCATAGGACTTAGTTTAAGTGTTAGTTTCCCCTGAAAATGTTCCCTGATATTTCCACTCCAGTCTAGATTCCATCCCCTCCAATGTGCTCCAATCGCATCAGCCATTTCTGCTGTACACTGTTTCTGCAGACGTGGTCTGTCCTACCGGAGTGGCTGCTGTTCACCACTGATCACTCGACGTTCCCTTGTGAGTGAATGAGGTTTGCAGTATTTCCATGGGACATTGTGTAGTGAGGGAAAGGAAACTCAGGCACATTCGGGGTTTTGCCCAAGGTCACACACTTAGTAGGTGATGGGGCCAAATTTAAACGGGGGTCTGAATTCAGAAGTCCCCGCTGTTTTCATGACACCTACAGCTTTCTCAGACCATACAGTCATGGCCTCTAGAACTGGCATCTATTAGCACCTGGGCTTGGTGGGTGGTTTGATAGGTTGCAGAGAGGAAGAGGCATTGGGGATAATGTCCAGGTTTTGGAGAGGAGCGTGCTGAAAGGTGAGGTTAAGTTTCATGTAACATCCAGTTTGTGGGGAATCATGAGTCTGGATTGGGGCGTGCTCGTCCATTTTCTCAGTGGAAATGGACTGTGGAATAATAAGGCTCAGAAAGGAGCCAGGATTTGGGAATGTCTGGTCTTCGTGGCTGTTCCCTCACAGTGCAGATTAGTTGACAGCTGATATTATACCCTATTGCAGCCTCTGCACGGTGGGTGCCTGTGCCTCAGGCACCACACAGACAAGCAGCAGTGCCGAGCAACCAAATGGTGCCGTGTGGACTCGAGGACAGGTTCCAGTCTCTGCCTACTGGCGTCTTATGTGCGTGTAATATACACACAGGTTAATGGTTCAGAATCTGCCATTTCACTGAAACAAGTTGTGCTTTTTAAGTCATAGTTCTTTAATTTTTTTTAAGAAAAATCTGATTATTTCATCACATCACATCAGCATTTCTACCTTTGATTCCTCCTCAAAGAAATGGCAGGGAGCCCTGACTGATATGGCTCCCCAGGTTAGACACTGTCCTGCAAACCGAAATGTCTCCGGTTCAATTTCCCAGGCAGGGCACATGCCTGAGCTGGGTCCCCAGTTGGGGTGTGCAAGAGGAAACCGATCAGTGTTTCTCTCCCTCTGTCTGCCTCCCTTCCCCTTCTCTAAAAATGAATAAATAAGATCTTAAGAGAAATAAATGGCAGAGAAAGGAGTAAGGAGTGAGTATATGTGGGTGTGATCATAAAAGTAATGCATGTACATACAAAATCTGGAAAACAAATGAGTAACCCCCCCCAAAAAAAATTCTGTACTTTTTACTGTCAGCTAATATTTCAATATATTCTTTTAATTTTTAATATTTCTTTAAAGGTATCATACTTGGGCTTTACAATATTATATCTTATTTTTTATTGAGCTTTCCTTGATATATTTTTTTAAAAACTTAAATTTTTAAGTCTAATAGTTCATACTATATAACAAAATATAATTAACTATTGAGTAAACATTTAGGCTTTCAATCTTTGTTCATATAAATAATGCACCTATATAACTTTGTGTTTTCTTATATGTTGGCAGAATGGAGGAGGGAGACAATGTGTGTGAGTGAAGAAACTGAGCAGTGTATTGTGCAGAGTTGGTGTCTGATGTTAAGAAAAAACAAGGGTACCTTGAGGCCCTCGGGTGGCCTTTGTCAGATAATACAAAGACTAAAAGGGGCAGTTTAAAACCACCAAACGCACCCGCTGTAACACATGGGGACCGTGTGTTGTTCTATCCAGGCCTGCTTACTCAGTCTCTGCCCGCTGCTTCTGTAAGAACACCTTTGAAAGGTGACATAGCGGTGTCTGGGTGTCAGTGGCACCAGAGGGGAGAGCAGAGAAACCAGGAAAGCAGGACATTAGTTTCCAGAACCAGCTTAGGTTGCCACACCATTCTGTACCAGTTACCCCTCAGGGCCAGCAGAACTGTGGCTGCTGTGGCCTGGACGTTCTGATCCGTGGGAGTGTAGGGTGGGGGTGGCGGGTTATCCCATCCTTTCGTTTTTAACCACCAAGTGAAACCAATTTTAAAATGATGTTTCTCCCATTTGTTTTTTTTTTCTTTTGTTTCCTTGCCTGAGGAGATATGTCAGAAAAAATATTGCTATGAGCAATGTCATATATTTTACTGCCTATGTTTTCTTCTAGGATTTTTATGGTTTTGGGTGTAACATTTAAGTCTTTAATCCATTTCGAATGTATCCTTTCATGTGGTGTAAGGTGGTCTAGTTTCATTTTTCTGCATGTATCTGTCCAATTTTTCCAACACCATTTATTGAATAAACTATTTTTAGCCTATTGTATGTGCTTGATTCCTCTGTCAAATATTAACTCACTATAAAGGTGTGGGTTTATTCCTAGGCTCTCTCTTCTGTTCCATTGACTTATGTGTCCGTTTTTTATGCCAGTACCATGCTGTTTTGTTGACAATGGGCTTATAGTGTAGTTTCATATTAGGTAGCATGATTCCTCCAACTTCATTTTTCTTTCTCAAGATCACTGTTGCTATTCAGGACCTTTTGTGGTTCCATGTAAATTTTTGTTCTACTTCTATGAAATACATCATTGGTATCTTGATAGGAATTGCATTGAATCTATAGATTGATATGGGTAGTATGAACATTTTAATGATGTTAATTCTTCCTATCCATGAACATGGTGTGTGCTTCCACTTATTTGTGACTTCTTCAGTTTCTTTCTTCAGTGTCTTATCATTTTCCGAGTACAGGTCTTCTACATCATTGGTTAGATTTGTCCCTAGGTATTTTATTCTTTTTGAAGCAATTGTGAATAGGATTATTTTCTTAATTTCCCTTTCTGATAGGTCATTATTGGCATATAAAAATGCAATTGATTTTTATATCAAACTGACAGCAAAGGGAACCATCAGCAAAATAAAAAGAGAACCTATAGAATGGGAAAACATTTGTTGATACATCTGTTAAGGGGTTAATGTCCACAATTTATAAAGAACTTATAAAACTTAACACCAAACAAATAACCCAATAAAAAAATGGACAAAGGACCTGAATAGATACTTCCCAAAGAGGGCATACAGATGGCCAATAAACATATGAAAAGGTGCTCAATGTCACCAATCTTCAGAGAAATGCATATTAAAACCATAATGAGGCATCATATCAAACCTGTCAGAATGTCTATCATCAATAAATCAACAAACAGCAAGTGTTGGTGAGGATGTAGAGAAAATGTACCCTCACTGCATCCCCAGTTCGGTGCAGCCACTGTGGAAGGCAGTATGGAGTTAGCTCCCAAATTAAAAACGGAACTGCCTTATGACCCAGTGATTCCACTTCTCGAAATTTATCTGAAGAAACCGGAAACAGTAATTTGAAAGAATATAAGCACCCCTATGTTCATTGAGCATTATTTACAATAGCCAGGATTTGGAAGCAGCCCAAGTGTCCCTCAGTTGGATGAGTGGATAGAACAACTGTGGTACATTTACACAATGGGATACTACTCGGCCATAAAAATAAAGAAGAAAATTATACCCTTTGCGACAGCATGGATGGACCTGGAGGACATTATGTGAAGTGAAATAAGCCAGTCAGAGAAAGACAAATACCATATGATTTCACTCATGTGTGGAATCTAATGGATAAAACTGAACTAACAAGCAAAATAAAGACAGACCCACAGATGGAGAGCCAGCTGACAGCTCCAGCCGAGGGTGGGGGTTGGGAGGTAGAGGGATTGAGGGAAAAGGAAAGAGGGCTCATGAACATGGACGACAGTGTGCTGATTGCTGGGGTGGGGTGGTAGGGAAGGTGGACGAGGGTGTAAGGGGGATAAAAGGTAATGGAAAAATACAATAAAAATAAAATGTGTCTAAAAAGGGTATTCCATCTGAGCATCTAAAATGCATCACTCTCTCGTTACATATCCAATGATATTTACCTGTCTCTGTGGGATCCGCTGTTAGTCTGTGGCACACAGTCTTCTACAAACAAATCTAATTGTAGGAATCTGGAAACTTTGGCCCAGCGGAGTCCTCCTTAATCATAGGATCTGCTGAATTTTATTTTCTAGTCAAAGAGTATTGCCATTATGAATTGCTAGTATTTCTCTGTTTTAGTGGTGACTTCCTATAAATAACAAAATTATTACTTGGAAATCTCTAAATTGAACTATGTCACTAAATACAAGTCTACAGTTCAAGGCTCTATTTAATTTTTGTTCAAAGTGGGTGTGACCAAAATGCTATTCTAGAACAAGTAACCTACTGGCTTGTCAAACTATGCTGTGTAATCAATTTAGCTCAGGGAATGAGAGTAACTGTCTTATCAGGGCCTACTTATAGCTTCAGGGTATTTGGGGGCTTTTTTTTTTTCTTTTAAGGAGCTCATTAATCCACTGGCACACTCTAAGTGACCTCTTGGATGAAAGCTTTGGTAGCTGGGATGATCTCAGGGCTTTGCTGCTTCTAGGAAGGCTGCAGGCCCCGTGAGTGAAGCCATCTGCAAGCTGGCCCTGCCCCTGCACCCCTCCCCCCCCTTTCTATCACTCTGAACGTGAAGCCGGAGATGTAGGCAGGATGAAGAGGAGGTGTCAGAGCCTGGTTTCCTATACAGAAATGTCATTGAATGCAAACATATTCTCTCAACCATAAGGTGTAAAATGTATTCAGAAATGAGTATTTATGAAAATAGAAGAGAGTTGATTTTGGGAACTTGAATGATGAAAGCCTGTATACTCGGAGATTCCAATAGCCCAGTATTAGAAGCATCAAAGAATTGTAGTAGAAACTTGACTGATTGAATGATTGGAAATCGTTTCCAGCGTACTAGTCCGGCCTCAGTGTCATCAGCTTTCAAAGTACCTTCAGTCAAAATTAAATGATCTCAGCTTAGTGTACAGGTGCTTCTCTACCGGTTTCCTCCTCTCCTAGGAGGAAGTTGGTCTGTAAGAATTACACTATTCTTAGCAAAGTAGAGGAAGGAACTGACCAGTTTCTGATGCCCAGAATCTGATTTACGCGGCCGTAATTACTACTGCACATTGTGACAAGCATCAAAGCTATCATAGGAAGTATGTCTTGTCTGATAGGATGACAGAAGTAAGTCCCCTTGTGACCTTCAGTGACCTTCTGGAAGTCAATCTCCCACCCTGCTTCATATGGCTGGTGGGTTACGATGTTCACCAGTTTGCGTGTGCTGGGTAACCTGGCCTTTCTCTGTGCAGAGGTGAAGCCCCCTCTTCCTCTGTGTAACACTGGGACAGAGAGCAGCCCGTCATTAGCAGTGGAATTTAGGGCCTAAGTACTGGGAATTTGATGGGCAGAACTGGGAGGATGAAGAAAGGAAACAGGGAGCACAGCGTATTTTATGGAGGAAGGATTTATTAACGTATCCACCCTTGATGTTACTCAGTGTTTCTTCTATCATCCAGTTTATTATTATGGATGAGGAGATTCCTGATTTTGATTACCATGGCCAGTGTTATTTGCATTTCTTTAATCCAATTTAATCATGACAATGTTCCTATTTGGTCCTGCTGACTCTGCTTGACTACACCACATGCCTACCCTCACTCCTCTTTTCTAGAAATTCTGTTGCATTTAGTCTCTGCATGCTCACGTTAAGTGCTTTGAAAGGTGGCATCCTCCTGTTTCTCATGCTTAAGTTTTTCCTCCCCTACGAGCACCTTCCATGGCTGGTAGTGTCCAGTGCTTTATGTACTTTTCTGCTGACCCTCTGTAATAGTTAATGTAGATGGAAAAATCAGAGAAGATCCAACTGAGAAAGACCTTGCATGTATTGAAGGCATGACTCAGGATACAGCACAGAATCCCCAGCTCTCAGCTTCATATAAACATTCTAAGAAATCATTGCTCATCTACAGCACTTTGCCTGCAGGCAGCTTTTAGAAAACCCTAAGCAAGTTGGAAACTTCTGATCCCCTTGTAAAATGTGCTGTGGCAGATAATGGAACTTTGCCAGAAGGGGAAGAGGACACACATTCACTGCATTCCTTCTGTTTGCTAGGAACTATGCATTGGTTCAGTGATTGGCAATGAGTCAATTTCCTGCTTAAGAGGAAATGCCGCTCTTCTTTTTTGACTCCAAAAATTTATCTATTGTCATTCTCAGCCCTTGCACGTACTCTTTTGATAAATGTTAAGTGTAAGAGGTTCTTTTATTTTCCTTTTTATTGTCATGGAACTAATAGTTCTCTCTCCTTATCTCATTAACATTTTCACATTGGTGAAATGGTAACTTCTTTAAACTGTTCCTTGCCTCATTCTGTAGTCCCTGTTGCTGGCAGCCCCAAGACCAGCATCCCCCTTATCAACATTATTACGTTTTTGTGATTCTGTGCTGCCTATGCACTTGATAGTCAGTGGCTTATTAGCTGGAGATTGAAAATTCAAATGAATATAGGACAACAAAGTAAAAGGAGCCACTCAGTTACGATAGGAGAGTAACGTCCCTTAATTCATTCACTGAAGTGTTCCTTTGCAATCCAAGCATTATTGTATTCATTTTTAAAGAATAATTAATGTTTTTTGTTGAAAGAATAAGCTCATAAATTCCAAGAAGCTAATTATATTTTGTTACTGGTGTTTCTAGAATTCTAATAAGCTTATTCCAATTTATAGGTTATGAGCTGTTGGAAAAGGGAGCATATCCTGACATGGACAAGTGTATCCTGGTAATTAGAAATTACCGAGAAAGAAATGATATTTTGTCATTAAAAGAGTTTTCTAACACTTGGTTATGCTAAAATGAGCGTGGTAGAGGCTGCTTTTAAATTGAAGAAGAAATTATATCGCTTCTCCATTTTTTTATGTAGGTCTGTCAGAGAAAAGGAAGAATTAAGGGAGAGCATATCAACCTGATTGTACTTGTAGGCTCTTCTCAGATTAAAAAGAAAGAATATTCATAATATTTATGGAGATGATGGGTGATATTTAAAAATCACTAGTAGAACAAATATATTCATACTGCTAGGCATACAGTACTAAGTAGATAATAGTTCTGGCTCCCATGTGAGTGCTTACTGTTGTGCCTGGCACAACGTGGAACTTGAGACAGAGGTTAAATAGCTCCCCCGAGGTCACAGAGTAAGCTGTGGAGCCCCAGATAACTAAGCCCATTCTTCCTACCCTTTGGTGAAACTGGAAAAAAAAATGAAGAAAAAGCTAAAATATAACCAAGCTAAAGCTAGTCAAACTTTAATTGTTTAATGCAGAGCATTGAGTTTAAAGTAACTATATTTGTTAAGTTCATCAGTTATTTTTGATTATGCAAATATGCTACTCATTTGAATTTCTGAGAAGGTAACCAGCTGTCTCGGTTTACCCAGAAGTTTCAGTATAAAAACCGTGGTAGTCCTTAGTAAACTAGGATGGTAGTCACCTTATCCTTGATGTAGACAGCAAGTTTTGTCTCTAACTTCACAGCAGGAATCAAAGCAGGGAAATGAAGGATAAAGAAAATAAAATACTCACTCTAGCCCCTAACAGCTGACCTCATATGAAGTAAAAACTCCAGGCTCCCAAGATATTCCATGAAAATCTTTGCACCTACCCCACTTTCTCCCTGACTCCCTTCATCCCACAGAAAGGGATCGTTCTTAAGAGCCCCTTTCTCTCTCTCTTTCTCTCTCTCTTTCTCTCTCTCTTTCTCTCTCTCTTTCTCTCTCTCTTTCTCTCTCTCTTTCTCTCTCTCTCTCTCTCTCTTTCTCTCTTTCTTTCTTTCTGATCCTTTCTTTCTTTCTGATCCTTTCTTTCTTTCTGATCCTTTCTTTCTGACTGATCCTAAGAGCCCCTTTTCTTTCTTTCTTTTTTCTTTATCAACTGGGAATCCTGTTTTTGTGTTTTGTCTGTCTTAACTTTTGAACCTGGAGACCATTGTTGTATATACACAGCTTAGCATTTACTAATAACTTGTGCGTCTAATGTTCTGGGTAGCTGGTAGAAGAAAAAATAACTATGCCATTATTAATGATGGGGAAACTGAGTCAGGGAAAAGCAAATCATGTCTTATGATGGAACCCACAGTGGCCCAGTCAACAGCATTACATCCTTCTAAGTCTGTGCTCGGAAATGTAAACAGGCCTCTTAAATTTAAAAAAAAAGTCCCTTCCATTATCTTAAACACACTTAACCATATAAGGGGTCTGATTTTAAGAGTACTGCAACAGTCAATGACTTGCTTAAATTGCTTAGTTAAACTAGACTACTAAATAGGAAATTTAATGAAGCAAATATTTTTAGCCTTGTCTTAAACTTAATTTTCCTCAAGGAGAGATAAAAATTAATCTCACATATGCCAACTTCATATATTTGTTTACTTTCGCAGGGGTATTGATGAGGTAGAGTGAGATTATGTCAAAGGTTTTTCTTAATATTTATACTTGTAGAATTTGGGCTCTTTAAAGAGCAAAGACATACCGGGCTACTGGGAGGATCGCCTGTGTTGAAAAGGATGGGGCTTAGGTCGTGTGGAATTCAGATTCAGGATTTCCCTTTCTCAACGTTCTAAGCAAAGGCCTTGGTACTGTATTGTCTGCTTCATCACATGGGCCAAGAAGTTACAGTGGCCTTGCATCAGAGAACATGAAGCATTGTTGTAGTGTCCCTTTCTGTGGGGTGAAAGGAGTCAGGTGCAAAGATTTTCATGGAATATCTCGGAAGCCTGGAGTTTTTATTTCATATGAGGGTTGGCTGTTGGGGGCTAGAGTGAGTGCCTTATTTTCTTTATCCTTCATTTTGTGTTATCCCACCTTTTCATAATAATCCAAATGAATTTGATGTGTCCCCATGGGTAGAATGTGAAATTCTATCAGCGAAAGGCCAAGTCCTGAAGTCATCACGCATGCATGAGCTTTCTCCCCCCATTCTGTTGCAATTAGCTTAAGTGAATGCCTTGCATGTTTGGACATCTGGACACCAATGACCTAAAGGTGAACACCGCCCTGCTATCTGTTATTCCGACAATGAGTACATTTCTTATGATATATGTTTATTTAAGAAAGGGTGAATTGAAATCACTAATGAAAGAATATATTTTTATTTTGTGTTGAGTATGTCCTAGGCATATTTTTCTAGTGCAAACGTGAAACAAGCAAGCTGGATGTAGCTCCTTCAGGCACCCTTTCCTTACAGCAAGCTAACATATGTTGTGGATGAAGCAAGTGTTGTTAAAACAGCCCTGCTCTTCCCATCTCTTCCCCTGAAACATGGTTTTATACTCGCTGCCTTCACAGTGAAGCTTCTTATGTGTCTCACAACTTCAAAAGTGTAATTGTATTTCAGACAAATTACACGGCTATGCTTTGGAGTGAACTCTTCATAATCCGTTGCCTTTCTCTGAACTAACTTTTGCAGTGGGGAAAGAAAAATTGAAGCAGCCTGTCAGTGGGGGGTTCTCGCCATCCTTCTAGTAATCATCTTTATTGCCACCCGCTTCTGCTGATTGCTGCTCTGACATTTCCGTGAAAATTACCAAGGGCAGCAAACTAGATAAATTAGGCCCTTTCTGACCAAATAAAAAACCATTGACATTTTGGCAGTGCTAAACTCATTAACAGTATTAGCCAGGAGTCCTGCTTTTACAAAGCTCGGTCCTGGGCACGTGACTATAGGTTGCGGAAGATAAAGAAGGACCTTATAGCCCCTAATTAGCAAGTGTAATAAATGGCAAACAGTTTGTGGGAGTTCCTGAATAACATTAATCAGATTTAGGAAGCTACAGTTAAATAATTTGTTTCAATGTCAATGTGAAAAAAAACACATTATTCCAAAGATATGAAGAAGTGCTTTTTTGATGTATTATCTATCACTGCAGTTGTTACATTCAAGAGATAGGGGTTTCACTATATACACATTCTTTTTCTTTTAAAGATTTTTAAAAAATCTTTATATTTAGAGAAAGGGGAAGGGAAGGAGAAAGAGGGAGAGAAACATCAATGTGTGGTTGCCACTGACGTGGCCCCCCCACTGGGGACCTGGCCTGCAAGCCAGGCATGTGCCCTGACTGGGAATCCAACTGGCGACCCTTTGATTCGCAGCCTGTGCTCAATCCACTGAGCCACACCAGCCAGGGTACGTAAGCATTCTTGACTCTATGCATTTCCTTTCAAAAAGGCTTATAGCAAAGAGTTCATTTGGCTCTGGCTGGTCAAAGCAGAGCCTGATGGAGTCGAAGGGCCCATCCCCACCTGGAGAGAGTTCACAGAGCTCTGACGCCAGGAAAGGAATTAGCCTGCCGGCATGTCCCAGTTTTGTAAGCAGAGAACGTTATGCTTTGTCTCCCTTCAGCCTGCAAAGCTGGTCTGCCTTTTGCTTCTTAGTCCTGGTCTACTCCGTGTAGTGCTCACCCAACCTCTAGTCCTGTCATTTTCACTAGTGCCTTCACGGTATCTCATTTTTGCTGCCATTCTCCTTTTTGTCCTTTCGGTATCCTTTGTTCCTTCCCTGCTTTCTCATCTTTGAGAGAAAAGTCTGGCTTGACAGAAAGCGCCCATCAGTGTTCATAGTCCTGTACTTGTGGACTGTACTAACGGATCCAAATACCACTGGATATCAGCACTGGCTTCTCCAAGCCGGTCTGTCTCAGCTGATGATTTTCTCCCCTAAAATCCGGTACTTGGAACCATTCTAGAAGCCAGTTAAAACTAGTTCTGATAAAAGATTAATGGATGATTTTTTCTTAAAAATTGACTTCCCAAACTAAAATGCTCTTTTTGCCAACAGCTTCTGGAGTGTTACATTAGCCAGTGAACCGGTGAACTGTTGTTTCTAAGAGGTTCTATAATGGTGGATAAATTTAGCAACACTTTGCATTATAACAATATTCTAGGCCTGCTGGGTTGGAGGACAGGGAAGATGCGATATCCTCTCCCTGCCTGAGCTGCCTCGGACCCTCACTAGGAGACAGAACACAAAATTGTTTTGTTATCGAAGTATCAAGTGAGTCATACAGACTATCAATGCCAGGTGTTTAGAGAAATAACATTCTGGTTGGTATGCAGTGGACAAGGGAAGCTGATGAGGGTGGTGTATCCTCAAGGACTTCTAAGCAGGAAGAAAAGATTTTTAGTGATGGGTATGTGTGTGTGTGAGTGAGAGATGGGGGAGACAGAAAGAGGGTGAAGCAGGTGGGGGTGGGGGGAGAGTGAGCAATGGAGACAGAGAGAGAGAGGGAGGCAGGCCTGGGCTACATGGGAGCACTAAACCTGTTCTGCTGAGATGGTTTATTAATTCAATCATTGCTAAGTTCTCTTAATTAGCTAACTGTTGGCAAAGTCATGTCTGTGCAGGATTCTCTGACCCAATTTATTATTGGCCCAAGCCCACTCACTAACTGGTCAGTAACTTAGGCCTTATTTTAATAAACAAAGTGGAACAAAACAATAAAGTGCTCTGGGCTTAAATTGTGACCTGGATCCTGGGCCAAGATTCCACTACCTAGTGTGTTGGCTTGAGCTCCATACCTAATCCCTTTGAGCCTTAGGTTTTCTTTGTCTGTATGTAATGGCTCCCTAACTGGAATGCTGAAGATCCCCTCCGATGCAACAAGGTGTACAAAAAGACTTCGTAAGAGCTTGAGATACCTTTGAGGCATCTAGTGTAGCCATCCCATCTGCTGCCCGTCGCTCTCCCTAATAAACACAAATAAAGCCAGATGTAAGATATTGGGAATTTCCCAAGGACTGATTGTGGCTGCATTTGTAATAAGCCCTGCTATGTTGTGTAATACGTTTGTAAGTAGTCTAATTAATTGTTGCTGAGTACACAACACAAGAGCCCCACTTTGGGAGAGGAAACATTTTGTCTGATTTTTTCTTTTCTTTTTTTTTTAGAAAGAAGTCATGATTCTTTTTGTAGTGGTGGGTAGGGGTTTGTGTGTGTAGAAGGTGGAGTGGCAAAAGAAATGTAGATGGAAGGTGCAGGTGGAAGTCACCTGAGCAGGCACCCAAAAGTGTATATATTTTTATGTTTCTAGAAGGAAAGACGTAAAGGGAAAACATTAAAAAAAAGATAATCAAATTTTGCTGGAGTTTCCATTGGACCTAGAGTTTAATAAAAGCTGAAATAAAATGCCTAAGACTACCCCATACCGTGAGAGTCTTACTAGACCTGTCTTTGGAAGGAGACTTGCAATCTTTTTGCCTAAATTCATGTGGCTTAATCTCCCCACCTGTATTATGATAGACAAAGTAGATACTTAAAACATTGTTTATGCCCTGACTGGTGTGGCTCAGTGGGTTGGGTGTCGTCCTGCAAACTGAGAGGACGCATGTTGGATTCCCAGTCAGGACATGGGCCAGGGTTTCCCCGCAGGTCCCCAGTGGGGGCAAGCGAAAGGCAACTGATTGATATTTTTCTCACACATCAATTTTTTTTTCTCCTTCTCTGTCTCCCTCCCTTCCCTTTTCTCTAAATATAAACAAATAAAATCTTTAAAAAATATTGTTTATCCAGGTCTTCCTCTTCTCATCTTCTAGGAACCACCCTGTACTCCATTTACCCTGTTGCACTGGCCCTGTACACTTGTCCCATCTCCTGGGGATTTGCAAACAGTGCATTTCCCACTCCTAACCCAATTGTTTCTGAAACAGGGAAGATGTAAACTTGGTCATTATATGAACTTGAAAGGTGGTAAAGGGGGTTCATCTGCCCACATTCCCTTCCTGCATGGTGTCCACAAGCTCCTGGAGACGCCTGTGAACTTATAACAAGTGAAAAGGGAGTTGGTTCACTTTTTTCCGTAAACTATCTCCAAGTGGTTTTGGGAGCTTGCAACCAAAGGAGACCTAAGTAATGTAGGAGTTAAAAGCAGCTCAACAAAAGAAAAACGCAAATGAAATATAACCATAGTCATTGAAATTAAGAACAATCTAACAATAACCAGAGGGCAGGGGAAGGGGACAGTGGGGAGAAGGGTTTTCAGGAACTATTATAAAGGACATATGCACCAAACCAAGGGGGAGGGTGGAAGCGAGTTGGGTTTGGAGGGGGTGGGAGGAGGGGTGAGGGGACAATATGGACAACTGTAATTGACAGCAATAAAGTAATGGAGGAAAAAAAGCAGCTCAAGATTTTTTACAACTGCTGTGAGGATCTATTATAAGGTCAGGCCATAAGCAGGGGCGGAGTTACTGAAAACGTGGCTCCGTAGAGCTGCGCTGTTCTTCCGCTATGGCAAACGTTGAAGCCGGCGCATCCTGTGACGTCATATCCTTGCGCTGAACTAGGAGGAGAAGCATCTGTTAAAGGTACCAGGTGGGATAAAACGAGTACTGTGCTGCTTTTCAGTCCGTCGTCCAGCTCCAGGATCAGTTCTCTAAAGGTCTGAGAACGCTCAGAGGTGTGTGTGCTGGACTTGGGCCCGGAGCAACCGGTAGACACTCTTTCTAGAGTGTCAGATGGTAAATATTCTAATTTTCATGGGTCAAATGATCATTGTCGCAACTACTATGTCCTCGGAGGTTAAACACACTCATAGGCAACATGTCAGCAAATAGGCGTAACTGTGTTCCAGTACAATCTGATATGAATTTTAGATTTCAGTGTCAGTAAATAACTTTTGCATGTCATGAGATACTCTTTTTTTAAAAAAAATTTTTCAGCCTTTAAAAATGTAAAATCCTTCGTAGCTTGTAGCCCATACACAGTCACACAGTGAGGTGTACTTAGCCTTTGGGCTGTAGTTCGCAGTCCCCTAGATGACACGGGAGCAAAGGGGCCTGTGTGCTTTCGCGGTAGCTCAGGAAGGTGAGACAGACTCCGCTGAGTCTGAGTCCTGAATATCTAGCCTTTTGACTGATCCCACCAGACCCTGTGGGACAGCTGGCTGTAGTGTTGTAACTAGCCCTTGAGACAGAGGACAGAGCTTAGGATCAGTAAGCTAGCTTTAGAACTAGGCGCTGATAATTAACAGAGCAGTCTTTCAGGTGCCTGATCCATGACTGAGGCCGTCTGCACATCTCGCCATGCAGGAGCGGAAGCGTTTCCACATGTAAACAAAGACATTAAAGTTCTTGGAGTATTCTGTACTGTTCCGTGTGAAGCCCAGATTACAGTAACAGTTTCGTTATCTCTAGTCTAGCCTCAGACCTTCCTTTGTTCTGTAGTTGAAGAGGTATGTTGTTTTTAAAAACTGTTTTTCTGAGGTATTATTGACCATGAACTACATATATTTAAGGTGTATAATTGAGAAGTTTCAGTGTATGTACCCATGAAACCATTACCACAATCAAGATACCAAATACATCTTTCACTTTCAAAAGTTTCCTCTCTCCTCTCCCTGTTCCTCTTCTCTTTCCTAGAGAATCACTGAACCCGCTTTCTGTCACTATGGATTAGTTTGCCTTTTATTGCATTTTATGTAAATAGAATCTTACACTACTTTTGGTCTGGCTTCCCTCATTCAGCTGACTTTAAGATGCAGCCATGGTGCATGTATCAATAATTTGTTCCTTCTTGTGGCTGAGGAGTATTCCATGATATAAATGTACAGTAGTTTGTTTATCTCTTCATCTGTTGAGGGACACTTGAATTACTTCCAATTCTTGGACACTATAGACAAGATTGCTGTTAACATTTTATGTGTAGGTCTTTTTTTTTTAACATGGTCTTTTTCTATGTCACTTCTCTTGGGTAAATATCTAGGAATGGAAAAACCGGTCACATGGAAGTTGTCCTGTTTAACTTTTTAGGAAATGCCCAAATTGTTTTCCAAAGAAGCTGTACTGTTTTATATCCCCACCAGCAGTAGGAGGGTTCTCATTCCTCTATGTCTTCTCCAATTAGGAAGCCATTGTAGTGGTCATTTACCTAATAAACTCTCTTAAATATGGAAAACCATATTCTGAGAGTCACTTACTGCTTGTTCCCAAAGAGTGCTGATACCTGGCACCTCTTTTTGTTCCCAGAACATCCTGTAAAAGGAGGAATTAAAGGACCAAACAAAAATTCATGGTTTAGGCAAAGTTTGGCTCCCAGTCTAAACAGGGCTGTCTTTTTCTTTTTGTTTTGTTTCTCTTTCCCTTTAAATATAAATGCACTGGTTTTCTTTCCTCCTTTTCCTTTTTTACTTCCTTCAGTTACAGTTACTTCCTTTTACAGCCTTTGCCATGTTGAGATGGGAGTTTTGTGTCTTGATCTGTGTGGAATTGGTCTGTGAGAGTCAAGCTGTGTTCTGCCACCTCATGAATGTCTCAGGAAAATTAAGATGCTCCTGGAGATAACCCCTTAGGTAATCGCTATATTACAGCTTTTACTTTTCAGAGTGCCTTCCCTGGAATAAAATTATTGCAGTCTTTTTGCCCTGTCCTTGAGTTATGTTACTCTGTGAAATGAAATGTTGCTGAAAATGTGTGCCTCTCAGTGGGAGCGTTTTAAACAATTTGAAAGAGCCATGTTTTAACAGCACCGATTTGGCAGCTTGCTAGGCAGATGGTTGTTACACTGAACCTGTAGCTGTTCAGCTGTGCAAGTGAATCAGGGCCACTATTGATTAATCATAGTACCCAGCTATGATTCCTTGGTAGGGAAGCCAAAATCTGATCCACCTTAATGCACTAAGAAGATGTCTCTTCTCGCGCATTCCATTTCCTTGTCGTTTGCCGTCAGCTTTTGTTCCTGTTAAGAGGCATCTCCATCATAGTCACTTAGATTCAGCAGCAGTCTCCCTCGACTAGTCAAGGTGAAAGCTGTCTGCCCAGTCTGACCCCCACAGATGCTGCTGCCCTGTCAATTGGCTCAGCAGAGACAGTGACACTTCAGTTGTTGGGGCCAGTCTCCCTGTTTCTTCTTTCCTAACTTGAGAACACTCCCCTCTCCCAGGTGAGGAACTGCAGACTCAGGGTTTCTTATCAGCTCTCCTCTGCCAGGGTAGTGGGGACAGTCGTCATTGCAGACTACCCCAGTGGTGCTTTGAGGCAAACTGAAGCCTGAAGTAGGTGTTCTTGAAGGTCATAGATAGAGAATAGAAAATACACAATAGGAAAGAGGATTTCTCAAGTTGAATTTTTAAAGATGTGTCAGAATTCTAAATGTTTCACTCCATATGAACTGTAAGCCTTCGTGGGCATGCATGTTGAACCCTGTGCAAGTTCATGCTGGCTGATGTGATATAGAGCAATAGTTCTCAAATTCCTGGGCCTGCAGTATTAGCATCATGGAGGAACTTGGTGGAAATGCAAATTGGCGGGCCCCACTCCAGACCTGCAGAAGCAGAAAGTCATGGGGTGGGGCCAGGAGTTTTTAACAGGCCCTCCAGGTCATTCTGATGCACTTGTTCAGTGCCAAGCCTCTGTTTGGATCCTAGTTATGTTTCTTAAAAGCTAAGTGGGGACTAGTTACTTTTCCTTTAGTTCTTTATTTCTATAAATAGATGTAGCCATCTGTACCTTTCAAGCTCATTGTGGGAATTACAATGATGTGTATAAATATTTTTATATAAGTACTCAGTAAACAGTAACTGCTGGTATGTGGTATTGTCTTTTAAAAGGCATGATGACAGATGATGAGAACATAAAGGCATAAAAGATGGGCATAGCACTGAAGAGTTTGCAGTGAGAAGAGATAACCTATAGGTGAATGATTATCTGACCAAAAAATGGTAACCTTTTTCGTAAAACCCATGTCAAGGGTAATTTCCTAGATTTTTTTTCCTCCCTTTTTCTACCTGATAGCAAACATAATAGTTGAAGAAGGTATAAGTAGTAATGTGCCTAGAGGCATGGAATTCACATTATTTTTGCTGGAAATTTGTTGAGCTTAAGTTCATAGCCATGAGCCTCCTGGACAGGGCATCCTGCAAAGGGGCCTTTGTTTCAGGGAACATTATGAGACTGTGACTTTAGTTTTGCATGACCTTGTACTTTCAAAAAGCTGTTGGGTCATCCATGAAAAAGTTAATGTTTTGGAGTTGGTGAGGGATTGGTTAATCAGTCTTCCTAATTCTCTTTGTTTTATTGAGGTATACTTTCCAATTCTTTATTAGCAAATAGCTCGATGGATGCCTTCCTAGTCCCTTGACTTCTTTCTTTTTTTCTTTTAAAATAACCAGGTAGTTTTGTGTGTATTTCAAGTAACATTAACTGATGTCGTCAAACATCATACTTTGAAAAAAGCTTTTGGGATTTATACGCCATGGTGTGGGCTCTTTGTAATAATAAGTGATTAGAATAGTATGTTGGAGTTTGGATAAAAACTATTTGCTCTGCAAAATCTAAAAAAACAGTCTTTGGGGGAAAGCATATATAAAAATGCGTACTTCTATTTATCTTCTGTGGCGAAAGGCAGAGCCTCCTTACTTTTGTGTTGGGTGGAACACAATAGAATTTGCATTCCATTCATTTCTGCTCCTGTTGGTGATGTTGAATTCTCTCTTAAAAAATCTAACTTTAAGATAGATGACAGTGTTTGTTGGGCTTCCCCGTCAGTGTTAGCATTTGGTATTAATGAGTCTCTACTAATAATTTTTTAAAGCAATAGGTATATATCTTCTGTTTAAGAAAAAGTTTGGTTTTTTTTGGCTTTGTCTAATACAGAAAAACCTCAGAAAGAGATACGCAAACTTTTACAGTATAGCCAGGACCATAATATATATGCAAATTTTGTACCTTTTTCCTACTCATAATCCATTTAGGCTTATATCATGAACATTTTCCTATACCATTAAATTATTCATAAACAGTATGATGGCCATAGAATTCTTCATAAGGATGTACCCTAACATCTCCTTTTGACTGCTCAAGCCCTTTGACATGTACTCAGAAGTGAAAAGCCTGTTACTTCAGGAACAACACCTGACAGCATATGTTGCCAGTAATAAAATTTGAGTCGTCAAGCAAAAAGTTAAAACTGGAATTTTGGAAGACTAATATTTACAACCCGAGGCTTGACAGCTTTCTAATACCTAGCGACAAGTTTGCTAAAAGTAATGGTAATGTTAGTGAATGTGATTTTTTAATTTTTTCTAAAAATATGTGTCAGCGTTTGGCGTATCTGCATAACTCAGTGAGCCGGGATTTCCCCAAATCACACGTGGTAAAAGGCCCTTTCAAAGGGTAAGATGGGCTTTCGAATTGTAAGGGGACAGAACACGGAGAGTTTGTTTCAGACTCCGGGTTGCAATTAACTTGTAAGAAATTACCTTCATCAAATTGTATGTCCTTACCAAGTTGTATACATTAACTATGTCCAGCTTTTTAATCAAGTGGTTTAAAAAAAACAACACACAACATCCACCACTTGTTGGATTTTAAGGAAGTCCCAAAGAAGAATGTCCACAGTTATCTGCGAAGGCCATTAGAATACTTCATTTTCCAGCCGCACAGCTGTAGAGACCAGATTGTCTTCACATACTTCAACCTAAACAACATCTCACAACAGATTGCACACTGAGGCAGGCATGAGACTCCTGTTTTCTATTAAGCCAGACATTTAAGAGATTTGCAAAAATGCAAAACAGTGCCATTCTTCTCACTTCATTTATTTCTTCTGGAAAACATACTTTTCATAGAAAGTTTAATAATTTTTAAAATTATTTTCAAATGCATGAACATTTTAAACATTTCTTAACTTGGAATATGGTGAATAGTAATAGAGGTAACCAAAAGCTCTTTGAGGTCCTAAACAACTGGAGTGTAAAAGTGGCCTGAGACCAAAAAGTTTGAAAACCACTGGGTTAGATGATTTTCTGAATTTAAAGTTTTTATCCAAAGTTGGGTGTTATCGATTCCTGTTTCTGTTCTTGAATTTGTAATGGATTCAGGCCACCTGAAAAGATAATGTTCATTAATCAAGTAAATTATTTATTTTTTTCTGTCTTTCCTAGAATCATTATGTAGTTAGTTTATTTACACATTTTGGTCAGGTTGAGGCTTGACTGTTCCTAGAAATAAATGTTTGCCTGAGTGAAGTATCACATTACGTGATACCAACATCGTCACCCTTGTACAGTAGCTTTGTGTTCACTGTGGTGATGGATGTGTCCGAGGAGGAGGTATCACCCCGAAGGGAAAGCACTAGCCAGACACGTCCCCCGCCCCCCCCCCCCCCCCCCGAGTTTCAGCTGATTCCTGGAGACGGAGGGGCAGGTGGCTTCACAGCTGTCTCTGTAAATGACTTTTGAAGCATATTAAGAGCAAAATGCTTTCCAATTAATTCTGTTTTCCTTTCGTAAATGGTAATGAGTGTTAAATGACTTTGGGGTTGGGGTGGAGTCCGCAATTTGACAACTGTCTGCATTTTCAAAGTGGACCTGCAGAGTTAGGACAGGGCTGAATGATCTTGAAGGACAGTCTTGATCTCTGAATAGTACTTGGTATTTGGCTAAATGAAAAGATGGCAATGTTTATTTCTTGACTGTTTCAGTTGGGATTCATCTGTAAGAATATGGCATTTCACAAATGACTGAGAATAGAAAATAAATGCATTTCTCTGTAAAGGAAGTCACTTTTATGGTTCCTCTGGGGGTGGCGCAGACTTCTAAGATCATTTATTTGACTTCAATTATTAGAGAGTATTCAACAAGAATGAGGTTTTGTGGAGGTTTTTTGTCTTCCATTTTTGCTACTGTGAATCATAAAATGTGGGTGGTTTTAAAATAAAACACCTTTTTAACCTTTTTACTTTGAGCGCATAATATATCCTGCAAGTTAAACAGATTACTTAAAGATTTTTTGGTATAAGAATTTTAATGAATAGCAAAAAGCATAATTATGCGGTCAAGCAGAGTAGTACAGTCTCTTAATTTACTGTCAAATTACTTTAAAAGTTTTAATTAGCATAATTAAGTAGGATAAGTGATAAGATGCATTCCCTTATGTCTTTATGTATGCATTTTCTTCTTGAGTCACTGCATTTAACAGGAGACTTTCAATTTAATTACCTCCTCTAATTTAGGCCAGGGGTGAGGCACAAAACATAAATGTGGATTAGTGCTGCCACAATTAGATTGTTTCCAGTCTCACCTGAGTCCCCAGGCTTCTAAACCATTCTATTTGTTCTTGTCTATTGGCCTCCAAATATTTTGACTGCCACCCAGAGAAGGAACATTTTACATCACAATTCACTATGCATATAAACATTACGCATTAACTGCATTGTAAACAGTGATTGCCTTTACTGTATGCAGTGTACTCTCATCTTCCATTCCTTTTTTAAACTATATTGATTTCAGGACCCCTTGGCAGCCAGCTCATTGAAAAACACTGCCTTGGACAACTCTCTCTGCCCTTTACCACAGTGGTTATTCTGTCTTTTCTCCTCTCGTGTCTGGCCACTTCTCTCCATTTCTGCAGACACCGTGGTCCCTCCTTTACAGAGAGAGCCACTGAGTTGTAACTTCTCAGCTTGTTGGCCAACATGCAAGTTTCTGCATTGGAACCACCCGTCCGTCAGTCCTCTTTCCCTCCCTTAAGGGAAGAGGTTTCCATTCTCTGCAAGTGCTCCAGATACTGCTCTCTGAACCATGGTCTCACACTCCCTGCTGGGTCAGGATGACCGCAAGTGTCCCTGGAGTGTATGCTGGAAGCCCAGGAACCTTCAAATTGAACATGCTCAGCCCCACAAACTCCTGATAATGGTCACCAATGAGATAGACAGGATAAGGCAAAAAGAAGTGAGCTGTCACACCTACTTGGTGCCACAAGATATGGGAAAGCGTGATAACCTCCTGTTGGGTCTCACCTCCTACTAGAAATACATGAATTTAAGTTGGTCACCTCGGAGAAATCGAGATTTGTGGCTACACTGAGTGTGTCTGTCAGCTTGAAGGAGTGCGTGGCAGTCTCTGCAGTACCCATACAACTCCTAACTTCTGGAACTGCCTGCTGGCATCCTGCTGGAACACCTTAAATTCAGCTTGTGTTCTGAGTTCTTAATTTCAGTGATGATACAACTATCTGCCTAAGTGTACAGGTAGACAACCACCTTGAACTTGAATTCAAGTTCCTTTACTATGTCATATTGTAACTTGCCTCTAGTACAAACCTTTGCATGTGCCATTCCCTCTGTCTGGAGAACCCACCCAACAATACCTTATTTTTTCCTAGAGCTCCTTCTCTGACTGCTAAGTCCCTGTTCCGTAATTTCCACAGTACTCTCCAGTGCCTTCCTAGGACTCAGTATAATATGTTGTAATTGTTTGGTGACTGTTCTCTGTCTGACCCTTACTTTACCACCTAGCCTAGGTAGACGTAAACCCTTTGAGGGCAGGAATTCTCTTATTTTATGGAATATCCATAACAACTGGCAGAGCATCGGACATTGTTGGTGCTCATTCTGCATTAGTAAGTGAATGAAATAAGCAGTGCTGGGATGAGGATATTCGATTCCATTGAAGTGCTGGTATTTACCTGCCTCTTGCATGGAAACCGGGGGGAACCAGGGATAATTCTACTAAAGAGAATAGGGTTGGGTGAGCTAAGCAGCATGCTGATTCCTTTTAAATTAGAACGTTTCCTTTGGATTCAGTTTATCAGGGGTGTGGTCAGTTCCCAGAACAACAGGCACACCCAGTTTATAATATGAATTTACTCAAGACAAATATTATTTTGACTTATATTTGCCATTGTTCAGTAAATAATCAAGAGTTCATTGGTGAGTAAAATGTTGATGTGACTGATTCAAACCGAACAAGCATTCTTGAGTTTTAGAATTTGCTACGTTTTGAAATATTACCAGATTGATCTAAATGACTCCCTTCACTGTGCTTGCATAACAGTCCAATACTCGGACCATGTTTTATGTCATTGTAAACTCTCTGCCCCTTTTACGTGGGTCCACGAGAGCAGCAGTGGTGTCTTGTGAGGCTGGTGCCTCATATTCAGCACAGGAATTATTAGCCTGTGGTTGGGGCCAGTCAGCATTTGAATGAAAGATAGCTCTGCAGAACCTTACCCAACATCTATTCCTCCTAAGGATGAAAGTAAAAGACACGACCTTTGACTGACTTTTTTCCTCTGCAGCAAAGCATGAAGAAAGTGGGTATGCATTAGTTCTCTCTCTCTCTTGCAGATGATGGAAACCAAAAAACTGGGCATTGTGCAAAATGGGAAGTTGATTCCTTGTTTCAGTCAGGGGTGCGTCCCCCAACAATCAGTGAGGCAGCAACTAACATTGTGAATAGGCAGAAGGTTAGTTTTCTCATGTAACAAGAAGCCAGAAGAAAGTCCATCCAAGGCTGATAGAGGAGCTTGTGGAAGTTATTTTGGACCTTCTACCCTCCTGCCCTACCATTCTTAATATGTGGCTTTCTCATCATTAGTCACAAAACAGCAGGAAAAACCGGGAAGGGAGAAGGGCAAGGTTTTCTCTGTAGCATGTCTTCATCTTTGCATCCTGAAGAAAACCACCCCGAGGGCTTTGGTGGCTCACATGTCCTTGGCTCTAACTGTGGTCAGGTTGCAAGGAAGGTTGGGAAATCAGGCTGGGAAATGGAGGTTTATTTTTCCCTTTATTTATATTGTTGACACTATTACAGATGTCCCCATTTTCGCCCCTCTGCCCACATCCACACGGCCCCCAACCCCCACCCGTCCCTCTGGCCATCACCACACTCATGTCTCCATCTGTGGGTTATGCACAGATGTTCTTTGGCTAATCCTTCCTCATCTTTCATCTGGTCTTTCATACTCTGATGTTGGGAACATCCAAGGAGATGGTTTGCTTTTTTTCTTGGTTGGATCCAGACACTCAGATACACCAGTATGTCCTAAAGTAGTGCCCCAAAATATGAGTGGATCACAAAGGTGGGATCTGATGTTACCAACTAAACATAGGCTACTTGAAGGGAGGTGTTCTGGGCATCTAAGTCAAGTTCACTCTTTATTCATGGTCATTGGCTTAGGACCTGGACACACTTTTGTTTTCTTCATGTGCGGGCTGTGACAGCCTTGTTCTTTCTAGATTTACTAATTGCCTGTTTTCTCATTAGCAGAAGTAACATGTGTTCTTTTTCTTTCAACACTATAATTTACTTTCTTAATAATACAACTTTCTTTAATGTTTTATCAACTAACTGCTTTCTGGACCTGTTTACATAGTTGCCATCCTAAAATTTATTTTCCTTTTATCATAGGATTAATTCTACTTTTTCTTGGATTCCTTTCTCTTAGAAATATTTTTAATTTTGATGGAGTATATTTTGAAATATATTTTCAGAAAAAGTTCATGGAAGGCATACTTTGAACCCATGCTTATCTGCCCTCATACTTACATTGGTAATTTGGCTGGGTATTAACATCTAAGTTCAAAATAATTTTCCCTTAGTACGTGAAAGAAATTTCTTTCCAGCAGTCAACGTTACTGAGCCCTGTGCCTTCACGTAGACCTTTCTTTGGAAGTTTCACATGTGTCTTTCTCCTTGATATTTTGACCTTTCATGAGATTCCATCTTTTTTCATTTGTTCTGCTCAGCACCTGTGGGACTTCCAATATGAAGACGTGTTCTTTAGCTTTTAGAATTCTTATTTCTTCCATCATCTCTTTCCACTACCTTCTCTTACTCCCACCCCCCCCTTTTTTTTAGTTCAATACATCAATGTTAGACCTCCTGGATTAATCCTTAGGTTATCTTGTTAAACTTTGTTCTCTGTCCTTTCCCCAACTCTTTTTGCGGGAATTTCATCACTCTCTTATTTCAGCCCTTCAGTTGAATTTTTAACTTCAAACATCCTATTTTAATTTCAGTGTGCTCTTTTCCTTTTCATAGTTAGGTTTTGGTTTCATGTATTTGTTATGTGTTTTCTAATGCCTTTGATTCAGATCCCCCCCACACACACAATTCTTTTCTGTATTACGAACTACTATTTGCTTTTTCTGGTATTGGTTCTGTTGATTTCATAATTTCTCTCCTTTTAGGAACACTTATTTTCCCTGTTGAAATTTTCCTTCATTGGGAGGTCCGGCTGCCTGATCTGAAACTGAGGGCGTGGTTTGTCAGTGACCAGGTTTCACTTTAGGGTGTGTCCAGGTGGAACAGGCAGGACCAGTTGAGGCTCCCTCAATGCCNTTATTCCCATCCCCCCCCCCCCCCCGCAATTCTTTTCTGTATTACGAACTACTATTTGCTTTTTCTGGTATTGGTTCTGTTTATTTCATAATTTCTCTCCTTTTAGGAACACTTACTCTCCCTGTTGAACTTTTCCTTCATTGGGAGGTCCGGCCGCCTGATCTGAAACTGAGGGCGTGGTTTGTCAGTGACCAGGTTTCACTTTAGGGTGTGTCCAGGTGGAACAGGCAGGACCAGTTGAGGCTCCCTCAATGCCAGAGCAGAGGTCCCAGCCGGAGGGTGCCAGTCCCTCCAGGCTGATCCCTTGCTCCCCTTGGAGAGTGGGTGTTGGACTTCAGATCAGGGCACAGCTCTGTGGCTGTCCTCCCAGGCACCGGAAGGGGAGCTCAGGCAGCGCCCCACCCTTCAGACAGGCTCTCCTTCCCGCTTCTGCGGTGCCTACCACCTTCCAGCTCCGCGCTTGCCTTCTTCGCCTGCCTTCTTCGCCTGCATGTGGCCCAGCATCTGCATGTTTACTTCTCAGTACACTGTCATGTCACTTATGAAAGTCTTCAGTCCGTTGATGTGCCTCAGTGGGTTGAGATGAAGTGATGTTGAGGAGCTCTGGGGGATTGCATTTTAAAAACATACTATCTTTTTTGAGAAAGTAATATGCACATGGTGAAAAAAGAGATTCAAAAGGTACAAAAACAGATGCAAGGGAAGGTAAGTCTTCCTCAAACCCAGGCTCCCAGTTCTTCAGATCCCCTCCTGGAGGCAACCACTCTTAGCAGTTTCCTGCATTCTTCTGGAGAATTTGTGATCTGCCCGTTGGAGAAGAGTCACTTTGGTAGTTGTGTGTAGAAGGCACTAGGACTGGGTGAGGTAAGAAGAGAGAGAAACTGGAGTCTGAGGGGCCCTAGTGACTGTGCATCTAGGCAGTTGGGTGTGTGTCTGCACCAAGTAAGGGGGTAGGAGGGATGGGCGGGGTGCTTGTTTGACAGAGGTCCTGAGGGAGATAAACAGGATCTAGATCCAAGTAGGTGTTGGCAGGATGCCCGGGATGCTGGAGTAAATGGGGGAATGGATTTGCTGTGAAAAGAGAGCGGTCCTCCTGGTTCATTCTGTGGTGGACACTGAGGGCAGGGTTTTATGCATTTGCATTAACCCAGTGACTTTACAGAGAATCTGAATGCTTTTAGTTTTCCCTAAGTCCATGCAGCATTAAAAATTTGCTGTTTCTGCTATGGTCATCTGCCTTTCACACATTCCCTCGGGACCCTGGAGAGTTTTCGAGACTAACATTCTGGAGTAATTTTACCAGTACCCACTGAATATGCATTATCCCTTCTTCCTGCAGAGGAGAGCAGTAGCCAACTGGAAAGTCAGCAGCCACGTCTAGCCCATGGCATATTTGGTTGGGTACAAACAGTGTTTTATTTTCAACCTGATTGAACATTTAAAAAAATTGAGCCCTTTCCCAAAACCTGGATTTGTGGCTTCTCTGGAGAAAGAGGAAGATCTGGCTGCTCCGAGGTGGTCTTTCCCCCTGCAGTTTCTGTCTAAGCCTGAATAGTTGCCACCTCTGTGGGCAGGCCATGCCTTCTCCCTTTGGCCTCAGCCCCCACCACTCAGTTCATGGCTGTGTGTGAACTCACCCCTGGCCTTTGTCTCACGTGGTTACCTGCCAGGCCCCTGCAGTCCTACATTAGTCATCCTGGCTATGGAGAGCCCGCTGTGAAAGATGGCAAATGATCAGAGGGGCTCTCTTTGTCATAAGGGTCCGCTCAGAACACTTTGTTATGGTACTAAGCACAGTTAGTTTTCTTTTAAGCAGAGGCCAATGGGATAATATGGAAGCTTTAGTTCTAAAAGTTGTAATCTAACCTAGGCAATACCAACTTTTCTGTTTAGAAAGAAAAGCCGGCAGCCCTGATTAAGAGTTTTGAAAGAAAATACCTTTTGGCTTGGCTGGACTGATGTAAATATTCCTGATGATGTGGTCAGCCCCTCTCGTTACAGAGGCAGTGGGCTGACGGCTGCAGTTCTCCTTCTGAGGTTCATAGTCTAGCAGATCGGGTAACTTCAATTTCGTCTGGAAATAATGCTGTGTTCATGTGCAGGAAAGTGGAGCGGAATAAAAGTTTTGATTGTATCATTGAAGGAGTACTCGAAGAAAGGAGTACTTCTGGATAAAACTTGTGCCTCTTAAGTGAGTAAGAAAAAGGTGTAAATCCCACGTGCAACATAACAATTGGAAAGAAAGAGTGTCGGGTGAAACACTTCACCGGAGTGAAGTGCCCGCAGTTTACCTGTTTTGGGGGCCCTGTTTTCGTAAGACCGTCCTAGGGAGTTCCCTTTGTGCGTGTAGGTCAGCCTTGGACCAGCCCCAAGATTTCCAGGCATCAGAACATAGTGGAGGGAGGGCTGTTACACATGCTTGGAACCCAGCCCATTAGAAAAAGCCACATACGTTTTCCAGGGTTGGCTGTCTTTGTCTTCAGTTTTGAATCACTCACTGAATATTTGATCTGAGTTCCCCACGCGGATTGCATAAACAGTTCCATGCACTTTTCAGGAAGTGTCTGACATAACTTTGTGATTGATGTTGAAGATCACAATATCAAGAACACACGATCACAGAAAAAGTCTGGTAATCTAAGTAACTTTTATTAATTTATAAAGGTACACGTCTTAGTGTGTAAAAACAGATGTAGGAAGGTCGTGTGATGTGGCAGCAGAATGAATCGGGGTGATGACTCAAGCAGCACGGGCTCTAATCCCAGCTCTGTCTTGCTGTGTGAGCTCTGAGCAGATTTCCTCTACGTCTCCTTTTCCTTCTGCGTAAACCAAGGAGTTCGAACCGACGATCTTCCAGACAGTGTTCCCATCTCGACATCCGAGCAGTTATCTGTTCTTGTCCCGGGAGATGCTCCTCAGGGACTGTCTCGTCAGTGATCTCGCTTAGCTCCTTCTTCCCTGAGATAACGACAGTAAACCCGGTGTGTAACTTACAACACCCATGAGCCTTCCCTGACCACCCCCAGCCCCTGCAGGATGCAGCGAATCTGGGGACGCTGTGGGGAGTGAGACTGGGTCCATGGGGAGATGGTCTTTTCTGTCTGGCTTTCAGGCTGCCAGGGAAATTCTGTTCCTTTCCAATGTTTCTCTTATTGAAACATACTGAAATTCAGCATTTTTTTTTAACTTTTTTAATTTTTACTTCTTAAAGACCGGGTTTTGAAGAGCTAGTAACATGGCAAGTCTTAGAATCACAGAGGATTCATTGAAGGGGTGTCCAACCTTTTGGCATCTCTGGGCCACACATAAATATACAAACACACATGAAAACTGATGAGCAAAAAAAGGTCCTGAGTAAATTTACGATTTTGTGTTGGCCCACATTCGTAGCCATCTGGGCCGTGGGTTGAACACCCCTGGAGCGGATGGCAGCACCAAAGGACTGGGGGTAGATGGTGACCCCAGAGTAAGGACACTCACTGGTCAGAGAGCCCGAAGGCCACCCTCATTGAGCTCATGCACTCGTCCGGCCCTGGGCCTGGTCGCGCAAGTCTGGAAGTGAGGGGCAGCACTCTGCTCTGCGCGGCTCTGCTTTCTGCCCTGACCCACCTGGATCAGGTGTGTTGAATGTGCCGGGGACACGCAGAAGTACACTCAAATCTACTTGAGCACCTTTGTGGGCTGGGCCAGGAGGAAGGCAGGGAAGACACAGAGGAGAGGACACAGCTAGTGGAACAGCAGCTGGGCAGAGCCGGAAAGAATGAGGTTGAGCGCAGGTAGAGGTTGAGGGTTTGTGAGACGTGAAAGGAGATCTTGTCATCACAGAAAGCTATGAAGGAAAAGACTGAGTAAGTATATAGCCTAGACACTGGGGGGTGGGGCTTTGAGAAATTGTTTTGTTCTTCTGACTTGTTCTCAGTAAAGTAGGAAAGTCTTACTGTCCTCATCTCTCCGCAGAGCTCCTGATCTTTCTGTATTTTATTTGGTTCTAAGTGGATCTTTGTTGTCGAGATTGGCATGTGAAGGAAAATAGTTATTGTAGAGTAAATGACAAGGACTCTGCTCCCCTCTCCATCAGCTCACCATTCCCTTTCTCGTAGAGTGTGGTGTTCAACCAGGCATTTAAACAAGAGAGAGAAATTGTCGTGGGTGTGCTAAGAACCTTGTTCTGTCCTGCTCCTGATGCAGAGAATTTATTCACATCAGAACCCTGCTATTACCATGGGATAGGAGAGTGACAATAGTTTTGCTACTCAGAACCCTTCTTGGCAAATGTATTAAACCAAGAGGACTTGGTCTGTGTCTCTTTCAGCATTCGAAAGATCACTGGGGTTCAGCACTAAGGAAATCCAGGGGTCAGTGAGATCATTTCTTAGTCTTTATATATGTCCTTCACTTAGATGTGAAATTTACTTCTCTATTCCTCCAGGCAATGAGGCAGTGGTAACACAAGATAAACTGAGTGCTGTGCTTATTTCAATTTGCATGCTCCAGTGTGACTCTGGTCTCTGACCGCCTGTTGGGTCTGTCTTCACGGACGACCGCACCCTTGCCCTACCAAGACCTGAACACCTGTCAGGGTGTTCCTGGTGTCCCCCTTCTCTGGTCACAGAGACCCCACCCTCCCATATGTGTACCTGAAGATTGGGAGCCTTCTTTGATTCCTCCATCTCTTCCCTGCCTTACATACAGTTGATGGCCAAATCCCACTGACGTTTCTCTCAGAACATTCCTTCCCATGTCTGCCCTTCCTTCCTTCCTTCCTTCCTTCCTTCCTTCCTTCCTTCCTTCCCTCCCTCCTTTGTTTACAAGTCCCCATTACCTCCTACCTGAACTGCTGACCTCTTCTCAGTTTGCCCTGACTCCAATTTGCCCTGACTCCAATATTTCTTTCTTTCTTTTTAAGATTTTATTTATTTATACAGAAGGGAAGGGAGAGAGAAAGAGAAATATCAGTGTGTGGCTGCCTCTCACATGGCCCCCATTGGGAACCCGGCCTGCAACCCAGGCATGTGCCCTGACTGGGAACAGAACTAGCGACCCTTTGATTTGCAGTCTCTGCTCAAGCCACTGAGCCACACCAGCCAGGTCCTGACTCCAATCTTTCTTCAGTCCACATGAAGAAACAGCTCCTCCAGAGCTGTTCTCCCTAAAAGGCTACCTTATATACATTACTTTTATTTCTACTAAAACTTCTATCTGTATCAATAGAAATCCCCACTTGCTGTGTAGTAAATAGAGTCCAGGTTCCTTAGGTTGGCACTGAAAGGCTTTCTGTGGTTTGCCTACTTCCCTCTCATCCTGTTCTGTTTTCTTAAATGCATCATGAGCCATTTCCACATCTGTCTTTGTGCTGAGGATGCGATGGTACCCCCACTTCCCTTCCCTGCTTAGCGTGGTTTCTTCTGGCCCTGACCTCTGGTTTCCTCTTCTTCCACCAAATACCCGCCCACCTTCACAGAGCCTTCCTCTGTTGCCCTTTCCCTTAGCAAAGGCCCCCTATTTGGGATCCCTATAGAATATTTTTGCTAACCATATTATTACTGCATGTGTTTTCATGGATAAGCCCCATGTTCCTCGGTAGTTGGACCCTGCTCCAGGGTAGGGTCACGTCTTAAGACTGCGTCTCCAAAGCTCAGCACCTTCCTCTGTGTCAGACCGTTAGGGGACAGTGGTAGAAAGACAGGGCTTCATGATGGACTGAACAGTGAACCAAATGAGAAAAACTGGCTTTGAACCTCATTTTTCTGTCTTTGAAAGGCACAGAAAACCCTGCCCCATCTCCTGATCTCTCTGGTCCTCCGTGTTTGCAAACTTAAACATGACACCATTTGAGCTAATTCTGATGGAGCTGACACCATTTGAAAGCCCTAAACCTAATATTATCTGGATGACTCCAGTGATTGGATTTGGAAACAATATGTGCACGAAAGTCTCCTCATCCCCGCTGCGATGAAGCAGAGGTTTACAGAAGCAGTGTGTAACTTGATGAAGAGAACACAGACAGGTCACGGAATAACATGGCATGGTTTTTCCTTAAATACAATCACAGAAAGTGATGAGACAACTTTCAAAAAAATAATGAAAAGCTCACAACTGGAGACAAAGACAGTATCTCCTCTCAGAATTCATTTACTTGGCTTTCAGCCTCCGTGTCCTAAATAGAATTAGTTGCCTCCTCTTTCCATTCCTCTAAGTTCCTAGTTGAATTGGCAAATAGCAGGCACTTAGCAGAGCAGCCACTTGGCCTTCCTGTTCTTCTAAAAAATCCACCCCATCTTCCCCACCCCGCCCTTCAATCTGGAAGACATAATTTGAATTACTTTCAGCTCCACAGTGTATCACTGCCTTCCCTTATGCTGGAATAAACTGTCCCCCTTTATATCCTCTTCCTCGAAATCAAGATGACACGACTTTTCACAAGAAATTACCTTTGGAAGGATGAATTGACTTCTCATTTATGAATTTAAAAAAGCTTTTCAGTGTGTGCAGAGGGATCTCATTGTACTGTGGGGGAAGAAGAAACTTTCCTTTACCCTCAAGTTTCTTTTGGCTAGTCCAATAATTAATTCAACGTGAGACAGATTAACAAGAGAAAATAACCAAGTTCATTACATACATATGCATGGGAGCCCCGCAAACATGAGCGAGTCGGAGGCGCCACAAGCCAGAGAGGGTCGGAGACAGAAAGGGAAGGTGAGGTGTATGTGACATCCTGGGCTGCATGAGGTGAGGTGAGGCACCCTGCAGCCTCGGAGGGGAGAAAGGATGTTCGCAGGATGTTAAGAGGAGCAGATGTTCAGTAATTAGGAGTTCGCTGGGCCCCTTACATAGGTCATAAAACGTTATTTCTGGTGATAACTCTTATTATGGCAAGGCCCCTAATTTAAATTCTTTAAGGGAGAACAGATGGAAAGCTGTCAGAGGGGAAGGGTAATGGTGAACTAGGTCCAAAAGGTGAAGGGATTAAGCAGAGGAACAAACCTCGTAGACACAGACAACACATGGTGATTAGAACAGGGAGAGGGGGCTGGAGGGAAGTAGGAGAGGAAAAAAGGGGATACATGGTGATGGAAAAAGACTCGACTTGGGGTGGTGAACACACGATACAATATACAGATGATGTGTTAAAGAATCGTGTACCTGTAATCTACATAATTTTATTAGCCAATGTCACCCCAGTACTTTCAGTAAAAATAAATTATTTAAAGGGGAATTAAATTTATCTCATGAGCTACAGGGCCTTGATTGCCTTCAGCTCAAAAATAATTCCCATGCCACCATGGCACATTTTGGGGAGGCCTATTCTGAACCCCTGCAGTACTAAATCTCTGACTAGGAGCCCGCAAGTGGAACCACATTTTAACTGTCTCTGGAACCCTGAAACTTCAAGAATCTGAGTTGTTACCAAGAGCTTGAAATTCCAGGTACTTGTGTGCTCTTGCCCCGCCGTTGTTTATCGAATTCTCTGCTAGGAAGCCATCTTTGTAACTGAATCCAAACGTCTCTGTTTCGCACTGAAAGTTCATTCCTCTTGTTCCCTGTTTTCCCCGTGGCATATATTCTTGGTTAGGTCTTTATCTCAGAGCCTTTATAGCAGGATCCCCCCCAGAACCTCTGCAGCAACACGGCTCTCCTCTCCTCCTCAGTGTCACTGTGCGGCCCAGGCTTCCAGACTCTCTCCGATCCCCTTGGATGTTGATTACATTGCTGGCCCTTAGTCCTGGTGACGTTTTGCCTTTCAAAGTGGCCCTTGCTGTGATTGAATGCGTTTTAAATAGTCTCAGTAGGAGTTCTTTGTGGCTTGGATCCCTTTGGATTTTCCATCATTTAGGGGGAGGGGATGAAAACTCAAGTATGAGGCTTTGTCAGACGTGTGTTACTGAAACCAAGAGGCTGTACCTCCCCCAGGAAGGTTGCAGGGCAACAGCACAGCTCCAACGTCCATCACCAGCCGACTCTACACCAGCTATCAGTGGCGCGATTCTTGTTGGCCTTCTGTCTGTGGTTGCTCCAAAGATGCTGTGGCAAGGGCTGGATTCGACCAGCTGGATTTCTGACAGCTCCCCTCATTTAACTTGATTAGTATAACATGTTCATTTGGGTGAATGAAATCAGGTGACTTGGGGAACATAAAGAGCACATCGGGGCTTTCTTTGGTTTGCTTTTCAAAAGCCTTTAGGTAGAACCTCCATGGAACAACAGTATTTTTATGTGCTTTGCAGAAGCAAGAGCTACCCAGATGATTTAATCTAATATGTATGTGGATTTTTTTAACCCATATTGACTAATTGATACTACTTTTTACATAGTATAGGCAGCATTGCTGGTAGAATGACAATGGAGAAACTCAAATTTTATCTCACAGATTTATTGTCACAGTGGGCTTTATATACATATATTATATATATATATGGGGGTGTTATAACAATATATGTACGTGGTGTGCAGGGAATAGTAGTAAAGTGAAACATCATTTTCCTAATTACTTTAGAGAGGCGTCTCTTCCTGTTCTGGAGCTACCTTTACTACCAGCCTCCGAGAGCACAACTTGGTACACTCAGTGGAACCATTTCTGTAGTGAGAGAGTGGGTATAGATTTGCACTAATTTTGTTTCTTTTAGAGTCTGGCATTTCCTTTTACAGACTAAGCAAATTCTCAGCCACAAGAGAGATTCCTAGTAGCCAAGTGTATTTAAAAATGTTATTTAAGCCTTTCTTCCTCAAGCTGAGGCGTCTGTAGTTTCACACTGTACGGGCCACGCTCAGAGCAGATGCTGCACGCGTTTCTCCATCCAACCCCAGAGACTGTATCAAGTAGTGTACTCGTTGGAGTGTTTCCTCCATCCCCTCGAAATACAACTATTGAAAGTTCAGAATACATGATAGTTGTTCCTATAAGCTTTAATATGTATCTACTTGTAGCTTACTGAACTGTAGGTATTTATTTTATATATCTATTTCTCATCTATAGATGATCTTTCTATGTGTTGTTAAAAGTACATCAGTAACAGTGGCCAACAATTATATTCATATTCCACATGCAATTTGGAGTGACAGAGGTGTATTGCCATTTAAAAATTTATTTATTAGATAAGCCAGATCTATCAGAATCAATTATTTAGATTCTGATATTTTCATACTGTCCAAAGAAACCGCTTAGCCAGGTTTTTGTGTGTTTTGCCTGCACTGCAGAGTCCAACCCTGGTACCTGCCTCCCGTTGCTGGGCTTTCGCTGTGGCGGAGCATCGCGTAGCACCACGTGCAGAGTTCAGATCTGGATCAGCCGGGCGTTGGATGGGCAGAGAAGCAGAGCAGGATGGCGCAGAGCCTGAAGCAAGGAGGGGAGACAGGGGGATGCTGCTTGGGTTGTGAAGTGTGGTGGTGTCGCTCAGCTGCCACCGGGGGCTGGGTGAATGAGGGCTGGGCTGGGAGCCCTGAGCCCCTCTGGAAGGCCTTGATGGCCAGGTTGGGAGTTAGTGACTTAGTTCTGGAGTCACAGGGACCCAATGATAGTTTTTAACAACAATAAGAGTAAAAAACAGTAGGTATTACCAACACTTAGTGACTTATTGAATTATTTTCCAGAAACTAAAGTTTGGCTCTCACAAATATTCTATATCTGTCAAAGCTTTGTTGCCATGTGAGCTAATAGTTTTCTTTTATTAAAATAGGCCTTTCTTTACCTTTCATTTATGTGTGCTGGTGCTTCATCTCGAAAGCAAGGGCTGGTGTGACTGCAGTGAAAGTGTCCCAACCGGCCTCTCGGGGTGGGCGGGGCTGATTTGACCATCCTGGTTGGAAGGGGATGGAAACTCTCACTACCACTGACTTCTGCAGCCCTGCGCTCATTCACTTGCCTTGGTCTTGTCTAACCCTTATTACTGTTTTATGAAGTAACGTCCTCATTTTCTCAGTTTTCCACAGCATGTAGTTTCTAGTCCTTTCCATGAGATTGGAAAGAATGATGTTCTGAAGCACTGGAAGTGGGAAGCATAGGAGTCCCCATCCTGCATGGCTCTGAGCCACGTCAGTCGTCTGGTTAGACATCCCTTGTCCGGTTCTGCCCTTCGCCACCCTCTTACAGTGCAGCGCGTATAAATGGCCTGAGCCGGGTCCCGCTGTGAAGTGCAGTGATGCACGAAGATGATGCCCCAGTGTCCCCGGTGCTCCTCCTGCTGCCATCGAAGGTGGCATTTAGTTTGTCGGGCAACTGCCTCATGGAAGAATGTATAGGAAACTCAGATTCTTGAGGTTTTGTTTATTTTTTAAGTTCTTAGTAGTTAACTCTTATTTTTAAAACCCCCCATGGATATAAGACAATTTTGATCCAGTCCGTTTTGTCCCTTATAATGCCTATAATTTCAGATTCTGTTTGGGTGGGATCCTGGCTTTGTCAGCTTATGTTCTGGTTGTGCCTCCTGAAGTGGTGTCCTCTAGAAGCTGCCAAGCCATACCAGGGCACACTTATCAATACCTTGAGTAAAACTGTTCAGTAAGCCGGAGTAGATGCCTGTAACACACCATGGGAGGCCTCTCCTCTGGGTTTTCTCTTCAGCTTGGCTATCTCTTTTTCTGACACACGGAAATTCAAATGACACACTGGAAGAACATGTTAATATGTTATTGCATCCCAGAACATTGTGACTGAGTGCAGGTATACCGTGAATATGGGTCTCCTGCCAAAGATCCTACAGTGGAGGACCCAGTTAGCACTGGTAAGGGGTAAGGGGTGAGCAGTCATGGCAAAAAGTTAAGTGTGGTTTATGAGCAGGAGAGTTTTCGTTTTATACCAGATTATTTGATTTGGGCTGTTTTCTGTTGGAGTAGTTCCTTAAATGTGTGGTACATTCGGTCGTCTTCTCCTGCTAGAAAGAGCGTGCAAAAGCTGACTGGAAGCCCTGTGGGACTGGGGTGGACTAGCCAACAGGTGAACTTTGGAGCCAGTTACTTTGTCAGTCCTGACGTGTCCCACAGCAACGGAACGTCTTTTCTCCATTTTCCCAGAGAACATGCCTCTAGTCTCTTAGTTTGGGGGTATCTGCCTGGCTTCTGACATTTGGAGGAACAAAACTTTGGAGAAGGAAAGGAGCAATTGAATCCCATGGCTCAGAATGCATATTTTTATCTAATAACTTCTTTTTGTTTTCTCAGTCCAAGCCTCACTTGTGTTGCCTGTAGTGCCTGAGGCCTGCTGCTCTCATATCTTACTTTCTCCAGGTTCTCTCCTATTTACGAAATGTGGTCAGGATGAGAAAACACTGGTCCTGTATCTGTGAAGGGCTAAGGCCAAGACCCAGGGAATCCAATCTCTTTCTAAGTAAACTTTCAGTCGCCCAGTCCTATCTGACTTCCTTGTGGTACACAGGGTCTGCAGACTGGAGCCCCCTGGGGTTTTTGTGAGGACACATTACCCTCTATATCCCCTTGGCGGGTCCGTGGGCCATAGCAGAGTTGAAGAACTGGGGCCAGGCATCAGTCTGTCTGCTTTGTCTTCCCAAAATTTGTTAAAATTACTTCTCTGCTGCCTTCCCTCCTATTCTCTTGCCCTCATTTATTTCTTTATTATAGATAGTTACTGCTTTCCCATTGTTTTGGTGGCTTTGGAAAGGAGAAGTGAATAATGTGTGGTCAATGCACTGCATTTAAATATAGGCTTATGTTATCACACTCAAAAGAAAGAAAACTGCAAGTTACTAAGTTGAGTTTCTATATACAGGTACATCAGTGTTACTCAGTTTCCAATTCAGCTGATTTACAGAGCAACCAGAGAATATGGCAGCACGCTGGCACCTTGTTCTGGAGGCCACGCAGCGTCTGGAAGAGCAGTGGTGTGGGGCTGGAGCCCAGGTATTCCCCCCTGGTGCTGTGAGTTCAGTTCCTCTCTCTGTACAACCCAGCTCCTTCCTTATTTTGTGAATGAGGGCCTGGTTTCCGGGACCTTTGAGGGTGAACATTCTGTGATTCTCAATGCACGTGGCTGGAGGGGAGGACAGCTTGTTTAAAAGCCATGTACTTCTCACTCCTGGGTCTTTAATCAGGACCTAGGGACTTGCAGGCCCATAGAACCTGGAATCCCCTCTGAATGGCATGGCCTTATCAGCCAAGTGGAGCCCAGGGGCCTGCCCTGGCTCTGTACTCTTCTGCTCCTGAGGCTTGGGTTCCTGGAGCGCAGATTCCCATCGGCTGTGAGGCCAACTCCCATCTGCTCTTCCACAGCAGCTGGTGTGTTAACTGTGTGTGTGAATGGAATAGCCCAGTTCGCTCTCTGCTGAGTGTTGGCTGGAGGGCTGGAAACTGTTACAGTCAGCTGCAGACTTTCTGAGGAAGGAAATGTGATATCCCAGCAAACTCCATTGAAACTATTCTCACTGTAAATAGTCCCAATGATCTATTAAACAAGCCATGTTAAAGGAAGGAGGGGAGGGCTCCATGCAGAAAAGCTGAGGAAACTAGAGAGTTAAAATTGTGGACCATGTGATACACATGAGTTGAACTATCTGGATATATTTTCTCCTGTAGCCTTATAAATAAACACATCACACACCTGTCAGAGGCAGGTCAGTGTAATATGGCCTAAGTTCTAGATTTCTTTCAGTTGAAAATTTAAAAACCTATTTTAAATCAGCTTTAAAACAACAATAAAATGAGCTCATCTATCTTGTAAGTCCCAGAGTGACTTTAACCATGGCTAGCTCCCGAGGCCCAGGTATGGTATTCAGGCCCTACTCTCTCCCCATCTGTTCCTTGAGCCTGTGCATGTTGAGCTCAGAGAAGACGCACCTGAGTCAGGTTCCAGCCCCAGAGCAGTCACTCTGCTGGGGAGGTGGTGCTGTGGCTGTCCTTCCTCAGGCGGTGGCCCTCCAGCAGCCACACCGAAAGGAGGGGAGCACTCCCCGAAAGGAACAGGGTGGGCAGTAACCACAGCTCCCCACCACACTCTGCTTCATGTGCAGAAAGTACCGCCACTTGTGAAGATTAAATTTGCAGAACAGGAAACCAGAAAGGAGGAGTATTTGGACTTTTAAAAATAGGCAGAAAAGAGCCATTGGAGGGCACACAAGATATAATGAATGATCAGATTTGTGTGTTAAAGATTGACCTGGGCTCTATGTGGAAAGTCAGTCACCGATAACTGAGTCGAAATAGGAGACCAGGTAATGATCAGAAACTGGTGGGGCCTGGCACAGAACCAGGAATCTGTCTTCTGCGATGTTTGGATTTCACGCAGAGAGGAGTTGGCAGTTCGCTGTGGGAAATGTGACAAATGAGAAATGCGTATGTGACGAATGAGAGTATACACCATGGTTGACTTAAATAAGCATCCCAGATTTAGGCATCATCCACACAAACTGTTTCCCGCTGCAGAATTTCCTGCAAATGTACCACACTTTGATGAATTGGACCCTAGGTCCCCATCTGGACTTTACAACTGAGGTCTTTTCTAGCTGTGGCTGAGCCTTCATTCTGCTTCCAGGGATTATGGTTCCAGGAATCCATGAATGGGCTTTAGCAGATACAGCATCAGTCAGACCTCTGAAAATGTGTGAGTAGAGGGTCCATTTGACCTGTCAGATGAAGAGGGGGCTAAACCGAAGGAGATTAAGAACCACGGCTTCACGCTAGTGCCCCTGGAGAAGTGAAGCAGCCCTGCTTCCTCTCAGAGCTCCTTCCTGTTCTGGGGTTCCAGACTCCCATTTCTTGATGCGTTTCTGAAAGAGACCCACAGTGTAATGGGGTGTTTCAGCGAAAGATTGATTCCTGTAGCTGTCCCAGTTGAAATATGGTGCATGCTTGCTTGTCTCCAAACTTATCTGTTTAAAAAATATGTTGTGCCCTGGCTGGTGTGTGCATTGAGTTCTGGCCTGTGAACCAAAAGGGCACTGGTTCAATTCCCAGTCAGGGCCCATGCCTGGGTTGAGGGCCAGGTTCTCAGGTGGGGGCATGCGAGAGGCAACTGAGTGATGTCTCTGTCCCTCTTTTTCTCCTTCCCTTCCCCTCTCTTTAAAAATAAATAAATAAAATCTTTTAAAAAATAGTTTGAGCTTTTATAGCTTTTAATGCCAATTTCCTTATATTTAGGAATTAAGTATTGTTTCTACTGTATTAGTGTTATGTGTTCTATACAATATATACTAGGTGTTAAAGGACAAGGTGAGAGATAGATGAATATTCTTCCCACACTCCAATGAATTGTCATAATTACCTGATATTTGAGACTTTTGGCTTAAACAACGTGGATTTAAATAGATTTTTCAGAGTAAATTGGAAATATGCCTCAACCCTTCTTGTATTATTTCCCTGGAAAATGTGTTTTAAGCTCTAAGCAATCATTTTACAAAAGTTGGAACTATAATTTTCTTACGAACTTGAGACCCCTGAGTCTTTTCCTGCTGTCATAGTGCGTCACTTCAAGACCGAGGCCGCCCCTGGTGAGGAAGGGATCAGGTCCAAAGCACACCCATGGGCTTGGGGCCACCCGCACTGAATAATCCTGAATGTGTGACAGTTTTTTCTAATCCCCTGGTTCTTCATCTCTACTTTTAATTCTTAGCATTAAAAACTTGTTTTTAAATTAAGGACAAACAAACAACTGCCCCCACAAAAGAAAGTTGGGAGAAATCCATGAGCAAAACTGGGTTTAGCTTAAATTACGGGGTTGCTTTAACAAAAGCTTTAGAGAAGAATTTTTTGAGGAGAGTAAAATTCTGGACTTAATTTCTCATGTGTTATCCATGTTTAACTGCCAAATAGGAAAAGGAGGAAAAGGAAAAAGAAAAAGAGACTGAAATGAAATATACAAAATGCTAACAGTGAGCTGTGGATGGTGATTTTGTAGGTGGCTTTTTTTCTCTTCCTATCCCAGTTTTCAGTGATACAGTTGTTTTGTTGACAAAAAACAGGAAAATTTTTTTCCCAAACGTTGTCATTTCTTAAAGTGCCAGCAGCTCTTCAGCCTGATGTAAGAATGTCTAAGTCAATAGGCAGTGCTAGGCATTGGAAGATAAGTTGCTATTTTACTACGAAATGTATTCAAACTGTTTAAACTGCGCAGGCGCCTCCACCCCCCACGCTTTTGTAATTCCTGCACTCCTGCTCTCTGATTTTAACTGTGAGGCTGAGTGTGTATTGCTTTGACTGCTGCTTAAGCCATGTGGGAAGCTAAATATAGCTGCATTCTTGATGTCTGTCTGATATCAGTCTGACAGCCCGAAATATTTGAACTCTATTATTGTTGGAGGAGGGAAATACCACAAAGCCCACATTTTTTCTTCTCTGAAATCTCTACTTCAGTTTTTACCTTACACTCCCCCCACCCCCTGCCACCTTCCATCATACTCAATTCATGGAAATTGTTTTTCTGCTGTTGCTGAAAAATAATTCAATTCTGGTACTTCAAGCATGAGACACCCTGATTGTTTTTCACTGCTCTTACCTTAGAAGAAATGAAATCACAAGCAGTATTTTGCATCTAGCCAACACACATCAAAACTCCTGTCTGTCTTGGCTTTGAGAGCCTTGGAAGTTTCTGAATCAGTCAGAAATTACAGTAGCACTAAGACCGATCAGTGAGGAAGCCAGTGTTAATTTCCAAAGGCAGCATGCTGTAGTTCCTGTGTGTGCCTGTGCTTTCTCTAAAATACTACTTGTCCTTATTCTCTTACTCCATTTAGGCCTGAGGCCTGTGTTTTCCTCCCTGGCCCCTTGGCAGACAGCTATTATTTTAATGTAAATGACCCTTTAATAGATGTGAACTTGGATTTTTTTTTTGGACAGAAATAAGATTAAGTGATTTTATGACCTCCTAATCCTGGAGGCACTGGTTTTTCTAGTTTGCAATTTTATTATCAGTTTTCTCTATAAAAATATTTTAAGAATAGTAAGATAAATGAACAATAGAAGCAGCTGATTATTGGTTTCATGATACATGAAACCATGTGGTATATGATGTCAATGAAAATACGAAGTCATATTAAAATATCTTTGAGCTGTGCAACTCAGAAATTTCTGTGGTGTTAGCTTTAAACATAATGGCCAAAATTGTACCCATTAAAAGCAGAAATAAGATGTTCTCATTCTGGCCTCAGTGAGCTCAGTAATATATTTATATCAGTTATTTAACTTAAATATAAACTGTATTGTATGGTTACTTTTAAAAAGCAAGATATTTAAGTGAATTGTATACTCTAAGAATTATCCCCTGAAGTTGTCATACCCCTGTCCAAGTTTTCTTTGAACAGGGAAGTTCAGTCAATTAGGACATATTGGTCCTTGTAAGTACCCTAAGGACTTTTAGTACATCAGGAGCCCCCTTTAACCAATTTTCTTTCTAATTAAAAAAAAAAACTGTCAGAGTGAATACAACTTAGTTTTAGGGTATAATTTCTTTTCTCTTAATTCGGACCTCTTAATTTTTAAATTTCATTATAAATTCATTTGAGGAGAAAAGGAGTCTTGGGCCTTGACCCTTCCGGAATGCACTCTGGCCCAGCCTCCTGGCCTAGCACCCGCATGGTTTTCCTGAACCTGCATCAGATCAGCTCAAGGAAGGACCTTGGTTCTCTTCTGAGTGTTCACCTAGCTCTTCATCTCTCTGCCTTAGGCTTAGTGTTCAGCTTAATGTTCTATTGCTGGTCCTCAGAGTGTCTCACTTGGAAATGATAGTATTCACAGTTGACACAAATAAGGAAGACAAACACTACCAAACACTCGGCTGTATCCCTGGCATTCTCCTAAGCACTTTATCATTCATTAATGTAATGAATCCTTCATACCTCAACAACCTTAGACATAATTATCCCCATTTTTCAGATGTGGAAGAAGAGACACAGAAAAATTCAGTAACTTGTCCAAAGTCACACAGCTAGCTAGTGACACAGCTGAGACTGAAGCATGGGTGTCTGGGCCAAAGCCTGTGATTCTCGTCAGGACTCTGCCCCCCACCAGTCTGCAAGCCCATCAGCCACCCGTGTCTCCAGGATTTGTTGAAATCTGCATTCCGCATTATGGGCGTCCTCCATGGTTTATGCAGGGAATGCAGCGCTGCCACATCAATCCCAGGAGCAAACATTCCAACCTCCGAGCTGCCGTCTCCTGCCCTCTTGGGAGCATGGCTTAGCTGTGTAGATCAGAGAAGCCTGAAAAGCCGGCATCTTGCCCTGTCATACAGTTCCCTCTTTGAGGCGCTCAAGAATCTGATAATGAACATGGGGAAGCCCAGCTCACTCAGGTTAGGAAACCAAGGACGAGGGAGCAGGTGCATCACAAATGCTGCCTTCTCCTTCTGGACTCCCGTGTCGTCTAGCAGACCCCGAGAATGCCTCGTGCTTATCAAAATTAGGTAAACTGGACAGAATGTTCAGATTCCAGTTTTTTCTGCTCCTGCAAAATTGGAGCTGTAGAGCCGGATATGACATCAAAGGGAAAGGATGGTCCCTCAAAATGACTTGGTTTCCCTGTAAGTTCTGAATTTTTTTTTCCAAAATACTTTTTTCTGCAGAAGAAATCATGCCCTGACAAATACATTTCTTTACACCTAAAGGGCAGATGTGCTTCTCTGGCTCTAACTTTCCTTGTGTAGTTCTGTCATGCAAAAGAAGGGGACCAAGGGAGTCTCCCAGGCCCTGTGCCCTCAGGTGGCAAGGCTGTAAAATCCCACATGCCATTTTATTGTGCTCTCCCCACTCAGTTCCTCTTAAATATGACTGAACCTATTCTCATCTGCTAAATTCCATTTACATACACTTTTTCTCTGAGGATCATTTACTTTTCACATACTAAGTGGGTTGAAAAACAAATCCACCTTCATTAGATTTGGATTTCTTTGGGCATTCCTTTGGGAAGTGGCACGGTGTATGTATGTGGTTATCACAATCTCAGTTACCAGGAAGCTTTTTGTTTAGAGGAAAATTTCTCTTTGGTTCATTTGTCGTGTGTGCCTAATTCATGTCAATACTTTTGAAGAACCCAAAATATGAAGCAAAAAGAAAGATGAGAAGAATTTTGTGTTGTCCCTGAATTGTGGCTTTTCCAATGAGCCTCACTCGTTTTTATTGTGGAACTATTTAAAGTTTATGTGGCACCGTTCGTCTTGGGCAACTGTGAGAGCAGGGCCATCCTACCCCATTGGGCCCAGCGTGGGAGAGGCAGGACCTGAAGGGGACATTTTTCAGGAGTATTGTCAGTAGTAACACGCAGTCAGAAGTTAGCCGGAAGGCTGAAATTACCACCTAAATCTGTGGCAGGGGCTCAAGAATTCTGACTAAGAATTAGGCTCTTGGTTTCATCTCCTTTTATAAGGCACTTATGTCCCTTTCATGTATTGTTGGGCTGAATTGCTGGAGCCCAAGAGTTCATCATTCTGCGAGAACCTGCAGTGGTACGTTCTGTTTATAGTCTGTGTGTCCGGGATCCATGAAGAAGTAGAGTGTTATGTACATGGCTGGGTGGGGCTGTGAGTTTCCTTGAGGAAATGGGCAGGAAAACAAGTCCTATTTTAAGTTTTGTTGTTTTCTATGTATAATATCTGTACTCAGTGTAGCTTTCTCTTTTTCTGTCTTTTTGAAGGGAAATTGAAAACTGTAGGTAGAGATAGAGACCTCTTGTTCAGGGACTTCGGTTTTGTAGAAAGCCTGTCTAGGAGAGCCTGCCCCAGCCTCCTAAATCATAGCGCGGTCCTACAGTGCGTTTCTCCCCCCTGATAGGATGCACACCCCCTGCTTCCAGTCACGTTTCACAGAGGAAGAAATTGGGAAGCTTAATTGCATTTTGTTATTGAAGTGTTGCTCTCAGAGGCCTCCTCTTCTTGACAGGATTATAACATTTGATTTTATTCAAATATATGTTTGTTTATATGAGATTTCAGACTTCTAGTAATTCAAGCCAATGTCAAGAATTCATCTTTATGTATGCTAACAGTTGAAAGTGACCGTGGATCAAAGTAAGCAGCTCTATTTGAAACTAATTTTCAGTATTATGGCAGTATTTGTATAATAGGTTTCATTATGTGTTTAAATGTCTTTCATCATCAGAGTAAGGATTGGGCCATTTCATTTCCATGAACTGTCACGGCATTCTGCAAGTAAGTCAGCACCACCAAATTCAGTGAGTCAGAAACACCCAGTGCCTGTTATTCCTTTAGGTGCTAGGCAGAATGATCTTTAGATTTCACCTTCGTTAAATGACAGGTGACTCGGAACCTTCTTCCCCCACTCGTAGTGGTAGAGAGTGGGAGAACTTTTTCTCTAGCATGTACACTTCATCTCTCTCCACCCCCCATCCCAGGGTCCCCCCATCCCAGGGTCTCCCCATCCTGTGAATCCTTTTCTGTTTGGGAACAGGGGCTGATCAGATGAGAAGAATTGGTTCTGACGGTCGTGGTCCTCCTAGGCCATCTGTTAGTCTGAGAAATTTCATAGTACTTAGGATGGAATATTATTTGTAATCTGGGGATTTAGGACAGCCAAATATATCTTAGGTGACTTGGGATGGATTTGGGTGTAATTCTCAAAGAAATGTTGATTTAATGGTAAATGTTTCAGCATCTCTCCCCAAAGTGACAGACACACTGTTAACATCTGGCCAGAGTGGGGATGGGGGGAGACTAGAGGGTGGGGGACAGAAAGGAGAGAGAATGCACACACGAGCAAGTTCACATTATCTCAGAACTATAAATCACAGAGAAAGGGCAGTTTTATTTCTATTCGCAATCATTAGATTGCCTCTCAGAGTAATACAAGGCTTTTAACACCTGGGATTTCAGAGAATCTCAGGTACTTCCTAGTCTGAGCCATTAAGAGGTATTTGGGTCTAAGTTTAGTTATCTAAGATATTTATGGGAATACATCAAAACCCTTTTGGTAACATTTCCTCCTGCCCCCCCCCACCCCAAATATGGGTATTTTTAGCCTTTACAACACATGGCAACTTACCGTGTAAATAAATAATCCATCTGGCCCCAAAACAATTTGTTTCAAAGGAGCCTATTTCCTTTGCTCAATAGTTTCAGATAAAGTGAATGGATTTACACCATTTGCTCTTTTGTGTAATTTTGTTTCACTAATATTAGTGGTAGTTACGTTTTTAGAGTGCTAACTGCATGTTGGATGCTTTGCTGAGCACTTAACATGTGTTACCTCATTTAGTCCCTGTAACAAACTTCTGTGGTAAGCACAGACTGCCATCTGTAACACAAGTTCCACATCCGCAGATACAGTGGGTGGACTGGGGACTGAGCATCCACAGATTTTGGTGTCCTCTGGGGTGGGCCTGGAACCCATGGCTACTGAGGGATGACAGTGGAGAGGTGTGTTTACTGTGTAGCTATTTTTCACTTCCATGCAAGTTCTGGAAGGACCTAGTTTGCAGGCCCGCATGGTCAGAAGTCTTTGTGAATGACTACCCACTCAGTAAGCTTCAGCTCCTCAAAATCTGGTTCTGTTCCTGAGTAGATCAAGAAACTGGGTAGTCAAGAAACCTTCATACTGGGTAGTCAAGAAACCTGCCCCAGGTCACACAGTAAGTGGTAGAGCCCAGTATGAAGCCCAGGCCGTCTGGCTCCAGCCCCCAAATCACTCTGTACACCCGTGAGAGGCTGGGCTTTTCTGAAGATCTATATAGGATTCCTGCCTCATCCAGGTATTAATGTAAATTATACTTAATTTATAATCCTGTGTTCTCTCTAATGTTCAAATGGGTTATTTCTTGCTTTCTGTTTTCAAAGTACCTTTCATTAGAGTTAGAGGGCTTTTTTGAAGTATTGATGCATTGAATATATGTGTATATAATTATGCATTAATCTGAATTTGAAGGCTAATATGAAAATTCAAAGGCTACCAAATATAGTGACAGATTCCCCAGTGTCAACTGTTTGGAGCTCTTCAGGCATTCGAGTCCAGACTAAGAAGGCAAAGGCAGGCTTGGGGGCTGACCTAGAAGCTGGTGGAGCTGGGCGAAGGGGTGGACAGGTGGCCGTGCACAGTCCATTGCTGTTGTCTGCTAGCCACTTGGCCTCTGGTTCTGGTGGACTGACCCCAGAAGTGAACTAACGGGTCCCCCTCATGCACCTGCTAAGGCCCAGCATTTCAGCACTGTGAGATGGAATGCAGTCATATTAAATGGGCTAAGCAGAAACTATTCATGCAAATCTGAAAACATTTCTGAGTGTGCTGTTTCCCTGCCTCAGTATGCCCAGGCTCTTGTGCTTTTTGGTTCTTTTTCTCCTCGAGCTTAGAAAATCCAGTGTTGCCGTTGGTAAAACTTATGTTTGCTTGTATGTTAATTTCCTTTAACGTGGAAGCTAGTTAATACTGTACAATCTCTGTGCTTGAAGTGGTGATAAACTTATCTAGGTAATTGTATTCCATGGTTTGCTAATCCACCGTACCAGGGGTGTCAAACTCATTTTCACTGGGGTTCACGTCAGCCTCTCGGTTGCCTTCAAAGGGCCGAATGTAATTTCAACTCTTTAACAATTAAGGAGCAGTTACCTTTGTACAGTCGTGGGATTATTTCGGCCCTTTGAAGGCAACCACAAGGCTGATATGGCCCCCGGGGAAAATGAGGTTGACACCCTGCACTATACAGTGAATATGAAACCAGAGGGTTAACTTCAAAGTTATATACGTCCTATAGAACTTAACTTAGTGCCAATTAATAAATAGTTGTATATAAGGAAAACTTTAGGGATTCGTGTAGATAAATACAGTTGAAGTGTACTAGAGTAGACTATGACTTCGATGTTTAAAAGGAATATCCATGGTGGGAAATGACCTTGAAATAAATGATAGCTCCCGAAATTCATTGAGCACCAACAAACCCAAGACATTCTTTATTGTATCCAAGTTCAGTACATGTTTTCCTCATACGTATTGGTAGTCATGATTATCTTCAAAACATTACTGGTAACTTCTATAGATGTCAAGAAAAATTTGTGAGTATTCCCTTTTTAGGAGAAAATTTTAGTTCAGAGGTGATATGGGGAAACGAGAGGATTAATGAGAAAAGGCTCATTTGCATATTTGGCTGTAGGAACAAAGCAGACCTGGCAGACAGCCATGACTAATGGGTGAAAAACATCACCCATGTCCTATGGTGGTGAATATGTGGATAGCTTAAGGTGTGATCTGGCTAACTAACAGGTCTTTTTGATGTTAAGCAAACATGTTAAGAATATCTGATTTGCAAAACTTAAACTACGATTCTTTCTTTTAGGGATTCGTGCCCTAAGATAGTTTATAGGTGGGGGCATATTTACTGGTGACATGTGAGAGTGCAACAGGTACTGAATCCTAAATTAAATTAGAGTTGGGAGTGTGACATTAGGAAATTTTAAAGCCGAGAAAAGCTTTTCTTGTGAAGAAGGGGAGAGACTCTCAGAAGCAGTGAAATGGGGAAATGTCATGGTACCTTAACACTCCAATTACAAAAAAAGATTTAATCTCTGTAATTTCCACCAGTGATTGATGGCCAAGCTCTTGCAATTTTTTTTTACCCTGAGGAAACATTTCTGGAATTAGATAAGAGGTTTTGAACAAAAGGATTTGCTTTTCAGAATAAGGACTTTAAAATTTTGTCTGCAGTATGTAAATTCTGTAATCCAAGAAATTTGTGTAGCTGGGGAAAATTGTCGGGGGTAGCTCTTTACAATTAGAAAATTCCTTGTGGTGTAGAGAATACATAGGAGTGTGTGAATAAGAAGTGAGAGAGAATGGAGCCTCTGTTCTCTGTCGTAATAGGACTCAACTGCTTAAAGAGATACCAGCGTTCTCTCCTAGTTGCACCAAGTATTTGTTATTTATACCTGCAGATTAGTACACTGATGCATAGCTTCCAAAGAAAAGGAAGAAGAGGAGTAACCCCTTTCCAAGTTAGGCTGCGTTAACATGTTTTTCTCGGCATTGGATGGAGTAGATCTTGTTGGATCAGAGGCACAACTTTGCTGAATTGAAAAATCAAAGTGAATTATTCTTCCTCTTAAAGGGAAGAGATGTCAGGTTCCTGCAGCTTTCTGTTCACTGTGCTAGAAGGAATGGTAAGATGGGCAATGTCGCATTGAGAACTTGATTGGGGCTCTCTCATTAACGTTTGTGATATCAGATTGATTAGTTTCTGAAAATACAGTGGTATTCTCTGTTCTTTATGTATGAGGTGTGAGATCTCACTGTGTTGTCTAAAATTACACTGCCTGAGAGTCATATTTCAAGGACATTGATGTGTTAGCTCTCTTAAGAGAGTCTTCAAATTGAATTTTTAATGAAGATATTTTTAAATGATGAAAGCAAGTTTGAAAATCCATTAATAGTTCTTTACAAATCATATCGCTGCCCTAATTTAGTACGAAAAATGATTAGATAGTTGAACCATCCCATGGCCATTTTTAGAATCCACTATTTAACATTTCCTCATTTGGGACTGAGAATTGTGGAGGTGGTGTGAAGACTTCAATTTGCTTTATCCTTTGACTACGCTTTAGCTGGAAAGAAAATTCCAGTGGAGTAGAAATGTGGGATACGCTCGCATAGTAATCGCCAGCACTTCTCTGGGTTACCACTGGAACCTGCCTGAGTCCGCGTCCAAACCTACCTGAGAGGGCATTTGAAAAGGTTAAGTTGGGCGTGTAATCCTCAAAAGGACCAGTTTCCCTGACCTGAGAATTTTTCATCTTTTTTTTTAAAGCCAATTTCTCCATTTATGTGTCAGTGCTTGGAAAAATATATTAATATATATAATTCCTGGTTGCTGTGAGTCACCATTAAGAATATTCTTACAAGATGTCTAACTGTACATTCCCTAAAGGAAAAAACGGTATTTTTTCTGCTTTCAGAAATGTTAAGGAGGCATTCAGTTTGACCAAGACTGCTCTCTTTGGCTCTTCTTCCACTGCACTGGGTACCCTTTTTATTCTCCTTTGCTAGCCCTTCCCTGACTCCCCATGTGAGGGTGTCTTATCCAGTTTTCGTGGTTATAGAAACCTTCTGAACGCTGACTACTAAGTCCATCTCGCCAGTCCATCCCCACAGTCTTCTTGTGTGTGTAAGTCTCCACTCCATCCTTCCATTTGGTCAGGCCACAAGTGTGGGAGTTTTCCTTGAATCTTCTTTCTCATACCCCGCACTCAATCTGTCACCAAATCATATTGTCTCTACCTTCACAAACCATCCAGAACCTGGCCACTAGTCACCATCACAGCTGAGTCACCGTCCAGTACACCACTTTTTGTTACTTGTCTCTCTCTGTCTGCCCTTGGCCTTTCTGCAGAGCGTTCTCACTGCAGCAGTTGTGAGATACTTTTAAAATGTGAGTCAGTTCATGTGCTCCAAGCCCTTTCCATCTCGGTCGGTATAAATGCTGCGAAGTCCTACAAGTGGGTCCTCAGGCCCTGTGTGGTCATCCACCATCACCACCACCTACAGTTTCCCCTCCTCCTCGCAGCCCCGGGAACACTGGCTGCCCTGCTCCTCTGGCATGCCAACAACGTCTTTCCTGGGGCTGCACTTTCCCCAGACAGCCATGCCACTTGCTCCCCCACTTCTTTCAGGTCCTTGTGCAAATGTCACCTTATCAAGGAGGACTTCTGGACTGTCCTGTAAATATGGCAACCTTCTTCCTACCCCCGCCAACACTGCATTTCCAACACCGTCTGGATACACACACACACACACACACACAAACGAAATGCATGTATTATTAAGTGTTTCTTTACTGTCCCTGGCGTAAGGGCAGGACCTTGTTTTGCACACTGCTGTGTCCCTGGCAGCCGCACAGTGCCGGACACATGGTAGGTTCTCAATAGACAGTTAATGGAAGGGCTGGACCTTGGATCCTTTTCCCTGCTGCAGTTGCAAGAATACATGACTTCATACTACTTTTGATAGTTTTGTTGGCTCTCAGTAATTTTCTGTATCCTCCTGGATAAACATTTCATTTTCATTTTCTCTTCATAAAAAAGCCTTAGCTGTACATATTACAGTTTTCTTGAAAAATGTCCAACCTTCAGAAAAGTTTCAGGCATAGTATAGTGAACATCTGTGTACCCGTTAGTGGTTCTTACATTTGCCACTTTTGTTTAATTGCTATGCCTGAGTTTATATAATTTTTTCCTAAACCATTTGAATTAATTATAGACATCATAACCATGAATGCCTAAAAAGCTATAGAGTGTATATTCTGAGAACAAGGGCATTTTCCTATGTATCTGTGGTATAGGTATAATTTTCAAAAAATTTAATACTGCCGCAGTACTACTGCCTTAGAGCCCATGTTCAGATTTCCCCAATTGTCTCCATAGTGTCCACTCTGAGTGTTTTTCAAAATCTAGAATCTAATCAAGTTTCGTTCATTGCAGTTTTTTGGTCATGTCTCTTTAGTCTCCTTTAATCTAAAACATAGCTTCCCAGACTATATTGGTCTGGCATGACTGCACATTTTTAAAGAATCCAGTCCAGATGTTTGGCAGGGTGTCCTTCAATTGGGATTCATCGGATTGTGTAATCCAGGTCTAATAATGAGAGAATATTTTCGACAGGAGTGTAACACAGGTGATGTGCCTCTCAGAATATCATCATTAGGCACATGGTGTCATCTTGTTTCATTACTGGTGATGCCAGTTTGGATCACTAGGCTAGGATGGTACCCACCAAATTTCCCCCTTCTGAAGATGTCTGCCTGCCTGTTGTAGTAACGGTCTCTGCAGTGCTGCTTTGAGACTCTTTGGTCATCCTATTCCCCAACAACCTGTCACGTGATGGAATCAGTAGCTAATAATGATTCTTCCCTGAAACAATTACTATCGTGGTTGTACAAATGGTCATTTTCTTTTTTTCTATCATTCCTTCTCAATTTACTAGTTGATATTCTTCTGTTCAAAAAACATTTCCTCCTGTCTTTATTTTAAAATCTTTTTCAATATGAATTTTTTTATATCAGGTGTGTTAATAACCCATTACTGTCATTCGTTTTGATAATCACATTGTCCCAAATTTGGCTAGGGAGAGCTCTGTGCCCATTTTGAGGGGGAAAAAAATTGAGGCACCTTCTCTTCAGCATAGTCAGGTATTAGAAGAGATAAAGCAGTCTCCTAGTAATTGTGTACCATGGAGGGGAATGGATAGTATAGTGGAATCATCCAGGGGAGAATGAAGCTGCCGTGAGTGTCCCAGGTGAGCTGCCTTGTTCAGCTGCCCTGCCAACCTCTCTGTAAGTACCATTCTGGCGGAGGCAGGTCTGGAACTGGGCTCCTTTCTTCCTGGAATCATCCCTGCCTTGTGTAGGGCATTTTGGCAGAGTCCTGGAGGATTTGGACCTGTCGATTCAGCAGTGGTCCCCAAATATAGCTGATCACTGAAAGAAATTTTGGCTTACATTTGTTTGTTTATTGTCTTTTTGTTGTTGTTGTTGTTGTTGTTGTTGTTTTGTCTTGGAAATACAGCTTCCAGACCCATAGAATCTGACTCTTTGAATCAGGCTCCATATCTGTTCTGAATGTTTCAAAATTTTCCTCAGGTGATCTTGCTATTTTGGGTTTGAAAATGAGTTTGATTGTTTGATTAACAAGCACTTGAGTAGTCAGGTTCTCTACTCTGTCGGTTTAATTGAACCCAAGGTCACCGGGGCCAAAGCATATATAGCTTGTGGATTGAAGGCGAGTGGCCTGGCATCAGCTCTGTTGTGCTCAATACCTCTACATCAGTTTGGTTGGACTAGACCAGCCTTTGACCAGCAGGATGTGCTGGCCCAGGAGTGAAGAATCAGATGCATAGCTGATGAGAAATCTTCCTTACAGATTCTCTTCACTATAGGGTTTTCACAACAGGTGTCAAAAAAGGGGGGAAATAATAGAAAGTAATAGATCCCGAAGAGGCAAAAAGACTGCCTTTTACTTGACTGTTATGACAGGAACAGAATGTGTTTGACTTCCAGCTCCTACTTTATGGCCGTTGTAGTTGTACAGAAGTAGTGTATGTCCATGAAAAATTTATGAACTAGCCCAGTGTTGTTTTCTCCAGACTTGCTTAAGTTTTACTGTTCACTAAAACAGTATAACTTGACCCTTGTTAAAAGATTTTTTGGGGGGTAGGGTTAGTCTGTAAACCATATTACTTAAAGTCCAAAGGTCACTTACCCAGTGAACCATGTAACCTCCATAGCGATAGGAGAGGAGCTGAAGTCATAGTTGGAAACCATGTTCCCTAGCGGGAAGGCACCTTGTAGGTCACTTGAGTTGCTGTAAAATGTGATTCAGTTCAGGAATGAAGTATTTGGAAAATGGATGTCTGAGTTTTCTAAACTATGGTTATATACTACACAGTACAGGTATGGTACCTTTCGGTGAGGTTTCATGTTCTGTTTTCTCTGATGTTTCGGTATCTTTTACAGGACCTACTACCAGGTTATTTGGCAAAGTTGAGCAGGCTCATATTTTCTGGTGAATTGGAATAGGGTCAGATGTAGTCTTTGAAGATGGTATTGGGATATTCAACCCCTGTAGATAGTGGTTACCTTAGAACTAAGATAATAGAGACAATTGTTAGAGGTTAAATGTGCATTAGGGCATTATGGGCAATTTCTGTTAATCATTCTAATTTCTATAATGCAGAAGTGCTAAACGAAATTACTTAATTAGTCCTTTTAGAAATAGGTTATCTTACCACTTTGGGTAAAAAGTAAATGAACAGACTTTGTTTGTATTGCTGCTACTGTTAAATATATCTGAGATAAGTGCATTACTTTATCCTTAATAGATAACAATAGACTTTCTTACTTTTCACACTACACACAAGTATAATTATCTCTACTTTTAGATGCAAACACCGTAATTAAGATAAAGTAACCGAGTTGAAGTCACTGAGCTGGTTAATAGAGAGAGAGACTTGAAACGTGGGTCTGTGTGAGGCCAAGTCTATTTTATAAGGTTTCACCCCAATGACAAATAGTATTTACAGCAAAGAAAAACGTTGTAAAGTTAGAATTTAAAATATTAAAATTACCCATAATTTCACATCCCAGGGATAAACACTTTGAACTTTTTAGGGAGTAGTGTTCATTATTGGTTTGAGAAAGTGTTCAATTACCTTAATTTAAAGCTTGTAAAAAGCATATGGAAATTATTTAAATTGAACTTATTTTCTTCTAAAATGTAGTTTAATAACTCTAGACCCTCACATTAAATCATTAGTTAACACGTAATTGGAAAATGAAAGCTATTATTTGAAAGCCTGATTTTCTCCTGTGCATGGGTGCCAGAACAGTTTTCTCCCAGACTTTTCATCACGGCGCATCCCTGTGCAGAAGTGTTCTTGCATTTCCTGTTGCCTGCACACTGAAACTTGGGCACATCTTGTTTGTCTCCACCAAGGCTCTTGCCTTTCCAGTGACATTAGTCTCTTACAAGTCACATTGTCATTGCTTTTGGTCCTGTCCTGACCCTTCTTAGGTATTGCAGTAAAACTTCTCTTTTTTCCCAGGAAGGTCCTTTGTATCAGCACAGACTCTGCTGCCTGCCAGTACTCTCTCTTTAGCCTTCATTTCTTCATCTGCAAAGTTAAGGCACCAGATATGGTCATTTAACATCCTTTCTAGCTCTGATGTTCTGTGATGCTCAGTGCTTCCTGGCACTCCAGCCAGTGGGCATGTGTCTATGACTGCCCAGCACGCATCAGTGAACCAGGAACAGAGGAGGTGCCTGGTACAGGCTTCTGTGTTGGGATCCCCGCCTTCCTGTTGTAATTATATTAGAGCACCATGTTGGTGAAGGGGTCAGTGGGGCTCATAGTTAGGAAGTGCTCCTCAGAAGTGAGGGTGCATAAGGGTGAGTATGCAAGGAAGGGGCTGGAACAATTTTCCAAATTGCACCGATGTTCAGTAGACACCTGGAGGTAACTCTTGAGGCTCAAAGGAAATTCAATAAGAGCGAAGGTGAGACAAGTAGGACAATGGGCAAGAGGTTGGATGAAGAAGGTAATCTTGCTGTTGAGCTTTTAGAGCATTTCTAATGGTGCAAGGGCTAAATAAATGCTGACTGCCTAGGGTGGGTTGGAACTGAGACCTTTAGATTGATGGCAGGCAGAATGCCTCTGTGGCAAGAGTTTTAGAAGGAAATTCATCGGTCACATTAGTTCAGTGGGATGTAGAGGAAAACATAAGGTTCACATTATATTTGGGTTCAAGCCAAAACTCAGATATGACTAGCTTTATGATATTGGCGTCTTTGACTCTGCATACCAATCTGGCATACCCCTCTCAGGTTATCACCAAATCAGGCAATAAAGTCAGGAAAGGCTTTGTTCAGTAAATCAGTGAAGTACAGTGCAGATAGGTTAGTTGTTTGGCCCTGCGTCTGGGGCCTCATTCTTCGCCTCTTCCTTTTATTTCTACAAACTGAGTATCAACTGCGAGCAGGGCCACCGCTTCTGCATCTCTTATACTCTGCTAACTTTTGGTCAGCTCCCAGCCTGCGTATCCTCTGTCATTGGTCTCCGACAAAAGTGTTTCCCAAGGAGCCACGTGCTAGTCCCTGGTTGAGTTTGTTTCTGTGAGAGGGACTGCGAACGTAGACTGACTTAACTCCCTGCATCCGTAAGCAGTGTGGAGGGGGGAGCCATGCCCACTGTTTGTACTTCACAAAGGTCCTTTACGTGGCCTTTCAGACCTCAGCTGAGATCTTTCCTCTGTTTACTCCCACTTGAAGAGCTGCTGTTTGGATTAGCAGTGATACTTTGGAATTTACACAGAAGAAAACACACTGTTTACTGAGTCTGGGTGCCTTAAAAGGCTTCTTTTCTTTCCACAGTGATGCTAAAAAATTTAAAGTTAGGTCACCCTTTTACAGATAAGGATACTTCCTTCAAGACATTTTCAGCGAGGGGCTCCTCCAGTTCAGACATAAGGAAAAATAGTTTGCAGTATTCATTATATAAAGGGAGGGCTTTTTAAAAGAGGATGGAAAGGAGAGAAAGAAATTGAGGCAAAAAGGAAATATTGTACAGGTGTGCCCTACTTAAAGAATAGCCCATTATAAAAAAAAAATTGAACTTGAAAAGGTAATGGAGGTAGAAGGGAACTGACCTATAAAAAGACTTGCTATAAATATTTTCAAGTCTTTCTTAAGTCAGTAAATTATTTAAAATATTAGACTGATGGCGATGAAGCTTAAAGCCTAAATGTTGGAAGTGAAAATTAATTGAAGAGCAATCAGAAATAGAGAGTAAACATGTATGATAACCTAGTGTAGGGCCCTACTCATAAAGCCAAAGTAACTTGGAGAAGAGCCTCCTGAAGAGGGGATTGATGACGAGGTCTTTAAAGGATATTCAAATGAGAAGAGCATTGGATATGTCTTTTGGGATCCATGAGGCGCTCAATCCACCTGCAGGACCTATGGGTAGAAGTGTGGTGTATAACATCCTAATTGTATAACATCCAGATCGNAAATAGAGAGTAAACATGTATGATAACCTAGTGTAGGGCCCTACTCATAAAGCAAAAGTAACTTGGAGAAGAGCCTCCTGAAGAGGGGATTGATGACGAGGTCTTTAAAGGATATTCAAATGAGAAGAGCATTGGATATGTCTTTTGGGATCCATGAGGCGCTCAATCCACCTGCAGGACCTATGGGTAGAAGTGTGGTGGTGTCACTCCAGTGCAGCCATCCGACATCCTCACGGAGAGGCCAGGCCACCGTGAGAGACCCAGCACTCCTCGGAGCACAGAGGCCCGCAGCCTGTGGGGTGGCACGAAGCAGGGAGTCCCGGGTCCTCCACCTTAGTCTTTAGGCAGGGAACTTGAGGTTTGTACTTGTAAGCTGTTCTCCACGAGAAAGTGATGAGCCAGGTTTGGAAACCACCAGGTTGGATGGTATCAGAGAAGGGGCAGTGGTAAATGTAGAGATAATTAGCAGATTAGCCTACAGTTGGCCTACACTGAGTTTTTGGAGTCTCTCAGTTACAAATCATTCGAGAGTATATAAAACATGGTTAAGAGTGTATGTTCTGTGTAGGGTCAGACTGCTGAGGTTCAAATTCCATCTTCACTACTTCTCCTAACCTCTCCATTTTCTTATCAGTAAGAGAGAGAGATTAACGATACCTGCTCCAAGAAGCTATGAGCATTACTTGAGTTGTTGTTTGTAGAAGACCCAAAGTGATGCCTGGCACATGTAAGCTCTGAGGAAGTGTTGCTGGTGTAACCGCACTGCAAGGGGCGCGTGGTCACATGAAGAAGGCGTTGGAGTCCTTGGCCTTGAGACTGGAGAGAATGACAGAAAGTGAGGGCTCGGAAGGAGTGCCAGTTTTCCAGCCAGATTTACTGGAAATGGAATGCTAGGTGAAATATCTAATCTATGGCCAGGTGATAGAAACATATCTACCCTTCTTGGTGATGTTGCCGTCCTGTTTTCTAGGCTAGGAACCTCCCTCTACTGAATTGCCATCTAATCCTTACTTTACAAAAAAAAATCTCAAATAACCCTCCTTCTTCCTCATTCCCTATGTCCACTGCCCCAATACAGGCTGTATCTTCTAACCTGTCCCTGTGACCAGTCTTCCTGTCACAGGGTTGGCATTGCCACCAGAGCGATTTTGTTTAACACCCAGGTCCACAAACTCAAATGTGTCCCAAGGGCCCAGGCTGGGTAGTGAGCTCGATGAACTAGGGGAGTGCCAGGGGGGCCGTCTGCTTCTTGTTGGGGATATAAACAGATCATGTTTATGGGCCAGCGGGTTCACAGGCCACTGGTGTGGGACTCCTACTCTTAAAGCCCAAGCCTAGGCACATGAGACCTTCCAGAAGTCTCCCTTGGTACTCCGGGCATCACACTAGAAGCTTCCCCTGCAGCTGGTAGTCCTTCTTTTGCATCCCTCTGTTATACCTGTGTCTCTACCCCTATTAGTAAAGTCCTGGCTGCCTGGAATACACATTTAGACCTCCTCACACTTTGTCTGGCAAAGCAATCCTATCCTTGATTTGCAGAAAACTCTTGAGTCCCAGGCATTATGCTGTGGTGATGGGTGGGTCAGTCTTTGCCTTTAGTGCCTTTGCAGTTTTATGCTCAGGTGTCATACTGGCAGGGCTCTCCCTTCTACAGGTAATGTTGCACCCATTTTGCACCCATTTCTGACATGTGTGGGTTTTTCTACACTACCAAGCAATTTTCAGACACCAGCCGGGGACCCTACAGTTCTGACACTCTCTACCTGGAGATGGAATCATTCCACAGGTCGAGGGCTCAGTCCCACAAAACTGGCCTCCACTACAGATGCCAATCGCAAGTTTGGGTTGCTACCTGTGCTTCTGACCACCTGGCTATAAATTGGAGGTTCCCATGGGCCCCTCCTTGGGTTTGATTAATTTGCTAGACTGTCTCACAGAACTCATGAAAACCCATTACTCACTAGATTACTGGTTTATTACAAAAGATATCAAAGGATATGAATCAACAGTCAGTCAAGGAGCTAATAGGAAGGTCTGTGGGAAGGAACGTGGAGCGCCCATGCTCCCTGAGCGTGCCACCCTCCCTGAATCTGCCCACCTCACCAACCTAGAACCACTCCACACTCTCTAGAATGGCTCAATCCGGGGGGGGGGGAAATGAATAGAACAAGGATTAGCACAAATGTGGAGCCAATGGAACTTTGACACCCTGCCGATGCCAATATAAAATTATTCAGCTACTTTAGAAAACAGCTTATCAGTTTCTTAAAAAATTAAGCATAAACCTACTACCTATTTTGCTGTGTATAGTGCACACGCACGTTTTGTGCACGTTATACACGGGATTATTATACCCTTGGCATTGCCCATGTGTAATGTGCATCCTTATTTTCCCTAAACATTTTGGATAAAAAAATGTGCACTATACTTAGCAAAATACAGTGTATCCCTCAGCCATTCCAAACACATGGATGTGAATGTTCTTTGCAGCTTTATTTGCAACAGCCGAAAGCTGAAAAAACCCCAGATGTCCCTTAAGAAGTGAGTGGATAAACAGATTGTGTTATATCCATATGATAAAGTACTATTCAGCAATAAAAGTAATGAGCTATTAATACACACAGCAACATGGATGAATCTCAGAATAATTGTGCTGAGTAAAACAAGTTCGACAAAAAGGACAAGCATGCATGATTTCATTCATATAAAAGTATAGAAATGCAAACTGACCTGCAGTGCCAGAACACAGATCAGTGATTGCCTGGGGCTGGGGGAAGTGGGGGGTTGGGGGGGGTGGTCTGTTTGAGGGCCATGGGTATGTTCACTCTCTAGATTGTGGTCATGGTTTCACAGGTGTATGTATGGCAGAAGTTTCCTAATTGTATACTGTAAATACATGCAGTTTATTATATGGCTAGTATACAATAACTCAAAATTCACAAAGATAAAGACAGAAATTATATTTCTTTGATCTTGTCTGTAATACATTGTTGCTTATAGTAGGTGTTTTAGTTTTTTTTAAGTGAATTTCCTTTTTTTAAAAAAATCCTCACTCTAGGACATGCTTCTTGATTTTAAGGGGAAAGGGAAGGGGAGAGAGAGGGGGAGAGAAACATCCAGATCGGCTGCCTCTTGTACACACCCCAACCTGGGACCAGACCCGTGATCTTTCTGTTTACTGGACAGTGCTCAACCAACTGAGCCACACCAGCCAGGGCCTGAAGTGAATTTCCTTTTAAAATAAAGGTGGTTGTGGGAGGAGAGTGGACTGAGAAACTATGTGAGGAGCTGCTACAGATTCTACAGTTACAGCTTCGTTTATTCAAATGAATGCTGACTAGGACCATCTTTCCTTTTAAGCCGGCCCACTATTTATTTTCATGTTATTAATAAATTTGTTTCTGGAATAAAAGACTAAGATAGAGTTGTTCTTTAGTTCTGATAGAGCCTTTGTGCCCAGAGGGGCCTTGATAACATAAAGGCGAACTTTGCTTTTTACAGGTGAGTAAGCCGGACCCAGAGTTCTCGAACCCAGACCAATACCATAGTGCTGACCTTTACATGAAATGGTTTCACTTTCTTTCAGTTCGCTGTTGCTAAATTAATTTTGTGTGACAGATCCTTTCTCCAAGTCACATTGCCACTTGAGTGTGTTTTCCTGCCTGATACGGAAGGAGGAGGATCACTCTTATTTTAAGGAAACCTGACTTAAACACAGAACACAAATTATTTATTCTGAGTTGGATTCTGCTTAATAACATACCTCCGTATTGCTCTGCTGGAAATGACATTAGTCACTTTATCTTTGGTTACTATATTGCTGTTTTTTAGAGTTTCCAAGTGAAATGAAAGGGACAGGAGGGTTTCTGATCAGGTGGTGTGCTGTATTTGTGTCACTGATCAGGCAGATACAATGAACCAGGTATCTGTACCTGGCTGGCCAGGTTGCAGAGCACAGCAGAAAAGGCAAGGAACAGAAACAGCAATGGGCACTGCTGAAGGCCATTGTGGTGGCTTGGAGAGGGATGGACACTATCCTCAAAGCAAACACGAACCTTCCTGACTGTGGTTGAGGGTCGTGAAGTGAGCCTTTAATGTAGTTTCCCCTTCTGGCCTGCTGAGACTTAAAGTGAGTCTTTGTTATGGAAAACTTAAGCCATGACATTACAAAAGTTGAGTGAATAGCTATAAGAGGATTCATTGTATTGTCCCCTAGCTGGGACCTTTTTATAGCAATTTAAAAAATGTAATATGATTATCAATATATGCTATGACTAATACCAAAAATGATGTATTCTGAAAGGTATTAATGTTTTATCTCATATTTCTTCGAGTAAACTTGTTTGAAAATGAAAACATCATGTTAAAAACCATTTGTGAATAAATGTAACAGCTGATCATTGTTTTGGGGTGTTTTTTAATTGCTGATCCTTAATGTCAGTAACTGACCAGTGGAGGCCGTGGGGGGCAGGAGTAGAGGGCCCGTGGGGAGGAAAGGCCTCAGAGTGAGTGCGCTGCCAAAGGCTGTTTCCGAAACCTTCCTGTGCACAGACTCTGCGGCTCCTTCCAAACAATAGTTTCCAAACTTGGTTAGCAACAGGTCTCTGTTCCAATGAAATCTGCGGCCCCCAACATTTAAAACAACCACAAAGGAAAAAAAACAATGAATAGGTTACCTCCTTCGGCATTTTATTCTGGGTTTAACAGCAAATATCTTATTGTTTGCAGAAACCTGGAAATAAGCTCAGGAGGCTGAGGACAATTTAAAACATGCTGGTTTACTACTTTTCTATCTCATACAGGGATTTCTTTGTATCAAAAACAACATGCAACAGGAATTACATATTATCCATAATATGTGGAGTATTTCTGTGAATAATCTTAGGTCCAGATTAATTTCCAAAGCCACCCTTACAAAATTTCCCCTTCTATTTTAAAGGATAGTTATTCGTTTAAATATTTTTAAGTAGCAAAAAAATCTAAAAATCTTGAGGTTTCTTCAGGTCTTAGTGTATCTTCACTTGTACAAAAGATACTGTCAAACATGTGTATAAAAGGTTTATTTTTTAAAATGCCTGAGCAGACATTTATATTCTAAAAGAATTAATTGTACTTTGGATGTGAAAATGTAGCTGCCTAACTATTCGTGGCTAGTTTTTTTAACTTTCTGACTTCTGTAAATTGAAGTGCACCCACACGTTGGTGTTCTGGAGTTTATTTCTACCTCAGGCATTTTCTCACTAGGTGCCCATGTGGGGTTTGTAGGAAAGAAGGGGAAAACCCTAATGCACTTAACTGATTGTCCTGACCTGCTGGCCGCCCTCCTGGTTGATCGGATGGGAATGTCTGTAATGAGGAGGAAGCACAGGCGCTCAGCAGACCACACGGCGCCCTTTGCCCTGGCCTGACATTCACTCTGCTCCCGAACACTGTCCTGCCCAGCCCCCAACCTTTCAGCTCAGTGGCAAAATAACCAGCAAATCCTTAAAAGATGTTAGAGGTGGAAAGGAATAAAATTAATAAAGCCGGGGTGTGGATCCACCTTCCTAGCATACAATTCAAGTGTTATCTACCACCCGGGAGGCATTTACAAGCCAGCGTCAGGGCGCTGAGCTGGAGAGGCTGCGGAGAGGATTCTGCCACCTCCTTCCCGCCCTCCTGGCTGCTTCTTAGGAACCAGAAGCTCAGTCAGGAGTTGTGGCTCCAGCTAAGTGGAACTGCTTGTACAGTGTGGCCAGTGTGGGGCAGATCAAGCTGCAGAAAATACTGAGGGATTTCCGTTTTGCATACCCACTGCACCCTCCCCAGCCCCGGGAAATGTGTTGAGTTGGAGGAGGAGGCTGTTGGGCTCAATGTGCACACATGGTGCATGTGTCCTTCTGACCTCTCTATGTTTCCCTCCTCTCCTGGGGAAAGAGAGGAGTGCTCTTCCATGGGCAATGCCCAGTGGGCGCTGCGTGAATTCTCTGGTTTCACTCCAAAAGATAAATGACAGAGCTCTGGCCATCCATCATAGTCACATGATGCAATGGGAGTATCAGTTTAGGGGGAGAGGTGGAAGGCAGAGCTTTTCCCCTAATTGGTTTAAAACTCCACTTTCTGCCCTGAAGTCCCAGCCCCTCCAAATGTTTTAATGTACTGATGGGGTATCTCTGTGCTTTCTGTTTGGTGTATTTATTGGTGTTACTCTCTCTGTGTTTTGGCATCAGCAAAACAGTGGTACCTCTGTTTCAGGCCCCATCCAAGGCTTTTACTGTTAAAGAAAGGTGAAGTTTCACATATTTTCATTAACTTAGAAAAAAGTACCTTTATAGGAAGACCTTACAAATTCATTTACTCAGTATTATCCTTTTGATTACCAAGTTATCTACTCTTAAAAAATTTGCAGCTTGAATTCTAAGGTATGCATTATAGTTAAAAAAAAAAAGAAGAAAAGCAAATCAAATCATGGTAAAGTCAATCAGGAAAAGACAATTTACGGAACAGTTTGATGCTTCCGTTTAGTATCAGCACTAATGTTTTATAACTGGTGAGGTTTTATGGAGGATAGGGAAAAACTTCTCTTAGAGTTTGACATTTTATTATCAAGGATAATTGTTCATCTGAGACCCAGCTGCTTATTTATATAATGTAAAATGTGCAACAACTACCTGAACCTGGGTTCCTGCTATGAAAGAGTGATGCTCTAACACAGATGGTGACAATTGCAGCCAGGTTCATTGCCAATGTACTTGGAACCTTAAAACAGAAGAACTTGTCCATAAAAGTAATAGCTTTTCTATATGGAGCACCTAAATTGCTCAAGAAGGTGGTGGGCATTTTACACGTATTTGTAGTTTCACAACCACCTCTCCTCCCATTGTCTCCATTTTACAGTTGAGGCTATCGAGGCTCCAAGAAACTCTCCCCTAACTAAGACCGTGCAGCCCGTAAGCAGCAAGGCCAGACTCTCAGCCCTCATCTAGACGAGACGTCCCTTTTTCAGGGTTTCTCCTTCAGTTCCCGTTCTGTCTGTAGACAGATAATGGAAGAACAGAAACTTCATGAATCAAGTGATTGCTTTCTTTTGTTTTTTTTCACTGTAGAACTAACCATGGCCGAACTTTTCTCAGATTTCACGTGTATTTATTTTTGAGATAAATACTCATCTACCTAGTTGGTGTTTTTGCCTGGCTGCTGTGTGCCTGGAGCCTCGCTGAGTTACAGCTGTGACAGGTGTACAAGGAGCCTAGTCTGTTGGGGGAGACAAATGAGCTTAGAGATAATGCACGATAGATTTGTAAGATAGGTTTGTAACAGAGGGGTGTTCCGGTGCTGTGGGAACTGCCACAGAGGGAGGGAGAGCGTGTCGGGCGAGGAGACTGACAGAGTCCCGGGGACCCCAGCCTACCCCTTCTGTGGGCCACAGGGCAACCAAAGCCTGAGAAGGCACAGCCACAGTGGCAGGAAGGACACCACAGGAAAACGTTACAATAGCTCGGGCAGGGCTTGGCCAACTTTTTCTGTGAAGGGTCAGGTTGAAGTACTGTAGATGCTGCAGGCCGTACGGTCACTGTCACAACTACTGAACTCTGCCAGCATCGCAGTGAAAGCAGCCGCAGTCGCCGTGTAAATGAGCAGGCATGGCAGGTTCCACAAACAGGCAGCTGGCCAGACTGGGCTCGGGGGCCTGCTCCCTGACCCTTGGAACGGGGGAAGAAGAGGAGCGCGTCAAACAGGATGTGACGGGAAGTTTGCTGCGGTACGGTTCTCACTGAACACCAAGGGAGGTAGTGGCGACTCAGAGAGGTTAGTGTGGCCATTCCAGCCCCTCCCTGGCGCATTTTGGGGCATTTAGGGAGTGTTTGTCAAATGACTAATCGATGGTTTCTCTTCGTCCTGGAGGTATAACTAAGGCAATCTCAGTGAAGTGCGAGCTGAATGTGGTAGGACTTTGATTTACATTTTAAATGGATTGTGTATAATTACTTGATGTTTTATTTAAAGGAAAACACAAACATGGTGTTGTTTGAAAGCTTATTTTCACTTTTAAATGGAGTCCAACAGGCATGCTGTTGTTTTTGTTTCATTTTGTTTTGTTTCGTGAGAGGTGTTGGTTCTGAGAGTCCAAAAATATTGAAGCAGTTGACGCTGAAGACAATTTTGATCGCTCACTAAAAGTCTGAGGATATATATTATCCACAGGGCACAGACAGAAAGCTTCCTGAATGTGTCCATAGTCTTGGTAAGGCTAAAATGTCAAGGTATCCTTTTATTTGTTGCTATGACATGATTTTAATAACACCCCATTAAATGTAAGAGTATCGGTGCTTCATTTCACACCGGCCTCACCCCTGAACATCTGAGATAGGATGACCAACCGGGGTGGTCGTCGTTTGAGTTACAGTGATAGCGGTTTTCCACATTCAGTTGTACAAATAAAAATCGTAATAATTCAGCTCAGCGATCTTTCCATGCTACCATAATGAAGTCCTCTGTCCCACTTTGAGGATGATCGGACCTGTCTCTGGCGGCCGTGATTGATGTGGAGGGACGAACCTAATGGGTGGGTGGGCTATGCATTTGTTGTAATTTGAGGTCATTTCCAGAATGACACTCACCAACACCATGGTCACAAGTGGGCCTCCCCAAACCTCAGATGGGCCATTTTGTTTTCTTCAAAACTTGGATGGTCCCTTCTTGTCCAAAGTCTTCCACTGTTGCCTCCAGAAGGAGTTGGACTTTCCATTCAGAAACTAATCACCTGCTTCTGTCAGGCACTGTCAAAGGACAAAGATGTACAGGTAATCAAGTCAGAGTTCCTGCCCTGTGACTCCTTACTTGCAGCCGATACCAACCTAATACTCTGTGGAAGGTTCCCTTCTAGTTCCCTTCTAGTCCCAAGTTGTTGGATGTCTGACCCAGGAAAGAGGGATTCTACACATGATTATAATATAGAGCAGTAAGTTTTACAGCAGGAAATCAAAGAGGGGCATCTAGCCCTGTCTAGGATTCTAATCAAAGACTCCAGAGGAAAGAGCTAAACCCAAACTTAAAGGTCTGGGAGCGGTTAGTCAAACACAAGGTGAAGAGAGGGTGGGGGCAGTGGAATCATGTTCCCGGTAAAGGGAAGGGCATGTGCGCAGTCCCCAGGGCAGGGCCGAGCATGGTGACCTGCGGTACTCTGAGTTTTTCCTTTTGGCTGAACCAGGTGCAGTGGGACATGGGGAGACAGAAAGGGTTATAAGTAGCATTGCAGCATTGACTTTATTATCCTGACAGTAATGAGGGACCACTGGCTGATTTTTTTTGTTTGTTTAAGTGAGGGTCATGGTACTACATAGGATTAGAACTTTGAAAGATGTTCCCAGCTGCCTTGTGGGGAGACATGGCTGGAGGGAGATGAGCTTAGAAGCAGTAAGAACAGTCAGCAGATGGAAATAATCCATGAGAGAGCTAATGACCTGAGTGGAGTGAGTGCTGGAGCTGAAGAGAAGACTCAGCAGAATTTAGACAGAAATGGGTGACCCCAGTGCTCTGAGAGACAGAGAAGCTGGAGGAGTCGAGGAACAAGCCTCGCTTGCTATGGAATCCTACCTTTGTTCCAGCACATGTCATGTTGTATTCTAAGTGTTTGCTCATTAGGTTCTCAAGTTTAGCTGTAACCTATTCACGGATTCACTGGTACATCCACAACACCCAGTATAGGAGTGCAGCACGAAGAGGCAAGGCCATCCGCTCATGGGAATTATCAGAGTTCTGTGTGTGCGGCAACAGGAAGGGGCCTCTGAGCAGAGAGGACGGAGCCAGCAGTTGTGTCTCCCGTCCTCGGCTCTGATGTCCTTCTGTGGGTTTTGAAAGCAGACCCAGGGGAATGAGCAGGGGGGTGTGTCAGGCCTTGGCTGCAGCCCAGGGCACTTCTCAGGGCTGGAGTAGGAGCTGCTTGGTGTGTGGCTTTGGGCTTTTGTGCATTCACATCGTTGTGTGAGGCCTTGTATTTCAAGTCTGGACTATGAAGACCAGGGGTGAGGACAGTGGTGGGCCAGGGCTGGTCGGGTTGGAGAATGGACACATAAGAAACATTACCACTGCCAAAAAAACAAAACAAAACAAAAAAAAATGCCAGTCTGCCAAATTCTGACCTGGCTGCCTGGGTCCCTTGTGTTGTGTTTTGTGCCTGGAGAATGAGGGGGATTTAGGAAGTGAGGGGAAGAAAATAAATGATGCACCCTGCTGGGAAATGCTTTAGCACTCAAAAGGACCTACAGATTAGCTGGTGTGTCCTCTTCCTGACAGAGAAGCTTTTGTTGAGTGAGTCACAGAATTGTGAGTGAAGGGGTAACAAAGGGAAGTCACCGGTCTGCTGTGAGTGTGTATGAAAGAGAGCACGTGTCAGGAATGAGAAACTGGCCTTACTTTTTAGTCAGGCCTCTTCAGGACCTGTGAGCCTGGTCATTGCTCCCATCCCGTTTCTGTGTATTGAAAGGACCTTCGCTGGCCTCTTCCTTAATTGGAGGGACATGCTTGGACAGGAGGCTGTCAAGGACCATGGACAACTGGTTAGTGTAGCTAGCCTGTGTCTTCTTTCCTTCAGGGTGCTCACATTCTTCAGGGTATGTTTTTGTTCTCCTTGGATGACTATACATTTTTTTATTAGGACTCTGCTTGCTATGAACTGCCTGAAGGGCCATGGTCATTGTAGGCATTTACTGAAAGCCGTGAATATTGTGAGTCCATATCGTTACATTTCACGTGGCTTCTACAAGTCAGACTTTGTTCTCTCTCTTTTCCAAGCCTTCTTGGCACAGCAGTGTTCACATGCTGTTTAGTATTTTAATACTTCGTGGTACACTTTATTAGCCTGCTAAACTTAGCTCCAGAGAACGCTGGTGGTTTTCATGTTTGTCCCTACTTCATGAGTGTACTTCTTCATTGGAGAGGTAGGGAGCTGCGGGGTTGTCAGTGCGATAGAGACCCTAGGAAAAAGTGGCGACGTTGAAACAGTGACACAGCCCACGATGACAGTGTTTTCAGTTATCACAATCTTGAAAATAGTCTTGGCTAGGTTATTCTAAGAACAGGTCAAGGAACATTTTCACTGAAATGCAAGCCTTGCAGAGTAGAATTTTAAAAGGTGAGAAAAACAAGTTTGCTTTAGAGGGAAGAAGAAACACCCACACAGAGAAGCTGTGTTTCGGAGGAATGAAAGATGGGAATGACTGGAGTCCATCAGAGGTAAGAAAAAGTCAGAACTGGGTGGGAAAGGGAGGCCCCAGTAGGAAGGAAGGAAGATGAAGGCATTGTAACGGGGCGGGGCGGGGGGTGGGAGGTGGGGGAGGGTTGCTTTTTTCCACCTCAGCAATGGTTGGAGGGGTCTGACACCTTAGAAGTTGTGCAAGGTACCAAAATGTCTCCTTCAACACTCCTGGCAGGCTGGCATTCGATTTCGTCCAGTTCTGTGTCTGTCCTGTGCCTGGCACAGTGACTTGGCATGCAGTGTGTGAATAGTCAAAGGAGCAGTTTCTCATTTCTTTGGTGTAAGGGGCTGGGAGTTGAGAGGATGGTGTTGCAGGTAGTACTAAATGTTGCCAGAAATGGTGAGGAGTTTTGTTTGAATATTGGTATTGTAAGGTGGTTGTATTTAGAGGCTTACTTTTTGGTGGGGGTGGGGGGTGGGGGTGTGGTGTGTGTGCATGTGTGTGTAAACAACTGAGGATGCTAACGTTACAGCAAAGCTGACTGCAGTGCGGGAGGGTTTTTTGGTTTAGAAAGATCAGGCTACATGTGGGGGTTGACTGCCCTCCAAGAATGGCTTGAAGCCTTTTCTGTGGTCTTTCCCAGGAATAGGATCAGGGGGTAGAGTTCTGCCTGGTGGTTGCGGTCAGCAATAACTGTCCACGTTCAGACAGGAGGGGTCTGAGATTAGCAAGAAGGAAAGGCTGCTTGGCAGAGAAAGGGGGTTGGCTTTTTCTCGCTGGGTAAGTGTATGTTGTGTATGTGTGAATTGATAAAGATTGGTTATAGGTATAATTTAGATACCAGCATAATGTTATGTATTGATGCCCTCTTATGGAAAGACGTGATAGGGTTTATTTATCAAATACTCATCAGTTTTTAATTTCCAGGCCTTAGTAAAATGCATTTACTAAGCTGTATGTATGTACTTTTTCTAAAATTGTTCAGAATCTCATAGTCTCTTAGGGACATTGTCTTAGAAAAACCGTGTATTGTATGAGTTTAAAAATTGTAGATACTTGACCTTTTTCTTCATGTTAGGTTCTGCTTTTAATGAAAATCCATCGCAGTGTGTGGTTTCTGTTTTTCAGTTATGTGTCACACATCACTACTCCCATTTCCACGCTTCTGAAAATGTTAGCGACTTTACGTGTTTGTTTCAAAATAATGTCTCTGTTCACGTGTGCTGCCAACCGACTACTCAGCCACTTAGGTTGTTTTTAATAAAGTGGGGTTGGGGTGAACATCGATGACCTCCAACATTTGTGGTAGATGAAGCATTTAAGTCTGTCCCTCAGTTATGTTCCCATATATAAGAGCAGACTCCTGCAAACCCTGCCATATATGCAAACAATTGCATAAGTTAGCAGAAAAGAGTCATCGTGTCTGTTTTCTTTCCTTTAATGTTCATTTATTTTTATTTTAGAGAGAGAAGGGAATGGAGGGCGGGGGTGAGAGAGAGGGGCAGGCATTTGTTGTTCCACTTATTTATACATTCGTTGGTTGATTCTTCTATGTGCCCTGACCAGGGATGGAGCCCACAGCCTTGACGTATATCAGGCTGATGCTCTAACCAACTGAGCTACCCAGCTGGGGCTTCAGTCTGTTTTCCAAAGTTTTAGATTCTCTGATAGTGCCTCAAGTGAGAAGTTACTGTTAAGCAAATATGACATTTCTGGGGGTAGGATTCGCTAACTTAGTCAGGATCATGTGGCAGGAAGCCAGCAGCTGCACACAGGATTGTTCCAGAATTGAGTTATGAAGGTCAAGTGTAAAGTTGGGCTCGTCAGAGTCTCATATCTCATCCTCGGGTGGAGTGCCTCTGCCATATTTCTAGTCAATTTACCTATCTTAAGCACCACTAATTTCACCAGTGAGAAAGCTTTTCTGACCTTCCTTGAGCTAATTTATGAAGCCTTTAGTGTTGAGAGAGAAGTGAAGAGCTTGAAGTTTCTGCTTCTAGATTGAGGCCTTTCAGTGAGCATCTTTCAAATGCTAGCCATTCCAAATGCTGAATACTGGAGTGTGTGTGCCTGGTTAGGGCAGACCATGTTCCCTAGAGGGTAGATTAAAACTAACACATCTCAGAGCACTAGGCTTAGGAAAAAAACAAAAATGAACCCCACCCCCCAAACAAACACCAAACTGCCCTGGACCCAGCAGGTCCTAGCTCAGTTCGTTGGAACATCGTCCCGTAAACTGAAAAGCCGTGGATTTGATTCCTGGTCAGGGCACGTGCATAGGTTGCAGGTTCCTTTCCCAGTCAGGGCATATACAGGAGAAAACAGAGTGATGTTTCTCACATCGATGTCTGTCTGTCTGTCTCTTTCTTTCTCTCCCCCACTTCCTCTGTCTCTAAAATCAATAAAAACACCCTTGGTTGAGAATTAAAAAAAAAAAAAAAAAAAGACTAACACGTCTCTACCCTATCGCCTGTGCTAGACTGTTTTAAAGTAAATTACTCACGCAACTTTTCCTTTACTGAAATATAATCTCCTTGATTAGGGAGCCTCCCTGGTTCCAGTCAGCCTTGGTTTCTCCTCCTCCCTCTGTTCACTCAGGCCAGGCCTTCCTTTCTGCCTGTGTAACGATGCACGTGTGCTACCAGACGTCCTCTTTCTTTCCACCTCAGCAAATTCCACTTTCCAGTTCCTCACCACATTTGTCTTTCTAACCCCCACCCCCTTTCTGAATCCCAACCACACTGAGTCTGGGGACATATGTTCATCAGATACACTAGCTGGCTCATACCCAATATTGGTTTTGTGTGTGTGTGTGTGTTGAGTGAAGGAGTGAAATATTCTTATATTTCAGAGTAAGATACAAGGTTTTAAGATGAGGCCTCACATGCATTTTCTAAACTACACCCACCCAGCTTAGCAGAACACCAAACTCTTATGAAACACTAAGTAAATATTTAAGAGAGAGCACTGGGGAGGAGGAGGAGAGAAAATGGGCGCATTATAGGAAGGTACATTGAGATGCTGTCGAATTCCTGGCCAGTCACTTGTCTGGGGGAGGAGAATGCCCTATTATGCTGTTGAAAGCGTAGAGCTTCACTCTTCCCAGCACAGCATTGTCACCACATGCCCTGCCCTAGCTTATCCCTCCGTTAATGCCAAAATATGTGCCGCAAGAGCCTAATGAAAGTAATAGGGTAGATCAAATTGTGGTGATAAAAAGAAAAGAAAAAACAACCATATGTCTCTAACGTCAGGTGGAGACTGTATCTTCCAGACCTTATCACTGTTGACAGGGATGGCTAGAAGGTGCAGCCATATGGAAAGCAGTATGGAGGTTCCTGGAAAAGTTAAAAATAGAACTAGCATGTGACCCAGCAATTCCACTTCCTGGGTATTTATCCAAAGAAACCCCAAACACTAATTTGAAAAGACATATGCACCCTTATGTTCATTGCAGCATCCTTTCCAACAACCAAGATATGGAAACATGGATACCATTGATTTTCTTTGTTTAAAATATGTTTTATTGATTATGCTATTGCAGTTGTCCCAATTTTTCCCCCCTTTGACCCCCTTCTACCTGGTATCCCCCTTCCCACCAGCCATCCCCCCCTTAATTCCTGCCCATGGGTCGTGCATGTAAGTTCTTTGGCTTCTCCATCTCCTATTCTATTCTTAACCTCTCCCTGTCTATTTTGTACCTACTAGTTATGCTTCTTAATCTCTACACCTTTTCCCCATTTTCCTCCATCCTCTTCCCCTCTGATTAACCCTTTAAATGATCTCCATACCTATGACTCTGTTCTTGTTCTGGTTGTTGGCTTAGTTTTTTTTTTTTAGATTCAGTTGTTGACAGTTGTGAATTTTTTTTGCCATTTTAATGCTCATAGATTTGATCTATTTCTTAAATAAAACCCTTTAATATTGCATATAGTAAGGGCTTGGTGATGAACTCCTGTGGCTTTACCTTGTTGGGGAAGCGCTTTGTCTGCCCGTCCATCCTAAATGACAGCTTCGCTGGACAGAGTAATCTAGGTTGTAGGTCCTTGCTTTTCATCACTGAATACTTCTTACCAGTCCCTTCTTGTCTATAAAGTTTCTTTTGAGAAATCAGCTGACAGTCTTATGGGAACTCCTTTATAGATAACTCTGTTTTTCTCTTTCTACTTTTAAGATTCTCTCTTTATGTTTAACATTTGGCATTTTATTTTTTTATTTTTTTAAATTTAATTCTTGTTCAAGTACAGCTTTCTGTCTTATATTCCCAACCCTGCCCGCCCCCCACCCCATGCTCCCCGACTCCCTCCCCTTTCCACCCCCCACCCTTAGTTATTGTCCATGTGTCCTTTATACTTGTTCATGTGAGTCCATCCCCCTCTCCCCTATGATTCTCTCCCCTCTCCCCTCTGGACCCTGTCAACCTGTTCCGTATTTGAGTGTCATTGGTCATATTTTGCTTGCTTGTTTGTTTTGTTTAGATTCCTGTTAACGGTGATATCACATGGTATTTGTCTTTCACCACCTGGCTTATTTCGCTCAGCATAATGCTTTCCAGTTCCATCCATGATGTTGCAAAGGGTAATAGTTACTTCTTCCTTTCTGCAGCATAGAATTCCATTGTGTAAATGTACCATAGTTTTTTGATCCAGTCATTTACCGGTGGGCATCTAGGTTGCTTCCAACTCTTGTCTATCGTGAATTGTGCTGCTATGAACATCGGGGTGCATAGGTTCTTTTGGATTGGTGTTTCAGGGTTCTTAGGATATACTCCTAATATTGGAATTGCTGAGTCAAAGGGCACATTCATTTTTAGTTTTCTTAGAAAATTCCAAACTGTTTTCCATAGTGGTTGTACCAGTCTGCAATCCCACCAACAGTGAACTAGGGTCCCCTTTTCCCCACAACCTCTCCAACACTTGTTGTTTGTTTCTTTGTTTATGATAGCCATTCTGACTGGTGCTAAGTGGTATCTCATTGTGGTTTTAATTTGCATCTTTCTGATAGCTAGTGATATTAAGCATCTTTTCATGTGTCTCTGGATCCTCTGTATGTCCTCTTTGGAGAAATGTCTGTTCAAGTCCTTTGCCCATTTTTTAATCGGGTTGCTTGTCTTCTTTGAGTGGAGTCGAGTGAGTTCTTTGTATATTTTGGAGATTAAACCTTTGTCTGAGGTATCATTGGCAATAACATTTGTCATTTTAATTATGATGTGTCTTGGTGTGTTCCTCTTTGGTCCAACTTGTTTGGGACTCTCTGTGCTTCCTGGACTTATATGTCTATTTCCTTCACCAAATTAGGGGAGTTTTCTTTTATTATTTCTTCAAATAAGTTTTCAGTTTCTTGCTCCTTCTCTACTCTTTCTGGCACACCTATGATTTGGATGTTGGCATATTTGGAGATGTTCTTACACTATCCTTGTTTTGTTTTTTAATTCTTGATTCTTTTTTCTGTTCTTGTTGAATGTTTATCTCTTCCTTATGTTCCATATCGTTGATCTGAGCCCCAGCTTCTTTGTCTTGACTGTTGGTTCTCTGTAGATTTTCCTTTATTTCACTTAGTGTAATCTTCATTTCTTCCTTTCCGTTTTTGCCATACTCAGTGAGTTCTTTGAGCATTCTGATCACTGATGTTTTGAACTCTGCATCTGATAGGTTGGTTATCTCAGTTTTGTTTAGTTCTTTTTCTGGGGTTTTGTTCTCTTTTATTTGAGCCATATTTCTTTGTCTCCTCAATTTGGTAGTCTTCCTGTGTTTGTTTCTGTGTATTGGTTAGAGCTGCTTTGACTCCCTGTCTTAGCATAGCCTATTGTAGAAGAGGCACCTGTAAATTATGTGGGGTAGAACCTTAGGTAATCACCAAGGCAGGGCAACCTGCTTCACTGCTTTGTGGCTCTGTCAGGGGAGGGCTTGGAGAGGGGACAGTGCTACTGTCTGGCTTCTGGAAGTTTGCCTGGCATTCACCCAGTTTCCAGTCATTTCACCCACTCCCTGTACACCACTGGCACCCTTGCAGCTGTTGCCATTATACTGAATCCCAGAGTGGGTGGTGGGTTTGCAGAGTCAGTGGTGGGGCCCTTTAAATGGAGCTTCCTGAAAATCAGGCCGTTTGTTCCATTGCACCAACCCCCACTGGTTTTTATAGCCAGAAGTTTGGGGGATTTATCTTCCCAGCTCTGGAAACCTAGGCTGTGAGGTTTGGCCTAGAGCTGCGATCACTCACTTCCAAGGTGTCTCTTCCAACTTTTATACACCACACGTGAATGTGGGACTGCCTATTCTGCCACCACCACTGCCTATCCGGAGCACACCAAGTCTCCTTACTTTTCAGCCTATCTCCATGACTCCACCCCTCCTATCCATCTGGATGAATGCAGCCTCTTTAAATCCTTGGTGGTTGGATTTCTACACAGTTCGATTTTCTTCCATAATCTGGGTGTTACTTGTTTTGAGATTTAGTTGTAATTCTTTCTGTGGTTGCATGAGGAGGTAAAGTGTGTCTACCTATGTCTCCGCCTTGACCAAAAGTCTTTTTTTTTTTTAATCCTCACCCAAGAACATTTCTTCATTGCTTTTTTCAAAGAGAGGTGAAGGGAGAGGGAAAAGGAGAGAGAGAAACATTGATGTGAGAGAGAAGCATTGATTGGTTGCCTCTCCTATGCCTTGGACCAGGGATCAGACCAGCAACCTAGATATGTGCCCTGACTAGAAGCCAGACCCACAACTTTCCAGTTACGGGATGATGCTCCAACCAGCTGAGTCACACCGGCTAGGGTGGGACAACATTTATATAAGCAGCAACGAAATAACACTCTAGACATATCTGTTTATAAATTTAACAAAGGCATTATCTGCTCCACACTCCAACCCTCCCTCTTTTTATTTGTGTTTTTTTTTGTTTGGGGTGGGGTGTGGGGTTTTTTGGCCAAATTTACTGTTTCTTTTTTTCAAAGAGTAGGTAAGGCAAATGTGGAAACTGACAAAATGTGGTACCCTGGGAAGTAGATAATTCCCTATAAAAATAACCATGGAAGGAGAGTGTCAAAAGATCGAGGGACACCAAGAGCTACAGTCTAATGTTTGAAAGTAGCTCCTGCCCTGGCTGGTGTGGCCCGGTGGACAGAGTGCCGGCCTGAGAACCAAGGGGCTGCTCTTCCATTCCCAGTCAGGGCACATGCCTGGGTTATGGGCCAGGGGAGTCAGGGGTGTGTGAGAGGCAACCATGCACTGATGTTTCTCTCCCTTCCCCTTTCTCTAAAAATAAATAAATAAAATCTTAAGAAAAGATTAAGAAATAAGAAAAAATTATACCTTGCTTTTTTGCTTGACAATTTAATATAAAACTCCTTCCCAGAAGAAATTTCTGTACTGGGTGTTTATAGTAAAATTATTACGGCCGTAAAGGTAGTCATGTGCCCAAAGCCTAAAGGAAATCAGGATAGGTCTGAAATAACATGTGTACATTCTGTCATCTTTGTTTCCTTTGTAGTTATTATGGGCTGTGTTTGGAGGAACCCAGTGGAGTTGCTGAAGGCACAGTCAGCTGTTTTGTTGCATTGCCTAGGCCGAGCATGACAGGTTGGGGAGCCATTGATATATGACAATTGGGAGCAATAGTATTTGGAGAATGAAAATTTTTGAAGCCTTGTTCTACTTCTGAAGCATTTTAGTAAGTCTGTTCTTTATGACTTTAGGTAAACATGTCAAGTATTCCCTAAAATCAGAATGAGTTTTGTATGCATGAATTAATGAATTAATTAGAATGTCAGTCTTGGAATGTAAGAGCCTGTCAGGAAACCCAGACCCTTGGCACAGAATAATAGTCTTGTTCTGTTGGAGATACAGCTTCTGTAAAAACCCTGCTTGGAAGGGATGACTTGTAGGGAAGGTAATTTAGGAGGCAGTCTGTATAAGTCCACTTCTTGAAGTATTTTTAGGATCTGTCTTTGGATGAAATTAGACTGCTATAGGAAATCTACTGCTTTCTCTTCTTCTTTTTTTAATAAGAGATTTTTTAATTGTATATTTTGTCATTACCATTTATCCCCTTATGCCCTCTTCCCCTTCCACCCACCCTCCCCTGGCCATAATCACCACACTGTTGTCTGTGTCCACGAGTCCTTTTTTTTTTTTTTGCTTGATCCCTCCCCCCCAGCCCTCCCCCCCCACCCAAGAGCTGTCAGCCTGCTCCCTGTCTGTGAGTCTGCCTCTATTGCTAAGTGAAATAAGCCATTCAGTCAGAGAAAGACAAATGCCATATGATTTCACTCATATGTAGAATCTAATGAATAAACTGAACTAACAAGCAAATAAGTCTACCACTTCTCTTAGCCCCTCACAGAATGTCTTCAGGATCTGACTTCAGTGTTAAGTCTCTAAATTTTATAGTGCGAGTAATATACAAGAGCATTAAGAAATTCATGTCTGCATTTTTGTGGCCATATTTTTAGTTATGTTGCCTTTGGGTAAAACTGTAGGGAAGCCCTCTATTTAGGTGAACTAGTAAATTTGAAAGGTTTGTGTTACATCACAGCAATTGTATTGGTCTCTTATGGTTGAAAAACTTGCTATTCGCCAGTTTTTTTCACCCCACATTTCAGATGACAAAGTCTTATCCCAACTTAATCTATTGGAAGAAAGTTGTAAAGAATATTATGAGAGGACTCAGTGTTTGTTTCTTTCTCTCTCTCTCTCTTTTCTTTCTTTCATACAAGGCAGCAGACTGAGACAGGGGAGAACCATTCAAGGGGACAGCTATAAATAGCTTCTGGGTTTTCTTGAAGGATGGTAGTTTCCTTCTGCATAAGATTAAGAAACACTGTACAAAAAGGAGTTAGTCTTGTCCATTGGGGTGAAGGACAGATAGAGGCCAACTTTCTTCTCTTAAAGTTCACCACCATGTAAAGACTTGATTTGAACAAATTATCCAGCTAGTGAACTATTATACAGGGTGAGGCAAAAGTAGGTTTACACTTGTTTGTATGGAAAATAATACAGTAAGTAATAATATAAGAATAAGCTCTGTTTCATGTGCGCGCAACTGTAAACCTACTTATGCCAAACCCTGTATATTAGTGGCATTTTTTCTTTTATATTTAGCAGGGAAAGTTTTTTCTCCTTTTCAAAAGAAAGTTCCTAGCCTTTCATTTTGGCCACATCTCTGCTTCATCTACATTTGCTCCTTGGGCTCTCAGGGACATGAGCTGAAAGGTACGAATGGAGAGGAAGTTGAAATCACAGCACAACGTGGAACATGAGGGAGTATTATCTATACTACTTTCGGTAAGCAGGTATTACCCATAAGTAAACATTTATCCAGGTAAATTCTTTCCTTCAAATGAAAGGTGAAGTCCAACATGATTGAAATCTCAAATATCCCAGGCTTTGCCTCTGCTATTGAGAGCAGGGTCCTTATTCAGCCACCTCTGTAATGTGGCCTTTGGGGGAGTAGCTTTTGTGCGGTGAACAAAAGTCATTTTCTTGAGGTTTTGTTAAAAGTGTATATCTCTTAAGTTGTTACCGCTGGCTAGGATCAGAATGGAGCACAAATATGCCTCATTTCTCCCAGTAGGTATAACTCTGGAAAGCCTGTGAGTGCAACTTTTACAAATGAGCTCATGTTTAAGTGTTTCAGGAAAACCCTTTATTCAAGGGATCCCTGCAGAGAACCATTTTGTAAAGTGCCGTGCTCACAGTAGGCACTGGATAACTGCGTGGATGGACAGATGGAAAGAAGGATCCATCTGTATGACAAACCCTTTCATTAGAAAGGGCTCTAAGAAGCTGTCTCCTACACTGAGGGTGGGCGTCGACAGACCCTGCTCCAGTAATGGCCTTCACATGTCTCTGTCCACTACAGTGTCACCATTTATGAAAACACGGAATACTTACTGGATGCTTACCATAAACCAGGCCTGTACTAGACATCTTTCATCTGTTATCTCATTTAACCCTCGAGGCAGCTCTGTGAGATAAGGACACTGCGCTTTACGGAAGCTCGCCCACAGCTTGCCAGGCTTGTGTGCCTGGCACATGGTGGAGTCTGGTCTCACTGTGAGTCTGTCTGATTCTAACGCTGTGACCCCTGTAACCTCTGTGTGTGCCCACTAGATGCCAGCTCCCTGAAAACCTGAGCTCTCTTTTGTACTGCTTTGTCCCTTTAGCTTCGACCACCCTGCCTGGTGTGTTATAGGCTCTTAATGTGAATGAATGGGGAAGGAGGACCAAGATTGTGGCTGGAAGACCTGGTTCAGCTTTGGCTCTGATACCAGATGAGTCAGTTGTGCAGCCTCTAGAGCACCACATAACCTGGGGAACAGTCCTTGCCCTGCCTGTATCACCAGCACAGAGCTGCTATAGGGATCAAATGAAAGAGAACCTATGGACATCGTAAGGAACTATATAAAAATTAAGAAGGATTTGTAAATTAATGATCTAACTTACCTATTTTGTAAGTTCAAAATGGTTCAAGGCTAGGTTTCCTCAAAAGACCTGAAATATTGAAATATTTAGAAAATACTTGACCTGAGGAAAGACTAGAGAACAAGTCTTTTTTTTTTAATTGAGTAATTAATTTTTTTCATCACCATTTATCCCCCTATACCCTCTTCCGCATCCACCTGCACCCCTCCACCAACCATCGCTGCACTGTTGTTCATGTCCATTTCTTTCTTTTTTTTTTTATCTTTTTTGCTCAATCCTTCCACCGCAGTCTTAGCCCCAACCCCCCAAAGCCTCAGCCTGCTTTCCATCTAACAAGCAAAACAGAGACTCATAGACAGGGAACAAATCTGATGATGTGAATGCACATACTGGCAAATGGGCAAACAATGGGGATTCCACTTAGATGGAAAAAAGCATTGCGGGCTCGTGGAGTGTGCGCTGGGTGCAGAGTCTTGGGACCAGGATGCTCAGCAGAGCTTGGATGCTACCTTTCTTGGGGAAGCGTCTTTATCTTGCTGCCAGGCCTCAATTTCTGCCCACAAAACAGGATATCTGAACTGAATGACTCTAAGCTGCAGTGAGTGACCTGCCATTCTGAACTTAGGTGTTTGGAGCAGTCCCGCAGGATTGAGTTTTCCAGTTGTGTAGATGTCGCTGCCGGCTCCCCGCTTTCACTGTGCTGGCAGAGGGGCGGGCAGACTCTCACAGGCTCAGCAGCAGAGGCCCCATCCCCATGTGCCTTTGCAGGGTCTTAGAGAACTGCTGGATCACAAGTCTGGTCTGCGCACTGTCCCACTCAGGCTCCTCATTAACACCCTTGGTACTGGCTTCAAGAGTCTTATTTGGAAGAATGATCTATTACCACCCCCTTTGGTAGCCTCATTGTTTCTCTACAATCTCACTCTTAATCCATTGATTTGAAGCTGTTAGATTTGTTACTTACAGCAATAAGATATTTTCCTATATTATATCATAAAAATATTTCTTAAGACTTTCTTTCAACTTCAGAACTATTTATACTTTCAAAACATACAGTCTGTGGATAGACAGCCCTTCGAGACTGATAAGAATGTGCCCTCTAGTAGCCTTTCTCTTTGGTGGTATGTATTTGCAGATGCACTGCTGAAGCTTCATGTTGACACGGGCAGGTACACATGCGGGAAGGGCTACCCTCATTTTACAAATGGGCCTGGAAGGGGAAGGAAAGCGCACAAGGGACATGGCAGGGCTGGGGCTCCGACTTCGTTTTCTCCATCCTGCTTAGTCTGCCTTCTGGATGCTGCAAGGCCGCGTCCACCTCTGTGGACGTACAGGCACCAGGTGGGGCCTATTGAGGCCAGCAGGGTAGGTACAGCCGAGGAAATGGAGCCTCGGAAGTTAACCTCCTTGCCCATGCCCTTGTGACTGTTGATTTTTCTCTCTCTCAGTCCGTCCTCTCCCAACTCGGAGGGCCAGCTCTTTTTGTAAAATCTTCAGGCAGTGCCTTCATCTCACCAGCATAAAATACATCAGGTTGTAGGGACTCACTGAGGAAAATGCTCGTAAGGCGCAGTCCGGAGAGAGGGAAACATGGAAAAGACGGTGACCAGCGTTTGGATTGCCCGCTTCCTTAACCACGAGTGGGAAGAACCCTCCTGATGGAATTCTCTGGCACTTTGTCTGTGAAACCATAAACCAGCCCCAGACTCCCTGTTCAGCCTTGTCGTGTGTTCAGGGAAAAGTCAGTTATGGATAGTTCCACTGTTCATTCTAGGTATTTGTATGTTTTCTCTGTTGCATGTTTGCATTTATTAATTGTTGCATATAAAACCGCATGCATTTATTGAATTTAATTTCATTTTCCAAATGAATACACCTCGGATCTGGTGTCTAATATCTGGCAAACTGCAAATGGTGTAGTCAGAAAGTAGTTGGAGTTACCCTCCCCTCTGGTACTAATTAGAATTGTGGGGCAGAGAGCAAGCAACTTTGAATGAATCCTCTTTAATTCCTCCTGGATTCTCGACATCTCTGCCTTCCTCTCCTGTTTTTCTGTCTGGAAGCGCCGTCTGTGCAGCCCACAGTCTGCACCTCCCTGCCCCACCACTGCCTCCCCCGCAGTTTTTCCTCTTTGATGTTCTCCAAAGCACCCTCAGAACTGCCCAGAGGGGAGCACCCTCAGAAGCACCCTCAGAGACTTGGATACATTTCAGGTATTTGAATAATAAAAGTAAATTTTTACTTGGAGCCTGTTTTCTCATTTCAATACATTTCTAAGGAAAAGAGGTTGACGTTTTTAATACCTGTCATCACAGTTTTAGAATTAAAAATCCTAACTTTCAAGATCAGGAGGTAGAGCTTTTCTAGGGAAGGGAGCTTTGTGTGCAGCGGCTGTCCTCTGTTGAGGTGGCTTCTAACGTAACCGTGCTGCAAAACAATCCTTTGTGGTGATTTTCTGCGTGGCCTGGCATTCTTGTTCTTATGTGTAATGCTAATGAAACCGCTCTTTCGAAACCTCAAGACCTTCTCGCCAGGCACGCGTGTCCCTGGGAACACCAGTTATCTCTGACAGTTTGTGGGCTCTGTGCTCATTCCTCTTTATTTATGTTGTCTGCTCAGAAAGCCCATGGACAGAGACCAGCGTTCTCTTGCGCCAGCTGTGGTCCTTCAGGGACGGGATAAAAATTGCCGGTAAAGATGGGACAGTGGAAGAGATCAACGTGGGCTCCATTTGGTTTCTTAGCACCTCCTATCCAGTTTAGTTCATTTATCTCTGTTGGGAATTAGTTTAGATTGGATTGGTTGAGGACCAATTTTAGTTATTGTCTTAGCATTCTTAAAAAACACATCACACTCAGTCTGAATTGATCTGAGAATAAAACGCCATGTTGCCGTGCCTATGGCAAAGAATCCCATAGCAAAACTCACACATCTGGTGTTTTCAAGTTCATTTAATTGTAGCCTTTATTTGTTATCTTTGGGTGGTGGCGGTGGCTCACACAATGACAGGATTCTCCCATGGTGGTGTGTTTTATGGAACTCAAGAGTAATTTTGGTCACTGCATCTGTGTGAAATCCAGGGCCGCTTTCTCCTCCCGGTGGCTTGCACAGTGCCTGGTTGAGTGGTTGAATGCTGGTCGCCGAGTCGCTTTGTTAAAGCCACAAACTTTAGAAGTGAAATCATCACACCAAATGATCGGGCTTAGGTCCACGACTGCTCTGTAAATAGTACGTGTGCTGGGGGAGTATTATCTGGCCCCTGGGGACGGTCAGCAAAGTGGTTGTGAGACGGAGTAATCTGCTCTGGGTGGTGCTGAGAGCTCTTATTGATACAGGATTAGTCTCGGTGGAGACAACATGCTGTCACATGGCCATCACTGCGATTGAGAGGAGTGAGATGGGAGGCCGGGGGGGGGGGGGGGGGGGGAAGGGGAGGCCGCTGACTCACTGAGTTCATTTAAAGGCTACTGCAGGGGTGGGCGGCCAGCGAGACCCACCCCTGGGCTCTGCCACCACCGCACCACACCCTTGGGTTAGTTAAGACTCCACTCCATGCCGGCCACGGGGAATAACAGCACTTGACAAGGTAGGAACCTGAAAAGCTGGTCTGTCTCTCACCGTGAGAGCCCTGGGCAGGCCCGGGGCATGAAAGAGGGAGGCTCCAGCCGACATAAGGGACTCAGCCTCTGGTCCTAAGTGTTGGCTTCTTTATACAAGATGGGAAGAGGGGTGTCACTCCAAGATACCTTGACTTGGTGCCTCAAAGTTCTGAAAGGGAGAAGAGGAAATTGTGTATGTTTTAGTCTAGAAGTCAGGTGCTGTTTCTCTTTAGATGGGCACAAGTTACATTTAAACTGGTCAGTGAGCAGGCATTTGTTAAAGTAGGTGAGAAGAAAATATAAATCACCCTTTTTTCGTGGGTGCCTTATGGGTAGTCTGCAGCTTCTGTACCTCTAGAAAAAGTACAAAACCGGCAAACTTCTGTCTGCACTGGGGATGAAGGGAAAGTGGAAGGCACTCGGGGTGGGCGGCGGATCGGAGCAGATGTCGTAGTCTAATAAACTGCTGTCAGCTGCGTTCCCAGCCTTAGACGGCTGATGCCCCTCTGTGTGCACAGCAGGCTCAATGGAGATGGTCTGTGTGTTTCTGTGACTCCACCACGCGTGCTGGAGGCCGATCTGCGTGACTGCTGATAAATAAACTGTTAATGTCTGAAAAAGGGCCTAAAGAGATGCGTCTTTTGACCAGTGTGTCTTGTCAAAGAAAAGATCAAAAGTTGGTGGTGGCTGGAACTCTGAGTGCCGAGGCCACCCCAGCCTAGCGTGGCCATCCTGGAGAATTGATTTTGGCACGTCTAGTATAAAAGTACCTGCTTGGATGGGGCAAATTTTTGTTTTTGTTTTTTAAGGAACTAGTAAGAAATCATTTCCTCTTGAAGCTACGTGTGCATGTAGGCAGAACGGGGGGGGGGTGCTTTACTTTATGAGCTTCTTCCCAATTCCTCCTTTTTTGTATCCTTTTGCAAACCAGACATAGACTTCTGATAATCCCAGTTTGTTCCAAGGTGTCCGAGGCAAGGAAAGCAGGCAGCAGCTGTTTGGTGGCTTCAGTAAAAGGGGGGATTAGTGATGGAGGGTAGAGGTTGTGCAGGGTCAGTGAAGAAGGAGAGCCTGTTTCGCGGTGCAAGAAGTTTGCTGTTTAATTGGTTATGTTGGCAGCCAGTGAGGACTGGGAAGGAAGAGAGGAAAGATGAAGAGAACCGGGGTGGGGGTGGGCATTCCTTGCTGCCATCGCCTCTTTCCTGGCTGCAGTGACTGTAGCCTGTCTGCTGGCGTGCTGCTTGGATGGCCCGTCAGGAAATCATTTCATTCCTGGCTCCCCTGGTCTCAATTAGCGTGAGTGTAAAAACTTGCTTAGTTTAATCGGTCCCTTTAGCAGGATAAGACTTTCCCCTTTTAAAGAGAAAGGAATGTGTGTCTTGGGCATTAATGAACCTTTACTAAACTAACCTTCCTGTATAATTAAATTACTGGCTTTGAAGTAAAGGAGCACCCAAAAATTAAATGTTGGAGTATGATTCCAGAACATGGTTTAAATTTCTTTCAGGTTTTAATAAAAGGTACAAAAGAGCGAGAGGACATGGCAATAGCATCAACTCTGAAATGCAAGAGGTTTGTTTAGCAACACTAGTAACTGGGAAGAAAACCATAAGTGAGTTGGTTCTTGGATTTTTATAAATCATCAGCAAGGATCCATGGAGTAGGGCTCCGTCTAGTTTAGGGCCCTAGATTACGGAGGGGCGGCATGCTAGATGCCGTGGGCCAGTCATTTCTAATTTGAGATCCAAGTACTGGTGATGGCAACTTAATTTTAGAGAGCTAGATGAGAGGCTTTTCCCTCCATGTGTAATGGTTCAAGAATTTAAATGTTTGCTCTCCAATAAGCCACCATACTCCAAATGCCCTGCAGATTGTCCCGTGTGGAATGTTAGCCCTTCATCTAGTGCTCACTCAGGTTAGTGTTCAGGAAACGCGAATACGCAAGGCCTCCTCTTCTCCTGGCTTCCTGGAGCACAGCGCCCATTCCCCACCAGCTAAGGCCTCCAGGCCTCACTGCGGGTACCCGCTGTGGGGGTGCCGTGTAGCTTTAATCCCCCTTTTGCTCTATTTTTGAAATTCCTCTGTTTCTTGCAGTTGAACCTTTTGCTTATGATGTTGGCTTTTTTTAATTGTTAATGTTTATCCAACATGTCTATAAATTTGAAATGAGCAAGAGGCTTCTTGTATCAGCTCAATCTGCTATACAGACCCAAGGTCTAGCCTAACTAAGTGGAATCGGGGAGTTAAGAACATGAGAACATCTTGAACCACTCAGTCTTGGTGCAGGAAGGAACCTTGTTTCCACACGCTCCGTATAGTCTTTTGCATCCTAACAGTGGAGGCAGGATCTGTGGGCACAGTCAGTGATGTATCTTAGAGTGACACATGGTTCTACTCTATAAAGCTGTCATCTTGACACACAACTGCTGTCCTGTCACCTCCTCTGGATGGCTTTCATTGCACACCTTCCTGGTGTTAGATCACTTCCACCAAGGCTATATTTGTATGAGATCAGCTTTTCTTCATGAGTTCAGGTTCATGAAGTTTACAACCCATGCACTATACATTTATGATGATATTCTATCACCCTTTTACTTTCTCCCAGTGAGAGTGAAACCCCTTCTCTGGTAACCTGTTGTATTTATTGTCTTCGACTGTAGCTAGGTTTTGTTTTGTCTAGGTATCTTTCTCTATTTCCCAAATTTCACATTAAAACTTGTTCATCTTGGTCCATTCCCAAACTGCTTTCACCTGGCTCATGCTGTGTCCTTTCTCCCCTATCAGGGGTCATTATTCTAGTGTCTTATACACATGGTACCAAAAATGATAAATAAAAATCTTGTCCTGCATCATCATGGGTGCTGTTGTAATCCATGTCCACATCTATCTTTAAAGATCGATGACTTATATGGAGAGGAAGCCAGGAAGATACCTGCCTTGGGTTTCAGAACCGTCTTCAGGAAGTTCAGAACGTTTGAATCACGTCACTTGTTCCTATGTGATTTAGCAGGTAGGGTGAGGGGAGGGCGGGGTCTGCCTTGGCAAGCTGCCATGATGTCCTTCTCTGTACCATTGGTCATTTTCTTCAGGAGGTCCCCAGTCACGGGGGAGTAATCTCCTCAGCCATTTGGGGCCCCAGCAGGTTGCCCACCAGTCACCATCCCCCAGAGCCATCCCGAGACTTTGTCCTGTGGCTCCTGATGCGCAGAGCCTGCCGGCCACTGCTGCGCCTTTCCACAAGTTTTACTCATGTTAGATAATGCTTTCTTTCAAGAATCTGAAAGCTGTAAACCGCCCTCTCAGAGAAAATACGCACATGGGCAATTTTGTGTCCAGTTTCAGGGGACTGAGCATCTCCTAATCCCGGTGCAGGAAGTCCTTGCATAAACCATACCCATGTTGCTTTGAAACTTGACAATTTACGTACTACAGCCTGTATCTTGGATTGTATGAGAAGGGCCTTACTCCTGTTCTGTATGTTTTGTGGCTTCGTTCATTATTGATTTTGGACCTCAGGCGCCCAGAATTGGGTAACCATGGTCCTTGGTTTCTGCCATACTCATCGCCCATCCTTGCAGGACCCTCTTCTATCCATTCTATCTCTGTAAATCAGCTAACACTTGCAGCCCACCCCCAACACAGAAACCAGAATGTGACAGCATTTATCTCAGCCTGTGCAGCCCTGCCTGCCCAACCCAGCGTAGCCTCTTTCTGAGTCTCATGCAAGTTGTTTTCTTTCAGAAACAGTTGTGTCACATCCATACATTTCTAAAAGGTTGGCCAGGATACGGTTTAGTTCCTGACTCCCCTCTAGAAATACCTGAGTTCTCTGTGGTTCATCTGTTTTGAGATATCTGAGCACCTCCTGGTGTCAGGCGCTCAGGTGACAGGGGAAGATAAAAATAAAGCAACAGCCCCTGCTGTCACGCAGCTACGGCGGGGGGTGGGGGAGGGCGACGAGGAGGGAGATGTAGGAACCTTTTAAACTCAAATAATTACACCAGCAGAGACATGAATAACTTGAATCACGTTATATGGGTGACATGATTTCTATATTTGGTAGGGGACCTATTTTATGCCAGACTTGTGAGCGCACCCACTTTCCTTTTACCCGAATTAGTACTGGCTCACAGCATGGCCAGCAGCCAGTCCTTCCACCCTTTGGAACCTGCACATTTCCACCAGCTCATTGAGACACTCAGGACTCGGATGACACACCTTTACTTTTCTCCTCATGGGACCCCTCACCTCTCCTTCAGCCTAGGTTTGTGGAAGGCAGCATAGCCCAGTGCATCAGGAGCACAGGTCTTGATGTCTACAGCTTTGGGTTCAAGTTCTGGCTTCACAGTTGCTCTGTGACCTTGAGCAGATTACTTAATGCCCTCCCTCCTGTTCCTCAACTGTAACGTGACCATAGCAAGACTCCCTAGGAAGGTTGCTACAAGAATGGAAAGAAATGTGCTTTATTTCATTTTTCTCTTAAACCAATGAAATAAAGTACTTAACACACATTACATAGTGAGTTCTCACTTTTTGGTGTCATCACTAACTGTTGTTGTGGCCTGCTGTGGCCCAAGAAGTAGTAGGTAACAATAAAAGAGATGGGCTCCGTCCCCTGCAGTCCGCAGCATCAGAGCTCCTGCCTGCCGGAAGAGGTGTAAGGAGAACCCCTGTTCCTATGAAAGAAGCTCGTGACCCCCACAGTGACCCCATGGCCTGAGCAAACCTTCTCACGTCAAGTCTGAAGTCCTATTTCTACAGAATCAACTTCTTGCTTTTGCTGCATCATATACATGCTCTGTGTCCACAGCCAGCATTCGAGATCCCTGAGGGCAGAGACTATCTTTTATTTTCAGTGCTACATGTAGGACAGTACTCTTAAAGAGTGGCAAAATTAGTGGAGGTTCTAGATTCCAGGCCCTACACTCATAACTGGAATCCACAGACATACTTCTATTTGTATATTCTTTTAAATTAGCATTAGTACGCAGCTCTTACACATCAAAATATTTCGCTTAAAAATTCACATTTTTAAAATTTTCTTACAAAGTTACTTAGCAACATGGCACCCATACTCCCTCCTGGCAATGAATGCAGGAGTTGAGAAGCACATGCCCAGTGGTAAATGGGGCATACTCTTACCAGTTTACCACAGACCCCACCACTCCCTAATGTTTACCTAGACCACTTCCTTTGTATCTCGCCTGCCTGTCCTACTGGACCCTGGAGTTTATGACTGCATCCCCACTGTGGTATCACAGCTTGATGTCTAAGAGGAAGGTTATTCATCCAGCTAGTGTTGCTTGTAAGACCTGGCACTGGGTGCTGGGGAGGGCAAGGGAGATGAAAAGGAAGAACAGGACTAACTCATGTGCATCACCAATAGGTATGCCACCAGGAGGAGAGCTGGTTCACGTGCAGGAACGACTACAGTGAAAGAGGATATATGTGTGCCAAATTAATGGTGCACGTAAAGAATTGAAAGGAGGGGCATTTGCTTCTGCCTGGGCTGCTTGGGATTGGGGGGGTGTATCTCCATGATGATAGGATTTGAGATGGCACAGGTGCTTCTTAGCTGGGATGACCTGGTTTCACTCAGAGTTAAATGTCACTGCTCCCAGTGATGGGACCACTGGGCCTGGCTGTGACGTTGACACAGAAAGCAGGGAAGTGAGGCTTGCCCTAGAGCTGCACGGTGCTCTTTCCTTTGTGGCTGTTTGTTTGTTTGTCTTTTGAGAGGAACATCAATTTTTGTTCCACTTATTCATGCAATCCTTGGTTGATGATTCTTTTATGTGCCCTAACTGCGGATTGAACCCACAGCTTTGGCATATCAGGACAATGCTCCAGTTAACTGAGCCACCCAGTTAGGGCTTAGGTTTAGTTTATTTTGTTTGCTTTTTGCATTGCATCTAGATTCATTTTCACAGTGGATCCTCCAGAAATGACTGTTGATGAGGGACTCAAGATTGAAGAAGTCGTCTTAGTGAATAGAATGGCATCAGGAGGCCTTTCAAGTAGCATCAGGTTGTTTTCTGGGCCAGTGCTGGACTTCTTTTCCCCATTCATTCAACAGAAGTTTCTCAAGAGTGTGCACTAAGAATCCCGAAAGGCTCTGGAGATGCCAAAGTGAGTGACAAGCAGATACGTTAACATCATGCACTGCTGCCGGATTTCTGAGTTTCTCTGGGGCAAACTCGAGGCAGATGTAGTCACCCATCAAATAGAACCATTTTTCTTTTCCCCCAACCATAAAACCAGAAATGGGATGTTTATGTCATTTAAGTGTCCGCAAGTTTACAAAATGAGCCCTCTGGACTCTGGCTAATTCTGCCCAAGAGCTACTTCACACCAGTGCGCCTCGCACCAGTGGACAGCAGGCGGTGCCTGTAGACACGCGGCCGCACCGGCAGGTGATCCCCAGGTGTGGGTGACTGCGGCAGACAGGAATAGTCCACAAAACACGCTTTCATAGAAGAGTAACAAATGTTACCGAAGTAGTGCGTTGTTCAATCATTTTTAGAAAAGAAGCAAATTTGAAGAGGACTTCCTCATTGCATAGCATTCACTGAAGTAAACCCCAGTTGGACTGGGGACCGGGGGGTACGAATGTGCCCCTCACACAAGTGGAAATGCACCCGCGTGTGTGACTGAGGAGCATAAACTCTGGGGGAGTGAATCTCAGCCACGCTGTTAGGTGGTTTCTTATGAAAAGTAGGATTTTTACTCTTCCTCGATGTGTTTCTGTGTCGGTGTTTGTAACACTGAGTAAAATACAGACACACGCATGTGAACACGAACACCAGCGTGACTGGACATGAAAGGCATTCTTAGTCTTAAATTCAGTGGGAGAAGTGACCAAAGAATGGAGCAGTGGGGCTTGACAGCAAATATGTTACTTTTATGGAAAGAATTTAGAAAAACTGGAGAAAATACTTGTAACAATTCATGTACCATCCCCAAATAGCTTAATATAGTAAGAGCATCTGGTAAGCTGGAGAAGGTCTCCCCCAAAGAATCCGTGTCCTAATCCCAGGAAGTGTGAATATGTTACCTCACATCAGCGGTGTTCAATGGGTGTGCCGTGGCACCCTGGTGCGCCACAGAATTCTTAACACATGCGATACCTGACTGTTCAGTCAGGGGCACTGACTTCTTTTCCCTTGGATTGTCCAATAAAAAAACAACAGTAGCCAGCTCCACAATAGCCATCCACTATGAATGAATCAGAATTATACCTTTTTTTGTCAGATCAGCATAAAATATGTTTTTGGTGTGCCACAGAATTTAAGTAATTAGTTTACGTATGTCATGAGATAAAGGGCTGAAAATCACTGTCTTACATGATAAAAGAGACTTGGCACATGCAATTAAGTTAAGAATCTTGAGATAGAAATGTTCCCCTGGATTATCAGGTGCCCCCAGTGTTATCAGAAGTCTTTATAAAATGCAAGGAAGGGACGGAAGTCAGAAGAAAGGTCCTAATGGAAGCAGAACATCAGAGTCAGAGAGATGTGAAGAGCAAGGTTGCTTGCCTTGGAGATGGACGAAGGGGCCTGGGGCCAGGTGTGCCGGCAGCCACCAGGAGCTGGAAAAGGCAAGGAAGCAGCCGCTCCCCCAGCCAGAGCCTGGCCCTGCCCACACCTTGATTTTAGCCTCATGAAACCATTTTAGACACGGACCTCAAGAAGAGTAAGGTGATAAGTGCATGTTTTTATAAGCCAGGAAGGTTGTGGTGATTCGTTTCAGCAGCCAAAGGAAACTTACATGGAGCCTAAATGCATGAGAAGCTTTTCTGGTGATTTTCTGCTGTATCTTAGTAGCGGCTTCTTTGTGTTTCCGTGTTCAGACTTTTTTTTTAATATATATTTTATTGATTATACCATTACAGTTGTTCTATTACCCGCTTCATTCCCCTCCACCCGCACACTCCCTCCCCCACCATTCTCCCCCCTTAGTTAATAACCACGTGTCTCAAGTTATTTAGATTCTGTATTTCCCATACTATCCTTGCCCTCTCCCTATCTATTTTCTACCTACCATCTATGCTATTTTCTGTACCTTCTCCCCCCTTCTCCTCCTCCCACTCCCCTGTTGCTAACCCTCCATGTGTTCTTCATTTCTATGGTTCCACTCTTGATCTAGCTGTCTTCTTGGTTTGCTTTTGTTTTAGGTGTGGTTGTTAACAACTGTGAGTTTGCTGTCCTTTCACTGTTAATATTTTTCATCTTCTCTTTCTTATATAAGTCCCTTTAGCATTTCATATAATAAGGGCTTGGTGATGATGAACTCCTTAAACTTGACCTTATCTGAGAAGCACTTTATCTGTCCTTCCATTCTAAATGAAAGCTTTGCTGGATAAAGCAATCTTGGCTGTAGGTCTTTGGATTTCATGACTTGGAATACTTCTTTCCAGCCCCTTCTTGCCTGTAAGGTCTCTTTTGAGAAATCTGCTGACAGTCTGATGGGAACTCCTTTGTAGGTGACTGTCCCCTTATCTCTTGCTGCTTCTAGGATTCTCTCCTTCATTTTGGTCTTGGCTAATGTAATTATGATGTGCCTTGGTGTGTTCCTTCTTGGGTCCAACTTCTTTGGCACTCTCTGAGCTTCCTGGATTTCCTGGAAGTCTATTTCCTTTGCCAGACTGGGGAAGTTCTCCTTTATTATTTGTTCAAATAAGTTTTCCACTCGTGGCTGTTTCTTTTCCCCCTTCTGGTACCCCTATAATTCGGATGTTGGAACGTTTAAACATGTCCTGGAGGTTCCTAAGTCTCTCCTCATTTTTTTGAATTCTTGTTTCTTCCTTCTTTTCTGGTTGGATGTTTTGTTCTTCCTTCTGGTCCATTCTATTGATTTGAGTCCCAGTTTCCTTTCCATCACTGTTGGTTTCCTGTGCATTTCCCTTCATTTCAATTAGTTTAGCCTTCATATGTTCCTCTAATTTGTGACTATAATCAACCAGTTCTGTGAGCATCCTGATGACCAGTGTTTTGAACTGTGCATCTGAGTGGCTGGCTATTTCCTGGTTGCTTAGAGTTATTGGCTCTGGGGCTTTGAGTTCTTCTTGAGCCATGTTTTGGACTGTTCGTGCCTGTTATATATCAGGATCGGAGCCCTAGGTGTTCACCAGAGCAGGGCAACTCAGTTGCTGGGTTGTGATGCTGTATGTGGGGGCAGGGTCAGAGAGGAACAATGGCCTCCCGTCTGCCGCCTCCTGCTGCTGCCCCCGCACCTGCCGCTGTCACTGGGTCCTCTCGTTTCGTCCTACTGCACATGAATGTGCCACCTCCATCAGCCTTCCACCACTGGGTTCGCCCCCTGGCGCCTGCGTGGTCCATCTCACTGTGCGAAAATGTATGACCATGGTCAATCTGCCCCACACCCCAACTGGTTCCGGGCTGCCTGTGCACCTGGGTCGGGGGATCTGTCCTGCCCGACCCTGCTCCGCTGCTGGCTCCGCCCCTCTTACCGTCTTGGTTGAATGGTTCGTTGTTGTCGGACTTCCGTATAATTCAATTTTTCTGTTCTTTGGTTGTGTCTTTGTTCTCCAAACCTTTGTTGTATTCAAACTTGGTTGTGGGAGAAAGCACAGTGTTTCCACCTATGCCTCCATCTTGGTGGAAGTCTCTCCCAGACTGTGTTTTGTGCTTTGCTGCATCACCTTCTCAGTCCTCACAAACCTGTGGAGAAGGTGGCATAACTCTTGGTTTTGCGGTGAGTCACATGTAAGCGGAAATGGCTGAATGCACATCACACTGTCAGTGTCAGCACGAGGGTTCCACCTGACCCCGTAGCCCTCGCATGCGTGCCTCGAACCCTCACTCGTGCGTGCCTGTAACATGTATATGCTAAACTGTAAATAGAGGGTGGGACTATAAGTATTTTTTGCCTTTTCCCCCCCATAACTTACAAATTTTCTGCAGAGAAAAGACAATCTTACGTTCAGGAGAAGGGGAAAAAATTCTTAGTGGAAGACCAGTAATTTGCCTCTCGTGGTTTATTGTCTTTGACAACAAAGTCTCCCAGAGAAGGTTCTTTTCTGAATTGGAAGCTCTCCAAACTGTGCCCGTCAGAAGAGGTTTTCCAAAGGGTTCCCTGATCTAGTGTTTGGTCTCAGGTGTAGGCAGCGCTGGGGGCCGGAGGGAGGACGCTGTTGTGCAGTCGGGCCAAGCTGCAAGGGGCCTGACGTCACAGGAAGTGCCCCGCCAGGGACTCAGGACCCTCCAGCAGGTTGTTCTTTTTAGTTACTCAGGTATTCAAGTGTGTTGCTTGAACTATCACATGAAAAACACTCAAAAAAGGTGCCCCGTCCTCAGCCCTGTGACCTTGCTTCCCTGCTGTTCACCTGCATGTGCACAGAGGTGAGGCTCAAGAAGTGCCACCCGCGAGTCCCCTGCCTGCCTCTCCGTGGGGTCCTAGAGCCCTGGGGTTGTGATCTTCACCTCCCTCAGGCACCCTCTTTGTCCCGTCTGCCCATCCGTCCTTGGCTCCAGCGGAGGCTGGCGACCTGGCTGTGGATGTGCTCTGGATTCCAGGACTTCACACTCGGGACAGGCTTCAGTTCCTCACGGTGTGGCCTGGAAAACTCACCCAGGACCACCAATACCTCTGCGTGAGCCAGGGCAGAAAGAGACATGTCAACAAAAGAGAGAGGGTTCCCGGTTCCTTGGAAGGGACAGAAGGAGAGAAGAGCTGTGGAAGCAAAGCCTGTGGCCGACCTGCAGTGGGGGACAGAGGGCACTGAAAATGGGGTGAACACTTGAAGAGAATTTCCTGAAAACCAAGATGCCCGAAAAACGAGGGTCAGAAAAGTGTGTGGAAAGTGCCTGTGCAGGCTGATGGGGCACGCCGGCCTCCGCCAGCCTCCCGACTCTGACACTGCTCATGACTGGCTAGGATGACATCAGGAGCAGGGGCAGGGGAACAGCCTCCACCTTCTGCTCTGTGACATTTGGGAGCTTCAAAGCAGTGTGATGGATAATGCCAACAGGAGGCGATTGTAATTTTTGCATTTGATGATTTCTGCTCTTTTAAAACCCTATTAATATGATCTGGAGAGGACCAGCTGTCCCGGTCGCACCTGCTGTGTGCAGGCGTGGAGCCCCGGCCTCCGCTTCCTCTCCCTCTCCCGCGTCGGCACTTGCGCTCGGCCCTAGGGATGGTTGTGTGACGGGGCTCGTTTTCAAGAGGGGTTTTCATTCTGAAACATCAGGAACAGTTTGTTTTTCTGTACCTCTCAGAATGAGGCAGGCCCCCCAAGAAAGGAATCAGTGTTTTTACACACTTCCCCTTGCCCCTGCCCTGGGCTCCTTGGCACAGCCCTGGGGCGTCTCTAGATGCCTTAGTTCTCCAACTATTAAGTTGTATCTGTACTGGACCTCCACCTGCTAAGTATTGTTATTGTCCCAGCTTCTGCCATTCACCCTGCCCCACCCTGAGTCTTACGGTTTTATTTCGTTTTATCAGCTGAAGGAAGAGCTAGTACTGACTAGCTTGACATGCTTTGCTGTGATTCCTGAACAGGTTTTCCTGCCTGGATTGGGGGCTTTTCTTTGTTTCCATCTAAAGCCACTTCTGCTCTGTGTTCCAAGCTCCTCTTTTTCTTGTGCAGTGCATCACTTCAGTTCCTAACATTGGAGAAACTTTATAGCCTTCGTTTTTCACCCGATTGTGCCCTTGCCAGGTTGGCCAGAGAGCCTGGATCAAAGAAAACACAATTAACCTGCCAGCCCTGTTTGTTTTCATCAGCCTTTCCTGTATATAGCCTGCTTAGCTCCACTTGGCAAGGGGGACCCAGGGACTTCTCGTTTGCTTCGTGACTAGAGCAGCCTCACAAATGTGAACGGAAGACGGGTGCTTCTCTCACGTCTTGTCGCCTGACCTGTAAACTGTGGGGTTACATCACTTTACAACAACAGTTTGTCCAAGATTGTTACAGCAGCTGTCTAAGCAGTAAACGTGGGGACTGTGTAGGCATTCTAACCAGACCGATGCTCACAGAGACTGGGAGGAGGGGTGGTGGGCTGCAGGAGGCTGGACTGGGTAGACCGACTGTCCAGGCCCCGGCTGGCCTTCCGGGCCAGGTCTCAGCAGGCGAAAAGTCCCCTTGGCAGCAAGGAAGGCAGCCTGGGCTACTCGCATGGCAACATTAGAACCATCTCCCGTGGTGGTGGTGGTGGTGGTGGTGGTTACAGGGCTGCCTCTTTGAAGATAACTGTTTAATTAAGACTGTGGCTAATAAAAAACGGCTAGAGTTTTCAAATGAGATTTCGTAGTGCTCATCTGGGCCCTGCAACACAAAGTACATCTCCTCTCAAAGCCTAGACTGTGATTCCTCCAGCCTGTGACTTCACCCCCAGCACTGGGGCCCCCTGTGCTCAGTCGACTTGCATCTGCTCTGCTGCATCCCATCTGCGGAGCAGCGCGGCTACACAGGGACGTATGGGGCAGTCCCGCACAGCGACGGGCAGGCTGTGGGGCGTGGACTCCTGAGTCCCAGCTCTGCCCCAGCAAGTCAGAGTGGTCCCAGAGGCTCCGTCCAGTTAACTCCCCAGACTCAGATTTGCCCTCTGAGAAATGGGCTTACGCCTACAGGGCAGGCTTTTACTTTGAGACAAAGGCTTTTGCCTTTGATGATGATGGCGATGATGATAGCAACTAACATTTATTGAGCACCTGTGATGTGCCGGGCATATTGTATTAGGTACTTTAAGTACTGTTTTATTTAATCATGATCGTGTCTCTGAAGAAGGTGCAATATTACATCCCCCTTCTTGTGTGCAGGAAAACCCGAGTTTAGCGAAGCTGAGGATCTTCCCAATGTCACACACACAACAGATGGCAGGGCCAGGATTCAAAGCCAGGGTTCTGACTGTAAAGGGTCATTCCCCATCACATTGAAATGTGAGTGAAAATAAATATTAAAGGAAGGTTTTCACACCTGCCCATTTATCAAAAACAGTCTAATTGTGCAATTTGAGTGAGGATGGGAAGCAATAGCCACTCTCACACGCCACTGATGGTCTGTATGCTGGCACCACCATTTAGCAGAGCATCTGGGCAGCTTCCTAAGGGAGACAGTCTAGCGGTCCCATGGCCGGGGGCGTCCTGGAGATGCTCCTTGTGCGCACAGGGGGCAAGTTGAGCAGTCTACACCGCAGCAGTGTTTGCAGCAGCCAACAAAGTAAGGGCAGCTGAAACTTCCATAGCTGGTGAATTGCCAAACTATGGAATCGACATATGGGGGAATACCATACAGCAGTTAAAACTGACACCTCCTTAAGCTTGTAGCTAAGAAGGGGAAGCAGTTAAGATGAACACTCTATTAATATTGCTGTGTCAGCATGGATAATCTTACAATGGCAAATGCGGGGAGATGGCAAAGGCTGTGTACAGGAGAACACTACATGTAGAGAAAGATGAACGGTTTGATGCCTTTATGGACAGTCTCATGGTGAGTGTGGAAACCTAGTGGGTGGGTTCACACCCGTGTCGGTGGAGCGGCCGTGTCCGACGAGGGGAATGGTTGCGGGTCCAAAAGGGGGCTTGAACTGTAGCTGCAACACACTTCCTTTTTAAGGATCTGGACGCAAATCTGACAAAGGTTGCAGTTTACTAATTCGAGGTGGTCAGGACATAGGTTCTAAATATGTTCCGATAAAAGGAAACACAGAGGCTGCGTCTGGGGAGCTCTTTCAGATTTCTTGCAAAAATTGCTGCACATTCTTGTTGTGACCTTTCCTTGGAAGCCACAAATCTTCAACCTGGGAGGGCAAATTGGATTTTTTTTAAAAATAAAGGGCAGTTGGTATGGAATCTGAATGAGGTAGTAATAAATAATAATCAGAACAATGCTGTTTTTTAATTTTGCTGTTTTTGAGATTTTGGTGTGCTGGTCAGAGCAGGACCGCAGATGTTTGGTGGTGGCAGCATTGTGAAAGGACGGGCCTGTCCTCCCGAGCACATTTCTCAGGGGACAGAATGCACCATGTAATGTGCAAGCCGAGCCTGCCGTTGACCGGGTCACTCTCGTGATCGCCCTGCCTCGTAACTGTTCTGACGTGTCTTCTGACGTGTCTTCTGACAGATGAGCGTGGGCCATCTTGCTTGGATCACCTGGTCCTTCAAGCATCAGTCTCTTCTGTTGCAGTGTAAAGTTTGGCTAAACGTTCCCACTGCTTTTTCCTGTATCCATGACATCGGGGGAAGGGGGATCTATAGCAAGTCTTTCTATCAGAGTCACTGCTGACTGCCTCATGGTCCAGGAGACAGAAGGCTGCTGGTCACAGTGTGGGATGTCAGCCTCTTCAGGGAGGAAGTCCGAGCAAGGTCAGGGCTGGGGCTGTCCATGGACTTGGCGCACCATTAAATCGTTTTGCGAATGCTGGTTTGAAGCCTTTGGAAGCAGTGGGCAGGTCTGAGGGGATAAGGACTCTGTTCAGGTGCTTCTTTTGGTTTACAGGTTGCTCTGCAGGGCTGTGCACTGAGACCGCCTCCCACAGGGGCCAGCATACAGCCGGACTCCAACAAGGTGAAGCTGTTTCTGGGCTTTGAGCTCAGAACGTCTGTTGCACTAAGTTCCCCTTCATTCCATGGGAGCACAGTGTTTCTCTTCTTACTTTTCCTTTTCCTTATTTAGTATCCATTTCTCATCCACTAATCAAATACTGGCTTCAGCTACTCTTCGCTGTGTTTTTATAAGTTAGTTGAGCTCATAGTTGACCTGAGTAGAAGGCATGGCCTTGTAGTCAGGCAGACATTTTGATTCCTGGCTGTCACTGACTGACCTTGGACGTGTGACCCTGGGCACATTATCAGCCTCTGGGACACAGTTACCTCATGCTTAGGAGAATATCAGTAGCACCCTCCTTGAAGGGCCATTGTGATGATTAAATGAGATGATGTGTATGTAGTTCTTTGTACATGACATTCAGGTTAAACATCAGTTTGCATCTTGGTAGCACATCCCTCTGAAAAGTGCTCTCCCTTAGGCTCGATTCCCCCTCTTCCTTTACTATTGGGTGGTTTGTAATGCATCTTTACTTAATGGTTGTGAAATGTAAAGCCTTCAGCCTCGTGAGCACACATACCTTAGTATAAGTTTTGCAGCCGTACCCCTGCAGTCACTGTGGCTTTCCTTTGACACTGACTTCAGACCGCATGCGTTCTGTGGCAGAATTGTGCTTCCATGTTTGTTGTTTGCCTGTTACATGATGCTGGAATAATTGAAATCTTTACTACCTCCTTTTTAAAAAATCTATATATTTATTTTTAGAGGAGAAAGGAGGGAGAAAGAAAGGGTGAGAAACATTGACATGAGAGAGCAACATCGATCAGTTGCCTCTTGAACGCATCCTGATCAGGGACTGAACCTGCAACCTAGGCATGTGCCCTCTCTGGGAGTTGAACTAGTGACCTTTCGCTTTTTGAAATGAACCCAACCAACTTAACCACACTGGCCAGGGCTCTGCCGCCCTTCGGTAAACAATGAGATGGATGTAGTTTGTCACCTTGCCTTTGTCTTTTCATGAAATTTAACAGTATCCCATCACGGCTATGATGAATTTATAATGGAAAATGGGGCGTCCAGGACCAACCACAGGCTTGCACTAATGTGGACAGGCTGGCTCTGATGTCCGCTGTACCTGTAACTTCAACTCCCCTCCGAGGCCCCCGCCTTCTTCATTCTAAATAATGCATGGCTCCTTTCAGAGCCCCTTTTCAAGACCCCGGGAGTAAGAGAGTCTCGTTTTTGGCTTGGTTTACTTGTCCCTACTGTCCCATCTCTAGGATGATAATGGAGTCGTGCTTGAGCAGGGCCACATACCGGCTGTGGTTAGTCTCTGTCCCTCAGTTTGGTCTGAGTGTGCACCAGAACCGTAAGGAACCCGGCCTTGTAACATGGCTCGTGTTTGTGGTAACTTAACTTTTGTGGAAAGAGTTCGTTTGGTTTTTCTGTGGGCCACGGGTGTGCATGCTTGCTTTTGTTAGTGTGCTTAATCACAACATTCTCTGCTAGACTAAATGATACTTAGAGGTTGTTTGGAATTGCTGAGTGTTCGTTACCATCCCAGGGATGACATCTGCACAGCCAGCTTAGACTTCGAAGGGTGTTAGCACTGAAACGGTACTCAAGGATGTGTCACCATGAAATGTGACTGTGGACACAAGTGGAACTTGTGTCTTTGCTACGGACATGGGTGGGTGGGTATTCATTTAATCTGTATTAAAGGAATTGGCACGCTTTTGGTATCTTGTTGGGTCCTCAGAGATCCTATCTCTGGGTTCAGTTGGTACTGTTTCTGGGGAATGCATGGTCCTTCTCAAGCCAGTCCTGTCTCCCTCCCTGTGCAAATGAGACATCTCTCCTATACAGACCACAGTCTAGCTGTAGCATTAGAGTTGGACCTGCCCTGAGGAGACCCTCAGAGCCCCCAAGACTCTCATGTCTGAGCCCCTATATACCTTGGGGTTCTCTGATTTTCACAACATCCCAGTCCATTGAGGATGGTCTAACCCAGTTATATAGGGAGAAAGTAAGTAAACTTGCCTTGATCACAGAGCCAGTGAGAGACAGTGCAGAAATGCAGGTCCTGGTGCACCTGGGCCCAGGGTGCATGCTTTAACCGCCTCATGAATACAAGCTCTCATTGTCTTTCACACGCACTGTCTCGAGACTTCAATGCAGGACTGTTAGGTGCAGACAGACTGAACAACACACAGCAAAGCTTTTCATGCTCGTGATATTGTCAGAGTGGGTTTTTTAATTTTTAAAATATGAGAACACTGAAGAAAGCAGTCTAATTTTTAGCAAGGAGAGCTTGGGGTCAGCTTGTTGTGGGAGATTATATTGTGACCTTGAAGTAGGGGTAGGAAGGTGTGGCACGAATACACTCAGGGAAGGCATGGTCACGTCGACAGTGGGAAGAGTGGAAGGCTGTTAGTGCCGGGACAGACGAGGCATGGAGGGGGAGCAACAAGGAGTGAAGAAGCTGCGATGCCTTTGGAATGGTTGTTTGGGGCCAGATGTCGAGGGGCCCAATCCCATAGACACTTCTCAGCACTCCCCGAGAGCAGGGGTTCTCAGTGTCAGCATTTTGGACAGGTAATTCTCTGCCCTGTGTGAGGTGCGTGTCGAGCAGCATCCCTAGCCTCTGCCCCCACCTGCTGCCCCTCCCCTTGTGAAAACCAGAAGCGTCTCCAGACATTGCCCAGCATTCCTCTGGGCACACAGTTGCTCCTGGTGGAGAACTGCTGCCCTCAAAGCTAAATCGGAAACCGCCACCCTCTGCAAGCAGAGCACAGCCCAGGGTAACCCTTGAGAGGGTCCATAGCTTGAAAGTTCTTCAACATTTCTGGGTGAATAGAGGTTTTCTCTTAAAAGTGCATATGTGTTTTACTTTGTTCTCTAATATATCCATGTTGGCCTTAAATGTTAAAACATTTTAAGTTACTTTTAAATCACATAAAAGTGTTGCTCTAGAGCAGGCGTTACAGACTTAAATGCCAGGCAGGACAGGTCTGGTCAGCCAGGAGGCTGAGCTGGTTTTGTTTTTGTCTCAATGTTCGTTACAGATGGTGGGGGCCAAGGCAGCAAAGCTGGCCTCACCTCTGGTCTGTGGTCACTGTGCTGCTGCAGGCCCCGGGCTGCCAGAGTTCAGGTCCTTTAAAGCAGTCTGGAAACATTTCTGTGTTAAATTCATTCATATTAAAAATAGACTTAGATGAGAGACATCGTACTGACTAAACACAGTGCATCTGTATGGCCGGCTAATAAACCACCACCACCACCTGCCGCCCCCAGTCTCATACATGGTGGGGGCTCCAGGTGTCTCCTGGCACGCAGTCTGGCATCTGCACTCCAGGTTCCCCCAGTGTGAGAAGCAGGGCCACTGAGCCGGGGATGCTGCGCAGATGTGGCTGGATCACTGGTAAGCTTTTGGGCGGATCGACTGCAGCGTGGGTGTGGGTACTCCCCTGGATATCCGGGGACACCTACCCAGCTTCAGCAGCAGCAACTCCATTCAGTCCTGCTTACTGCGTTTGTTCACCCCCCACCCTGTCCCCTCACTTAAGAAATAAAACCTCTTTCTCATATTACCTGTTTTCAGATTTCAGGGTCCTGGTGCCTGTCAACTGAGTGCACACTTGTTTGCTCTCCCTTCTCAAAACAAGGAGTCCAGAAATGAGCTAGTCTGACCAGTGTGGGGCGGGAGGAATTGCCTCCTTCATTCCCCACGTAGCCTGTGCTGCGACCCCCGAGACTGTAAGACCCCGGGGTGGCCACAGGCCTGTGTAGTTGCCCGTGAACTCAGTGTGAACTAGAATCCCAAATCTCTTTTATATGGCCTGCTACTAAGCGGTATTTCTCTCCTGCACTTGCAGGAGTAAATTATTTTAGCTTAAGAATGGTGGTGACTCAGGAGCAACTGGAGTTTGTAAAGGTGTCTGTCCCTCGCAGTGGGCCTAGTCTGCTGCCGAGTTCTTAAATGTGTGTGTTCTTCAAAATAAGTTTCGTCTTTTTTACCTCTCTGTCAGCTGTCAGTTCTTGCTGTTGTCGCTAGCCTTTTAATTTTCTGCTTCTAATCTTTAATGAGTTTGGGGTCATATGTCTGGGAATTTTAAAATTGCATAACCAGGATTTTTAGAATTTTAAACAAGGTAGACTCTTTTTATGGGTCACGTATGTGAGCACAGGTTGTTGATATCTCCTTTGCTGGTTAGAGCCATTTATTTTTTTCCTCACAGTTTTCAGGTCTGTAGTAGCATTTTTTTCCTTCTAGGACTTCTGGCTTAAGTAAAATTTGCACAGAACAGCTCTGTTACCACTGGTACGCCCACCCCTCCTCATCTCCTCATGTCCCCTGATTGGTTGCCTGGATGATGAGAGCCTCCTCGTGTTGGAGATGCCTTCTTAGATAGTCAGGATCTGAACTTGGAGGCATTCAACCTCTCACGCCCACTCTCCCCTCACAGAGGCGCAGTTCCACACAGGGCATGGTTGACGGCCTTCTGTGGGCTGACATGTATTCCGTGCTTTTAGACCAGGTTTCATACAGTAATTGGGTTTGCACATTATCATCAGATCTCTCCCACGGGTGCCTTTGCAGCCCTCCTCTCTTATCCCTTTCAGTGAAAAATCGGAGGAAATGAGATTTGGATTTGGGGACAGATAAAGAACCTCGGAGTAATTTTTTCCTTTTCTTTCTCTCACTACAGTGCATGTCAGTGAGTCCTTTATATAAAGCTAAGATTGTCTGCCTGTCTGGTTCAGAGTATGGTTCTAGAATCGTAGACGTGAAGTTGAAGCTATCAGCTGTCTCTCATACCTTATCTGTCAGTGAAATCCGAAGACTTCACACGGAAGCCGTGTATTCTGCAGTTTCAGACTTACGCACTTGACTTAACCCTGTCCGTTTCTTCTCTTTGTATTTTCAATGAAAGCGAGCTGGGCCGACTCTCTTCCTGTGGGATCATAGAAACTGAACTACCACGGAGGATAGCGACATGCCGTTCCACAAATTAGCCAAATAAGATTTTACAAGTCGCTCCAATTTTTCCTCCAACGTCTTTCTAACCAGTCCAAACAGAAGACTTCAGTTATGTCTGGTAATTAGGGAAAACCCTTTGAGCTTGTGGGAGGGTGGGGAGCAGAGAGTTAGAAGTTGGTGGTGTAGAGGTTTCACTCTTACATAGAAACAGCTTTGGGGTGAGGGCCTGAGCTGTGCCATTGTGCTCTGCCCAAGTATAATGTTATCCAAATTCATCCCAACAAATGCAGGGTGCTGATAAGCAGGGAGACAAACTCAAAAGAGCAAACTCTAATGTTAAGAAATGACACATTGTTGGAACATCACTAAAAATTAAATGCTGCAGTCTCCTCCAGTGAGCTGTATGTAGATGGGGTGAAGACGGGTGTTAGCATCTGCATCCATTCTACTTGCCAGCTTTGTGACTTTGCAGAGGTGCCGTAACCTCCTCCAAGGGCTTCAGTTTGCACACTGAAAAACTGAATTGAGAACTGGGAAGATCTGAGGGGCTGGGGGAGAACACAGGAGGGAGGAAGTAGAGTAAGCAGGGGGGTGGGAGGAGCTAAATGGAAGCTAGTCCTTCACTCCCTGCCTCCTTTCTCCCAGAGCCTTCTTCCACACAGAACAAAAGGGAATTCTGAAATCCTTCCTCTCTAGTTTCCAGATCACTCACATCCCTCTGGATGGTCCAGTTTCCCGGTGGAGCTCTTGGAGTGGGGTTTCTGCATCTGCACACATTTGCAGATGTCAGTGTAGCTCTGGGGATGGTTAGACTGCAGCCTTGCTCTGTGCTGGAAGCAGGAGTCCTGTTAATGCAGCTGAGGCTGGATTGTCTCCTGGGGAAGCTAATGTGATGCCCCCTCCAGGCTTATCTGGAGCCGGAACCCTGGAGGAGGCACATGTCTGCGGGGAGGGAGGTTGCTGTCTATGTGATTGTGATGTTTTAATCAGGGGTCATAACTGCACCCCCTTCTTTCTTAAATAGAAAGGAAAGAATATTTTTAAAAAATATTTATTTATCTTTAGAGGGGAAGGGAAGGAGAGAGGAAGAGAAACATCAATGTATGGTTGCTTCTCGTGCATCCCCTGCTGGGAACTGGCCCCTGCCGGAAACTGGCCTGCAACCCAGGCATGTGCCCTGACTGGGAATCGAACCGCAATCGCCTGGTTCGCAGGCCCGTGCTCAATCCACTGAGCTACACCAGCCAGGGCTAGGAAAGAATGTTTTTAAGAGTAATTTTACAGGCTTTCTCCAAACTGTTACCTAAAAGAAGAAAAGACAGATTTGAAAATGTTCTATATTAAAAACATTGAAATTTAGGGGAACAGTATAAAGGAAAAACCTGTCAATTTTTCTGTCTAGCCCCCCTCCTCCTCCACATACACTCCCCACTTAAACTTTTCAAACCTCTCTTCAGGGTAACGCAGAACCTCTGTCCCAGGAGTGTAAGGGCCCTGCATTTTGGCTGCTAGAGCAGCCACCAGCCTTTTAAGTCAGTGACAATAGGGAGCAGGTAGGGCGGTGAGAGAGCCAGGCCCTGGCTGCGTAGGGCCTTCCTTCAGGCAGTGAAGCACCCAGTATAAACCATGTGATGCTCTCACTTACACTGTTCTGTCCACCTGACACCTCCTCTCATTTCTTATCCTTTCTACCTGTTGAAATGCTACCTCTAGGCTCAGCCCAAATGCCCATGCTCCAATGAAATCTTCCTAAATCACCTCTAGTAGGAACTGCCTGGAGCTCTCCTGCTGAGCTGGGCACATTATTGGGACTTCCTCTGTGGCCCTTCTCATAAGCTCTGTAACAGCAGGTTACTGGACATGCACCCTTCTTGTCAACTCCTCATTGGATGAACACACAAGAGGTGCCAGCTGTGTGCCGGGCATTGTCCGAGGACCTGGAAATAGGTAAAGTGAGGTGCTCGCCATTGTGTACAGGGACTGGCATGTGAATACAAACCCCCTGTTGTCTGTGTTAGATAGTGAAGGGAGATATCAAGTGCTTTAGTGTTTTCATGTGAGTGTGCCCATGTGGCTTTTTGAGTTCTTACCTTTTGAAGTAGGGGAGTGTCTTTATCAGTCTTTACTTCTACACCTAACAGAATGCCTGACACCTGCAGGTTCTCAGGACGAGTATTTTGAGTGAATCACCCACCATCTAGCTAACAGACATGACGTGTGCCCGGTTAATGGTACCATAACCGCGGCTCTGGCTTGAGTGCTCTAATGGGAGACTGTTACGAAGCTGTGGAAGGCGGGATAGAGCACCTGTCACATAAGCCATCCAGTAAATGCTGACTGAGTGAAGAGGTTCTGTATAAGGTGGGCAAGGCACTTTATTCCCTCCTCTCCTATAAAAACCTCCTTAAAAGCATTTTGGTTGAGGGGATGTCCCCTGACGTAGAAACTGAATTGGCAGGTAGGGAGGGAGCCGGGTGCAGCAGAGGCCATTACCTTGTAAGCACACAAGGATGCTGCCAGCAGAATGCAGTGAGCTGATGTGGAACACAATGTGTCTCTGCCTTGTAACTGCATCAGGGCCTCGGGCCTGGTGGTTAGGAAAGAACAGAGGACACTGATGAGCCACAGCTGGCAGGAAGTCTTGTGGAAAACACCTACCTGCCTAGTGGCTGTTGTAAGTGCTGGGACACGTCAGGGCTCAGAATCTATGGTGCAGCTGTAGTCACAGGTAACCCGACTCCAGCACAAAGACCAGGAGGTTGCTTCATTGTCTTCTTTTTTTTAATGTGATTTTGGCTTTGGAGCTGTGACTTTTACATGTGAAGAAGGGAACTACCCAAGTCGATGATCTTCATTTTTGTTTGAGGTTTGCCTTTTGTTTGATATTGTAAAGCTAACAATTTGTCATCTCTTTACTATTTCCATTCATTCACACATTTCCTCTCTTTGCATCCTATGGGGTGAGGGATAGGGGGCTTGTTATTCCCATTCTGTAGCTGAGGCCCAGAGAACAAAGTCAAATTTGACCCCACTCTTCTTATTTTTTTTAATTTTCAAAAAGATTTTATGTATTTATTTATAGAAATAGGGGAAGGGAGGGAGAAGGAGAGAGAGAGAGAGACATCAATGTGCAAGAGCACACCAGTTGATTGCCTCTCGCACACTAACAACTGGGGACCCAGCCTGCAACCCAGGCATGTGCCCTGTCTGGGAATCAAACCTGCAACCTCTTGGTTCTCAGGCTGGCACTCAAACCACTGAGCCATACCAGCCAGGGCTCGCCCCACTCTTCTGAAGGCAATGAAGGCCATTGTGCATTTTCTCTCAGTTATATTCCATGTGATAGTTATAGATACAATGTATTGTGTTTTCATTGAATGTTAGCAGTTTTGTCTTTGGAGTTCATGCGTACTATCTTTTATTTTCTTAAAATATTGATGTCAACAATTATAAACATGAGAAAAGCCAAGCCAAAGTTTTTTGAGTCCAAATGAAAGTATAGCTCATCAGAACCCATTTGTAAATTTTACCAGGACATTTCAGGGCTGGTTGTGGTATCCCGATGAATGGTGCTGGTCTAAAAATGGTCTAAAGTGGTCTTACAGAGGCCCCTGTATAGCCAGGCACATTCTGTTAGCAGCAGACCCAGAAAAACTGCTTCTTGGAAATCAAAGCTTCCCATCAAAATCTGTCTTTAGGATGTACTTAAATTGGGCAACTATCTAAATCAGGGGTGTCATACTCATTTTTACCAGGGGCCATATCAGCCTCCAGGTTGGCTTCAAAGGGCCAAAATAATTCTAGGACTGTGTAAATGTAACTACTCTTTAACTGTTAAGGAGTTGAAATTACATTCAGCCCTTTGGAGGCAACCACAAGGCTGATACGGCCCCCAGTGACAATGGATTTGACACCCCTGGTCTAAATTGTCTGTGTTGTGTGGTTTAAAATAAGTTGTATTTAATGCTGTTATTTGTCCTTATAGGCATTTATTGGTCTCAGTAATAGGACTTGATACCTAGAGGAATGTGTGCAGGTTTCCAGGGCACTGCTCTATTAAGTTAATCAGTTTGGCAAGGTGAAGCGTTGGCTTTTCAAAATTAGAGGTGACTTACTCAGGATCACTTTATTTTTTTTATTGTATTTTTTCCATTACCATGTATCTCCCTTACAAACCCCTCCCCACAATCACCACACTGGTGTCCAAGTCCATGAGTCCTTTTTCCTTTTTCTCCATCCCTCCACCCTCTAATGTCCACTCCCCATCACTAGCTGTCAACCTGCTCTTTGAGTCTGTCTCTGTTCGGCTTGTTAGTTCAGTTTGTTCATTAGATTTTGCATTTCTCTGATGATTAGTGACGGTGAGCATCTTTTCATACGTCTATTGGCCATCTGTGTGTCCTCTTTGGAGAAGTGTCTGTTCTAGGTCCTTTGCCCATTTTTTTGTGGGTCATTTATTTTTTTGGTGATGAGTTTTGAAAGTTCTTTGTAAATTTTGGATTTTTTTAAAAATGTTTTATTTATTTATTTTTGGAGAAAGGGGACAGGAAGGAGAAAGAGAGGGAAAGAAACATAAATGTGTAGTTGCCTCTCATGTGTCCCCTACTGGGGACCTGGCCTGCAACCCAGGCATGTGCCCTGACTGGGAATCGAACCAGCAACCCTTTGCTTCACAGGCCTGTGCTCAATCTACTGAGCTACACCAGCGAGGGCTAAATTTTGGATATTAACCCCATATTAGATGTACCAGCAAATGTGTTCTCCCATTCTGTGGGTTGACTTTTTTGTTTTGTTGATGTTTTCCTTTGCTGTATAAAAACTTTTCAGTTTGATATAGTCCCATTTATTTATTTATTTATTGTTTGTTTCCCTTGTCTGGGAAGATGTATCAGATAAATTAATGCTACAAGCAATGCCCAAGATTTTGTTCCTTATGTTTTTTATATGGTTTTTGTGGTTCTGGGTCTAATATTTAAGTCTTTAAATCCACTTTGAATTTATTCTTTTGTGTAGTATAAAAAGGTGGTCTAGTTTTATTTTTCTGCATATATATGTCTGGTTTTCCCAACACCATTTATTGAATAGACTGTCTTTAGCCCATTGTGTGTGCTCGCTTCCTCGGTCAAATATTTGACTTTGAAGGTGTGGGTTTATTTCTGGGCTCTCTTTCCATTCCATTGACTTATGTGTCTGTTTTCAAGACAGGACCATCCTGTTTTGATTACTATGGCCTTATAGTTTGATAGTAGGTAGTGTGATTCCTCCCACTTTGTTCTTCTCTCTCAGGATTGCTGTTGCTATTCAGGGCTTTTAGTGGTTCAATATACATTTTTGAAAAATTTGTTCTACTTCTGGAAAATATGTCATTAGAATCTTGATAGGAATTGCGTTGAATCTATAGCTTGCTCTGAGTAGTATGGACATTCAGGGATGTTCTTCTTGTCCACGAACATAGTATGATGCGCTTCCACTCATTTGTGTATTCTTCGCTTTCTATCTTCAGTGCCTTATAATTTTCTGAGTACAGGTCTTTTACATCTTTGGTTAAGTTTATTCCTAGGTATTTTTATTCTTCTTGAAGCAATTGTGAATGAGATTGTTTTCTTAATTTCCCCTTCTGTTGGTTTATTATTGGCATATCAAAATGTAACTGATTTCTGGATATTAATTTTGTATCCTGCTAGTTTTCTGAATTCATTTATTAGTTCTAGTAGTTTCTTGGTGGAATCTTTGGGGTTCTCCTCCTTTTCTTAAAGCAAGCCCTTTACCATTTGTTGCAGTACTGATTTGGTGTTAACAAACTCCTTTAGCCTTTTCTTGTCTGGGAAACTATTTCTGCTTTTCTTTTAAATGGTAGTCTTGCTGGGTAAAGTAACCTTGGCTGTGGGTCCTTGCTTTCAAGAACCCATGCTTTCAATATTTCAAGTCAATCCTGGCCTAAAATATTTCTGCTGAGAAATCAGATAAGTTTAATTGGAGCTCCCTTGTAGGACTCCCTGTTTTTCTCTTGTGGCCTTTAGGATTCTCTCCACATCTTTAAGCCTAGTCATTTTAATTATGATGTGTTTTGATGCAGGCCTCTTTGGGTCCATCTTGTTTGGGACTCTCTGTGTTTTCTGGAGTTGTGTGTCTTTTTCCCTCACAAGATTAGGGAAGTTTCAGCTATTATTACTTAAAATAGGTTCTTGACCCCTTGCCCCCTCTCTTCTTCTGGTATTCCCAATATGCTGATGTTGTTATGCTTCATATTGTCCCAAAGATTTCATAACTTCTCCTCTTTTTAAAAAAAAATTCTTTTTTTCTTTTTGTCGCTCTGCCTGGGTGTTTTATTTCCTACCTTGTCTTCTAATATGCTGATTCAGCCCTCTACTTCATCTACCCTATTTATTCCTTCTAGTGTATTATTTATTTCATATACTACATTCTTAATTTTTGGTTCTTTTTTATGGTTTCTATGGGTTTTTCTTTTCATGCTGTTGACTATCCATATAATCATTACTGTAAATTGTCTATCTGATAAATTGCTTGCCTTTATTTCCTTTAGTTCTTCTTCTAGAGAATCCTTTTTTATTCTTTCATCTGGGGCCTATTTCTTTGTCTTCCATTTTGACTGCTTCTTTATGTTTGTTTCTATGTATTTGGTAGATTTGCAAGGACTCTGGTTCAGAACTATGTCAGACACTGCCTGTGACTGACCCTGGACAACCTCTAAAAATGTGAATTGGAATTATCTGCAATCAACAGCTTGTGGCTCCCTCTGCTGTGCCTGGGTGTGTGCAGAAAGAACCAGGCTACACAATGAAGCCAGCTTTTACCAGCACTGTGCCTGGGGGTGGATTGTCAGCTAAAGTCTCAGAGCTCCCAGAGATTTGCTTTTGCTGCTAGACTTCACCACTGAGATAGCCTCCAGCTGTACTCAGCTGCCTGACTTAAGCTCCACAGGATGGGGCAAGAGGGATTCCTGATAAGGGGGCTATTGCTTACACTCAGGCTGACTCCCCTTGGAGGGGAGTGTTCTTCCTAAGAAAGATGGCTTTGGCAGTATGGGGAATGACTCAGCCCAGGGATCCTGGCGGCTGTTCCTTCAGTTCTCTCCCCAAAGCCACCAGCCCCAGACTCTCCACATGAATCTCTAGTGCACTCTGCCCTCCTTCTGCCAGACCCCAGGGTGAGTGTCTGCAAATGACATTTGTGCGTTACCCTTTAAGAGGCCCTCTGCATCTCTAGCCATCTCTCCCTGGCAGACATAAACCCTGCTGCTTTTCACAGCCAAATGTTATTTGGGTTCCTTTCCCAGTTCTGGTGCTCTGTGCTGGGGAGCCCTATTTGGGGTTTAGACCTCCCACTTCTGAGGGGGAAAGCCCAGCCGCTAAAATAGCCCTCCAGAATTTCAGTTGCCGTCTGTGGGAGCCCAGCCAGCCCTCTCACACCTCCCTGCACTCCCTGCCAGTCTCGTCGTGGTGAAGTGGTTCCTTCTGTCTGTCCTTGGTTATAAGGCTTCTCTCCAGCTGGTGTTCTGTTGGTTAGTCGGGGTGATTTTTCTTTAGTTTGGTTCTGGGAGGTTTGTGTAGCTTCCACTTCCTCCTCTGCCATCTTGGGTCGTCTCGGGATCACTTTAGATTACATTATAAACAGGGTTAATGATGGCTTGTAAAGTAGGGTGCTGAGTGGAGGATAGGCCGAACATAAATGACTTTAAATAATTATATTTTTTCTGGTTAGAAAAGTAGTTTATACTTATCATTAAAATATAGGAAGTCAGAAAAATACTAAAGCCAAAATTACCTAAAGTCTTGCATCCAGATATATTGACCATTATTGTTTTAATATTTTCTATTGTATATACAAAAAATATGTTTTTTACATTGCCGAAATCCTAACATGTGTAGGAATATATATTCAGTTTGGGCCAGAAGGAATAGCATAAGCATTTTTCATGTCAGTAATAGGAATTTTCATTAAAAAGCTGATCCTGGGCCACCCTCTTACCTGAGAGTTGAAGAAGACAGAGCTTCAAACTGGAATATTCTCCTTTTTACTCCTGTCTCCCCAGTGTAGCCCAAACAGAGTTGAAAGCAGAGGGTCGAAGAGAAGGAAATTGTTAGTCCTGCCTGTGAGGGGGGAGCAAGTATGTTTTCCAAGTAGGTTCCTGATGCAATATATTTCATACATCTGAGTCACACCAGTTTTATCTTTCTTCATTAGAGTTCTGGTCTAGCAGCACTGCATTGAAAACTTGAAATGTTTAAGGTTATTAAATTGAAAGTAAAGGAGACAGAGGATGGACTTGAAGAGGAATCAGAAGGAAGACCAGAGACAGAGGTGTTAGGAAAAAGAAAATGGCAAATTCAGAAACAGGGGCGGGATGAGCAGAAGCTAGTGAAGAAATAGTGCTGGTGTGGACAGTGTGGCGAGCTCACTCCTAAAATTGGGGGAGGAGGGTGCCAGGCTGCTGTATTCATTCTCTGTACAAGTCCTCTTTGACTACATTTCTTGGGTTTTAGTAGAAATATCTAGGAAATATTTAGCATGTCATATGAAGCAGCTTTGCCAGGTAATTCAGAACTGTGACTTACATGTGCATAACAGTAGCTTAAGTGAACCTCACCCAAAGCCCTTCGTGTGGGACAGCTTTGGGTTGGGTGTTGACTGTGCCAAACCATTTGACCCTCACAGTACCTATGGGCACTGAAGTCACTGGCAAGGCTGAGATTGGATCCCACTGGGTGTGCCTGTGCCCCTGCCAACACTGCCAGGCCTTGGCCTTGACACCTTCCAGTGTGAGTTATAAATAAGTGGCGTCTCCTTGTAAAAGGCACCTGGTTGCTAACTGGGTTGTCGAATTTTATAGCAAAATCCTACTGAATTTGCCTGTATCCTTTTGTCTTGTAGGGAACTTGTATATGAGTAATTAAAGGAAAAGGTACTAACATTTTAAAAGAAATCAATAGAAATCAATTCATTTGTCTTAATTTAATAAAATCCTACCACCTTCTGTTTTTAAAGGATCCAAACACAACCACAGTGGGAAACAAACAATGTTGAACCAGTTTGGGGGGAGGATTTCCTTTGGATCCCGCTGCAAGGAAAGTAGAGACAGTCACTAGGAGCACTGAGCAGTGCCTGAAGTAGCCCCCATGTCACCGACAGCCACTGTGCTCGCCTCTCACAGCGTCTGAGAAGACAAATGTTCCCAGTGCCAGGCTGCAAATGGATTAAAGCCATGTTGATCCTCATCTGTCAGAACAATTAACAGTAGTAAAATACTTGCCCTACTTAAAGCAGATGGAAGGAGGGAGGACGCTGCTCTGCAGGACTGTTCATAAGATTAATGTTGCCGTGTGGACAGCAGAGCCCTGGATTTATTTTCTGAACATTACGGGGATTTACAGGGATGTCAGTTACTGCTGAAAGCACAGGCTGTGTTCTTAAAGGGTCTCTGTAGAGTACCGAGTGAGGCATGGAAGACGCGGCGGGGAGGGGAATGGTGCATGAGATGTACAGCGTTTTTAACAGCAAAGTAGGACTTGTTGGCCGTTTTTTCCTGTTCTTATTTTTAAGCTCTGCCGAATTCAAGGCTTAACAGTAATCAGGCTTCTGAGAGAATGTATAAATATTGTTATAAATATTTTTGGTAAAATAAATGACAGAAATAGGACTGTGCTGACTTGAGACCGCAGCTCGGTGTTGGTGGGGAAACACCACGTCCCCTTTGCCCTCCGAGCAGGATCTGTGCTACGAGTGTGGGAGGAAAGGAAACAATGTGTTAATTAAGAACAAGAGATTTAGGAGGGTTTTATTATTCTTTGACAGTGGAAGTAGAATGGGAAAATTGTTGAGGTTAGCAGAAGAGTGATAGAAGATGACAGTTGTGTAAGAAGTAATATTTACAGGAGTGCCGAATCAAATTTTAATTATGGGAAGCTTACCAAGGAAGGAATCAGGCTGTTGGCGGAAGCTGACTGGCCCTGCAAGGGCCAGAACTGGGGGGGACAGAGGGGTGGTATTGAGTAACCGCTTGTCTTGTCTCAGGCGTAGATGCTATTCTTCCTTCACACGTGCTTCTCAAAATGTCCTTCATAAATTTTCTGCCCTGAAAGCCACTTCTCCCCATGTTTGTTCTTCCTCTTCTTGTCTTCTGCCCCCTCAGCTGTTGGAAAAGCAGTCCAGATCTTCTGCTCTCGGTGATGGCTTTCATGTTAAAATCTGGCACCTGGCCCCCTTACTGGAAAAGCTGCTGTGCTCTTTTGGGATGGTCCACTCGCCTCCGAGATGTCCTGTTTCTGAACAGGGACAGCTGAAGGGTGTAGAGTCTGAGTTAACTGTCTGAGAACCAAGAGTAACTCTGCAGTTGCTTTTCTCATGTCTTCCAGAAACGCATTCCACTTGCACGTTACCTGTCTAAATCCCTGTTCATCTCGATTTCAGCAGCAGCAGCTCTTCCTTTCTCAGGTCTTCTCCACCACCACTTACCGCGGCCTCGTTGCTCATTCCTCTCTGTATGTCAGGCATGTGTTTTGATTTGTAAGCTCCCCCCCCTTCTTTGATAATTACACTAGATGTGGTTTGAATGTTGCTCATATGGAGTGTCCCAGGTATGCATTCTTTTCAGGTTCTTTCAAATAGTTCAGATCATCCTCTACAATGAAAAAAATTAATTCTGTTTTGATTTAAAATTTTTCTTATGTGCTTTATGTATCTGTTACAAGCATTGTTTGTAAGTACTGCTTAGAAACTACTTAAATTTAATTTTTATTTTTTAATGATATGTTATTGAGTATGCTATTACAGTTGTCTTGATTTTTCCCCCTTGGCCCTGCCCCACCCAGCACTCCCCCAGGAGGTTCCCACCATTGTTCATGTCCAAGGGTCATGTGTATAAGTTCTTTGGCTTCTCCATTTCCTACACTGTACTTTACATCCCCATGGCTATTCTGTCACCACCTATTTGTACTTCTTAATCCCCTCACCTCTTCACCCATTCTCCTATAACTCCCTCCCATCTGACCACCATCAAAATGCTCTCGGTATCCATGATTCTGTCTCTGTTCTTGTTTGCTTAGTTTGTTTTTTAGATTCAATTATTGATAGATATGTATTTTTGCCATTTTACTGCTTACAGTTTTGATTTTTTTCTTAAATAAGTTCCTTTAACATTTCACATAATAATGGTTTGGTGATGATGAACTTTAGTTTTTTCTTGTCGGGGAAGCTCTTTATTGGCCCTTTGATTCTAAACGATAGCTTTGCTGGGTACAGTAATTTAGTTGTAGGTCCTTGCTTTTCATGACTTTGAATATTTCTTGCCAATCCCTTCTAGCCTGCAAAGCTTCTTTTGAGAAATCAGGGGACAGTCTTATGGGAACGCCTCTGTAGGAAACTAACTGCTTTTCTCTTGCCGCTTTTAAGAGTCTCTCTTTATCTTTAATCTTTGACATTTTAATCATGATGTGTCTTAGAGTGGGCCCCATTGCATCCATCTTGTTTGGGACTCTCTGTGCTTCCTGGCCTTGGATGTCTATTTTCTTCACCATATTGGGGAGGTTTTCTTTCATTATTTTTTCAAATCGATTTCCAATTTCTTGTTCTTCCTCTTCTCATTCTGGCACCCCTGTTAAGCGAATGTTAGACCTCTTGAAGTTGTCCCAGAAGCTACTTATACTGTCCTCAGTTTTCAGGGTTCTTTTTCCTTCTTGTTCTGATTGGTTGTTTTTGCCTCCTTATTTCCAAATCATTGATTTGAATCTCAGCTTCATCCACTGTACTGTTGTTTTCTTGTAAATGTTTATTTCAATTAGTGTATCCGTTGTTTCTAACTGGATCTTTTTTATGCTCCTGAGGTCCTCACTAAGCTCCTTGAGCATCCTTATAACAGTGTTTTGAACTCCGCATCTGATAGATTGCTTATCTCCATTTCATTTAACTCTTTTGATGGAGTTTTGAACTGTGCTTTCGTTTGGGCCATGTTTCTTTGTCTTCCAGTTTTGACACCCTCCCTGTGTTTGTTTCTGTGTATTAAGTAGAGCTATTTTGACCTGTGTCTGGTAGTGTGGTCTAATGTAGTAGGTGTTTTGTAGCGTTCCTGTGGCACAGCCTCGACTATCACTGGAGCTGGGTACTCAAGGTGTGCCCTTTGTGTGGGCTGAGTACACCGTCCTCTTGTAATTGAGCCTTGGTTGCTGTTGGCAGATCAATGGGAGGGATTTACCCAGGCCAGTCAGCAGCAAGGACTGGCTGTGACCCCTGACCACCAGGCTCAGCCCTCTGTGGAGGATCAGCTGGGCAGGGTCTGGGTGGTGGTGCTCCAAGAGGATCTGTAGTTGTCCACTGGGTGCGCTGACCCTGGGGGTTTCCCGGCGTGTACAGACCAAGGTCAGTCCCTATTTGTGTTTTGCCCAGGGCCACCCTGCCTAAGCTATAAAGCAATCTGAGATGTCTGCTACTTGTAGTGGGCTTGGCGATCCCCAGCTGAAGCTATGTATGTAGGCTGGCTGGCTGCCAGGGAATTCACTGTGGCCAGCTATTGCTTATTGCTTGTTTGATAGGATTTAGGAAGTTGTGAAGCATGAGCCAAGAACAGCCATTCTATGGAAAAGCAGCTTGGGTGGGCCCATAAGTTAGGTGGGGCAGAGACTCTGGGAATCTCAAGGCGGGTCAAACAGTGCTAGCAGGTTGATGGAGTCTCGGACATGGTACCAGCTTGCTGGCTCTGTGATGGGAGGCTTTAGAAAAGGAACGATGGACTCTGCTTTCCTTGATGCTAGACACTTTAATTCCTCCCTTTATGCCACTGGCACCTTTCGAGCTGCTACCCTGGTGCTGGAGCTCAGAGGGAGTGACTCCAAGTACGCGAGTCTATGTCGGGGTTCTTTAAAAGCAACTGTTTGGAGCTCCAGAAGTTTCTTCCACCGACTCGATGTCTACTGGTTTTTGTAGCCGGGAGTTGTGGGGATTGATCTACTGGCACTGGGATCCTGTGGCTTGGTGTGGACCCGGGATACCTCACTCTGAAGATACCCCTCCCGAATTTTTATCCCACACATGGGTACGAATTTTGGTCCCACACATGGGTAAGGGACCAACCCATTCCACATCTGTGCCCCTCCTACCAGTCTGCATGGGTGTAGTGTCTTTAATTCTGTAGTTGTCAGACTTCCATTCAACTCAATTTCTGACAGTGAGTGATGGTTGTTCTATAATTTAGTTGTAAGTTTGATGTGGTTGTGTGAAGAGGTGAGCCATGTGTACCTACACTCCCATCTTGACCAGAAGTCCCTAAATTATTAATAAAATTATAATGCATTTATTTGATGACATTCACGTAGTCATTAAAATTATGCATATGAGGAATATGTAGCCACTTGGGAAAATCTATCAAGAATAACACTGATTTAGCAACATATGTATGTTCTCTGATTATAGCTATTTAAAGAAAAACGGGGCAAGGGGGATGGATGGAGGTGGAACCAGGGTATAAAGGGGACACATGGTAATGAAAAATACAATTTGAAAGAAAAGAATGTTATTTAGGTGACACCTATCCATAGCCTGTCCTGCGGAGGGCTCTAGAGAATAAACTGCAGCGCAGAACTTGAAACACCTTAAAATAAGAGAAAAAGGAAGAAAAAAATTTATGGATAAAAATTGGAGAGGACTGTGGAGAAATCTAATAGCTATTACAATTGTGATTTTTTTGGTGTAATCTCTTTATATAAAGTGGTTTTAAGGTAAAATATACTTAATGTTGACATTGTTTTTCATCTTAAACAGACTTACATAATTGATTTGAATGCTTCCTTTTGTGTTTAGATCGTGTGACTGAGAGTCATTGCCTGGACTGTGTGGCTCTAGGTTTTCTGTCCTTGTTCACCTCAGAGGCTTTATGGTTTCCTGCCACTGCCGAAAGTCCATGTTGTGTAACTGTGCAAATCACACAATGGCCTTCAACTCCTGGCTTAGTGTTTCTGAGGTTCTCATGGCCCTATACAGAAGCATTGCTTAGTGTTAATCTTTAACACACATGTATTGAGTAGTTACATTGTGGCAGGCACATTGCTGGGTGCCGTTAAACACTCAGACATGATTCCTCTCCTCAAGGAATTTACACACATGGTGCTGGAGACCCAAGGAACAGAGCCATGAGCATTTTACTAGATGCTGTGAGAGGAATGAGAAAGGGTACCTGGGAGCGGTGTCCACCAGGGTCAAGAAGTCTTTTTAGAGGTCATCTGAGTGAGCTGTGGGGATCAGAGGCATGGGCAGAGGCAGCGGGGGTGGTGGTCATGATTTATCTGGAGAACTGCAATTGGTTCAGTGTGGCAGAGATGATAGCTTTGGGTGAGGGAAGAGTTCTTAGGCCACATTAAAGAATTTGGACTCTGCCAGAGGGTAGAGTCTATTTAGTGGCTTTTGAGGGGGTTTTGTTTATTTTTAGTTATCTTTTAGCAAGGAAAGGGATATATGCAGACCTGTACTGGAGATTGTTGGTACTGGCTTTAAGAGAACAGTTCGGAGAGAAGGCTCGAGGCAGGAAAACCAGTTAAAATACTGTTGCTGCAACTCAGGTGAGCAGTGGTACCTGAGCTAGAATAATGATGGCGGATGGGGAGGAGTGGACAGTTTCCACAAAGGTTGGTGAGGTAAGATCAACAGAAATTCATGATAAGAATGAGGATGGGGGGGGAAGATTCAAAAAGGATCTTGCAGTCTCTGGCTTAGGCAAGTGGGCATGTGGAACTGGGCTCTTGGCCCTTACTTGTTCCTGTGGTCGGAGCAGGCAGTGGAGCTGTGTGGCAGATGTGTGGGTGGGTTGGCTGGCAGGGGAAGAAGGCAGGTTGAGTTTGGAGTGTGTTGAGTGTGTCCCTCTGGGTACAGAGGTCTGGTAGGCAGCCACGCGTATCGGTCTTGAGCACAGGAGAGCTGTCATCGATGGCTGTTGGCTTTGAGATTAGTGGTGTAGTTCTGTGTGGGAGACACTTGCTAGAGCTTCAGTGGTACATGTGTTCACCCTGAGAGTTCTGCTGGCAGCAGTAAGTCTTTAGAATCCCAAGTGCCAGCGCACAGCTGCAGAAAGTCACTTTTCAGATTGAAGGGTTTACTAGCTCTTGCGCTCAGGGCACGTGTCCTCTCTGTTCTACAGCTGCTGCTGCTGAGCTCACAGTGAAATCCGTAGGAGCCTAGCCTGATCCCTGTGTTATAAATTCATTCTGTAGCCCCCCTCACCCCTATGTGGTGTTTTAGTGTACAAGAAAGAGGAATGTAGGAGCTATTTCTCAGGAAGAAATCCAAAGGCAAAGCCCATTATAACAAACTTACCTATTATAACGAACACTTTGTTGAGAGCTAGAGGAAATATCTCTTAAATTTTTGAATGGTTACTTGAACTTGACTTTTTGTAATGGCAAAATCAGCTCCTAGCAAATCAGCACGGGGGATGCCTGTACAGACTTGAGAGAAAAAAAATGCTTTGCTCCTGCCGTGTGGGAATATGTCTAGGGATGGGCAGGGAAAATGGGAGTATGGAAGGAAGGCAGTGGTTTTCAAACTTTTAAAAAACTATACCCGTGGTGACCCCAACACACTGAATTTATATCTAGATTTGTTTATGCATCATGACCTACAGGTTGAAAATATTTGTGAAAAGTACCATAGGGATGGTTGACTGGGGACCATTTTATTTCTTCCTCAGAATTAACTGCATTACAGAGTATATTATAAGGAATATCATGTTTTTGCTTTTTAATTTATCCCCTGGCGTACTCCACAGAAAATCTGCAATCTCATACAAATTTCATACAACCTCCTAAATATCTTCCTGAGCAAGTCAAACAAAGCTTTCAAAAGTCAGATGAATGGTGGAGGCTATAGCATCATCTGTGCTTATCTGTCACTGCTTCCCTGCAGCGTGAGTGGCCAATCGAACACGAGCTACAGTAATCTGATTTGCATCTTCTCTGTCAGATGTGCCACTCTGTGAATAGCTAAATTAACTTAGTCTTCCTGGAATATGCCCAAATGTTGAGAATCATTTAGGACCTTTCAAAACCATTTGGTCTATTAGCTCTGTCTTGAGATAAGCGGAATAAATAAGTCCCTGGAATCAAAGGAAAACTAATTGTAGCACCTCTTTCCAGCTTTGACTCATCAAAGCTCAACCGCCTCAAGTATGTTCTAATGGGGCTCATTATTTTGTCTGTTCTACATTGGGTAATTTGAGTATCATTTTACATTTGCATTGTTAATGCCCATTTTTCAAAATTGGTTGACACATCTGTTTATTTTCCAGAATAATAATTTGTTAGCCTTTTCTTTCAAGAACAAAAACTATGCACGCCCATTGTAACAAGCTGACAAAGAAGTGTATCCTGAACAAGGCAACTCAGTCCCTTTCCCCCCATGTATTCCCATCTCCCTACTCAGCCCACGTTACAACTTGGTGTTTATTCTTCAGTACCCATCTGTGCTCATGTAAAATATACAAATGTTTAGATATGTGGTAAGCATTCTTATAATAAAAAGTTCAGACTAGATACATCCTAATCCTAACTCTTTTTTAAAGCTTATTGTAGTTTTCTTGCTAACATCACCAATAGATCTTACTATTTTTCACAGCTGCGAAATGTGGATATGCCACAGTTTATCCATCCTCTCTCCTAGAGATAGGTGTCTGTGTTTCAGTTGTTCAGTTTACTTTTTGTCATAATAGTGGTACAGCAAATATCTTTGTAAATGTATCTTAAAATGTATAGATTGTTAGATCAAAGGAGATGCTCCCTAGGTGTCATAAATAATGCAGTTGGTCCTTCCCAGCAATCTGGGCAGGATTCAGTTCATTCCTTCCATTCCACCAGCAGATTGATTTTATTGGTTGAGTCCCTTCAGCAAAGTGTTGGAAAGAAAACAAATCAGACAACTGATTCAGGCCATATTTTTGCCCCAGGATGCTTCTTTCTCTACCCACTCCTGTCCTGGGCCATTGCTCTCTCAGCGTCCTAAATCTTTCTGAGTATTGGGTCTGGGGCTTCTCTAAAGTAGTTTGCCAACCTCTCTACTCCTCCATACCAATGATATAAAAGGATCTTATTCTAGTAAAGTTTCTGTAGTTCTCAAGCATGAATTCCTACTCTGTTCATTTTAGTTCATACTGATCTACTCCAGTGTTACCCTCCGCTTTCTCTTGCCCTTTGTTTTGGTATTGCAGTAAGTAAGGAGGGTTTCCATCTTCCGAGTTGATTATGCTGTTGGTCAGAGCTGAGTATGATGGCCTATAAATGCTCTGTATATCTTTGCTCAGTTTATACATACCAAGTGCATTCAGAGTTAGGATGCTGTGTTGGCTATTTTGGGTTAGAGATATGAAGTTAGATATGCGAGATAAATGTTCTAGGTCACTTTGATTTAATTCATTCAGGAACCACACATGTTCTTGCACTGTGCTAGCTGTTAGGAATCTAATACACTGAGGAGCAAAGTAGACATGTTGTTTGTCCTTAAGGAAGTTGAGTCTAGGTTAAGGAGAGCTACTACAAAGAAAATTGCAATTGATTAGTGGAATATCCCTGTTATTTTGTGAGGTTGTCTTACACTTGACTACAGTGGCTGGGGAGAGTGGGAGTTCAATGGTGTTCTAATCCAAAACCCTGAGCTATTTTTACAACTTCATGGTAATCCTATGTTCATCTGAAAGCATGGACAAACAGCTGAAATAATTTTGATAACAAAAGGGAGGTTTTACACTAATGCAACATTAAACGTTTTAATACTGCAATTCAAAGTAATAAAAAAGGGGTTTCAGCTACATGATAATGGCTATGTATAGGAACAGTAGAAAGGGTTTAGTTATCCAGTAGTAATAGGACGAATACTTAATAAAAACAACAAAGTCAGATTGTAATCTATGTGTACAGTGAAACTCCTGGTGGATTAAAGATTTTTTAAATGACTGCATTTTTAAAAAAAATCACAGTGAGGAAAATATAGGTACTATCTGATCTCAGTAGAGAAGGGCTTTTAAAACAAAAAGCAGAGGGAAAAACCTGGAAAGGAAAAGATTTATTGAGACAACATAAAAATATAAAAACATAGATGTCAAGAAATGCTACATAAATTAAAAAGTGAACATCCAGCTGGGAAAGAATATTTGCAATACATATGGGAAAAGGTCCCTATCTGTGATACACATCAAACACAAAGAAGTCAGCATCCTGCCCTGGCTGGTGTGGCACAGTGGACTGAGCGACAGCCAGCGAACCCAAACATCACTGGTCTGATTCCCAATCAGGGCACATACCTAGGTTGCAGGCCATGTCTCTGTTGGTTGCAACCATGGATGTTTCTCTTCCTCTCTTTCTCCTTCCCTTCCCCTCTCTCTTAAAATAAATACATAAAATAAAAGGAAATGAAATGAAGTCAACATCCTGTCAAAATGGGCAAAGAACATGAAGGGGCAATTTAAAAATAAAGTATCATGTCCAGTAGATTTATGAAAAAAATTAACCTTAAAGAACCAAAGAAATGAAGACTAAAAGTCATCTTGGAACCATATGGGCCAAAAAAGATGATTTAAGTGATATACTACAACTGTTGGGAGTAAAGCAAAATGGATATGGCTGGCGGAAGTACCGTGTGTGCTACAACAGCTTATGTAGAGGAGGCCATCACACACTGAGAAGCTTTGGCTGAGTAATTCCATTTCCAGGAATTGGTCCTGATGTTCTTCATTGCAGCCTCAAACAGTAAGGAAAATTGGTTGCATCAGCAGCAGCTGGTTGTTGGTTAAATTATGGCACACATAGGTAATTATATTAAGTTGGCCATAGGTGGGCTCTTCTTTCTTACAGCCTGGTTTCTTCAATGTCTAAAAGGTGTGGGGAGAGAAAAATCTTGTGTTCGCCACTCCTGCCCCTTTTTGTTCAATCAAGGTTCCTTAGAAGGGAAGAGGTGTACGTGAAAAGCAAACACTTCTCAGCAAGAAAGCTGTAGGGAGGAGTTGAGCACTCATCGTGTGGGAGAAAATGAAGCATATTCTGAATTCAGATGAACTGCTGAAGAAGCTAAACAGTGCAATGACCTCCAAAACCTTCCCCAGGCTGGGAAATAACTTCAGCGAGGCCATTTTCACTCCTGAGATGTTTACCTGTATCGTTTTGTGGTCATGCGGACAGAAGCTGTGCCAGTCAGCTCTGAATCCTGTCTTGTGTGTGAAACACTGGCACCAGGTGGAACTTGGCCATCAGTATTAAGCCAGGTACCTGGGGATTTTGAGTGGAATTAAGTTCATGTGGTATGAACTCTCCACTGGTGTGTGTCTCTGTTGTCTTCTACTCCTTGAGTGGAGAAAAGTGTCCTGTGTGTCCTCATACTGAATCTGTCTTCCTAAATAATAATTCCTTTCTTTCTCAAGGCTCCCAGGGTGCCTGAAGGCGGACGACCAGCATTTGGATAGCTTTCCACTTTACTTTTTCTAGATTAAAAGGTCCACCTGATGGGAGATGACTCCCAGGGCCAGGAGGGAGAGCCTTCGTTAGGTGAGGCTTCCTGCAACAGTGTCGGGACTTCCTGGTGGGACAAGCAGAAATCTCTGAAGCTCTCTGTGCCTTGAAACCTCACAGTTTCTGGAGAATTCCTTCACCATAGCTGCTTGTTTTCTTCGAGATTGCCCAGTAACCACTGTGAAATGATATGGAACACAGAGCCACCAGTTACATTTTTGGGGGTTAAGAGGGTTTTTACCTTTTGCTTGTCAGTGCATTTTTGCCCTTGGCAGGTAATTGCCAGACCGAAGCTTCATACGTTGGGGCAGAATGCAGGCTAATGGGTACCAGAGTGATGAAACAGCTCTGTTTTCTGTGCTTTCTCCTGTAGTCTTCAGAGTCAAGAAAATGGCTCCCTGGCTGATGGGAAGTGATCTTGTACCATGCTGTGGTTACGTGCTGCAGAACCTGTCTCGGGAACTTCCTTGTAGACACACGCAGTTGTGGTTTAGAGTTGTGTCCAAGGCTATCTCAGTGAGCTTCCAGGAACTTTCTGTGATTCTATGGGGTCATGGCTAGACCCCCCTGAAAAACAGAAATGGTTCACAAGTGCACCCAGCATATCTGAAGCCAAAGCTTTAGTGACACTCATACCCAGCACTCCAGGGGCATCTAAGTTCAAGGTGCAGATAGCCCCATATTGGGCGTCAGACATTAGTTCATTACTTTAGGAGACTTCTGTTATCATAAAGTATACTGAGAGTGATTTGGCAACAGGTGGATCCTGACCCCCAGTTTTCTGGTCGAGTCCTCAAAGGTCAGTGCTCCTTAAGGCTGCTTTGTGGGAGCTGAGCTCGTCAGAGGTGCTCGCCCAGACTGCATTGCCGACACCATTAGCAAAGACGTCTTCTCCAACTTTATAAGCAGAGGCAAACATGGTCTGGTGTGTAAGAGATTAATTTTAAGGACCCAAGTAAGGGGAGTTATAAAAGTCAGGAAATACCATCCTGAACTGTTACCATGTATTGGAAGTAACATTTTCATAGTGCCTTTGACATACAACACTTCCATAACACTTTCCCACTTCTCCAGTGTTTCAGGGAAGCGAGTAGGATAGTGGTAACTCCCACAGAACAGTCAAAGCGGCAGGAGTGGGCGGGCGTGGTCGGGCGTTGGACCCTGAGGTTCTTTAATTACCAGCACCCCCACCCCCAGAAAAGCATTCGTGTGGTTGCTGCAAATGAGAAATTTTCAGAAATGTAGCGTTCTGCCCGAAAGGTGGTAAAATGGGATATTGCCCAGTTCTACAAGAGAAGGATATTTCTGCCATGGAATAGAAATAAAGTTCATTGAAGAAAAGGAGAAAAGGGTGAAAGCAATAATGGAACTAGGTGTATCCTACAGCTGTATTTGTCCTTGTTTAAAAGAAGTAGTTTCTGGAAAGAAAGAAAAAATTAATTTAGGCAAATTCATTACTTTCTTTCCATGAAGGCCAGACCTACCAATGATCCTTTCTGTGAAAGAAAAAATAAAAAACATTTGTTCATCTTGTTAAAAACATAAGCACTTTACATCAGAGTTGATCCATCTGATTCTACCGTAGCAGCTAGAGTTGAGGCATTGTGTACTTGTCGTCCCCAGAAGAAAGTACTTTATTTAACTGAAGTGAAGCTGGGCAATGCATAATTGCTGGAGCAGATAAAAACGTATCATTTATGCTGATCTTCCCTTTCGAAATTGCCTCCTGCTCCCTGAATAGCTACTATTAAAGAAACAAGGCATTTTGTTTTCTAGACAGCCCTCTGATTGTTCCCTGCACTCACACAGGAGCGCCTGGCTGCAGAGCTTTCTCTTTTTTCCCCAGGCATCCCACAGAAATTCAAAAGGGGACCTGTCACAGGGAAGAGGGCAAATTGCTGCACTGTAAGAAACCCACCCTTGTGTCTCCCCATGGCCAGAATGAAACCCGCACTGAGTTTCTGAACTTGACCATTAACTCCTTTGCTCTGCACCTAAGCAGTTTGACCAGGTCTGAATGAGAGAATTCTTTTTCCAGAACAACTTCCAGCTATTTCTGATGCCACAGCTGAACTCCACCCAGTTATCTAAGCCTGAATGCTCCTGAGTGTGTTTGGCTGGGAGGGTGTGGGGATGGCATTACAGGAGGTGATGCAAGATGAAGGCTTTGACGCACGTAGGTGCAGGAATGGTCCTGCAAGGAGACGTCTTTCAAAGGGCCCGTGCTTGGGGTGGTTTCTTAACAACCTACAGTGCAAATTCCTTTAATTATCTTCTCTTTATTTTCCTTCCTCTTTCTGAGTTCCTTCATTTCTTTCAGAATTAATGGCTGTCTCCATGTATACAGCATATCCATTCTATTTCCCCTTTCCCCCACCCTTTGATTTAATTTCTTCTCCCTTTTCCCCTTCCCGTCTTAACCATAAAATGCAAAGAGTGGAACGAGCGAGTGTCTCCTCTTCCCAGGGCAGAGGACAGACATCTGGGACAGTGGCAGTTCCAAAACTTCTATGCAGGCGGGTGCTCTGGGAAGAGGGAAGATGCAGGGGGGCTTGTCTTAGAGCTCTGCCTGCTTAGCCAACACAGTCTTGGCATGGATTGACTGCGTCTACTGATGTCTGCAGGAGCACTAGTGGGTATTATCTGGGCTGAAGCCTGCCTAAGCTATTGCTACGGGTCTAGCCCGAATCCAGAGGCACTTTGCTTTAATGACAGTAAGGGGCAAATGCAGTGCATGGAATTAGCCTTGCCACAAGCCCTCCCCCCTGCCCTGCTGCCCCCACCCCTGACTCCCCTACCAATTTATTTGCACTCTTCTCCCCCACTCCCACTCACTAGGAGGGCGTAATAAAAAACCGTAGACAGAGCAAAAGTGTGGGTTGCTGTGGCCTGCACCCACTATTCAAACTTGGAGATTCAGAATTCCATAAACTGCAAGTTTTGTGCATATGGTATATTTTGGAATTTGAATTCTCCATAGGAGAGGTCTGCTTCACATTATCATCTTTCCTGGCATAAATTTATCATTCTGTGTACTCTATTAATGTGCCTCTGTGGGAGTCCTCTAACTGAGGGGGCCCAGCTCACCTTTTTTTTTTAAGTTTTTTAAAGCTATGTTAATAACTGCATTTTCATCTGTAAAGTGCAGTGGGAGAAAGAAATGCAAGTATATTTTTTCAGATGGTTTCAAAGAACAGATCATACAAGCACTGGTCTAAATGGACATGAACGTATTCTGAACATCTGGAGTTGATTAGGGGAAAAAAAGAACACATTTTCAACAAAATTTTAACTCTCCGTGTTTTAAGTTATCAGTTCCTTAAGGCTCTCTAGTTGCCATGTCAATGCAAGATGAGCCGTGGGTGAGCTTCAGTGGTCTCGCCATGACGCGCCTGTGGTGTGACATGGCACTCAGTGTGTGAAACGACTGAAATGCAGCAGGACCCCTCTGCTTTACCAGGGCACGCTCCGGCTCTACAGTTCCCCCAGGAAGTAGGATATATTCCCACTGTTTCCTCATAAACGTAAATCTACTGCCCAAAAGAACGTAATATCTGGAACGAGGTAGTGTGGGGGTGACTTTCCTCACAAGTCCTCCCGTGTGCCATGGATGAGAGTAAACATGACAGAGACGTGATGTGATCTGCTTGGGGAGAAGAGGTGGCTAGTTTCTCGGGGGGGGGGGGGAGGCGTTGAGCCCCTTCCTCCAAGGGTTTTTATTGTGTTGTAACACACAGGAATACAGGTGGTAAGGATCAAACAGTAGATAACATTTCAAAGAAATCTGAGGGCTTAGTCTGAGTCAGAAAGGAAAGGAAGTCAGGAAGGGAGTTTTGTAGAAACTTTGGGAGACATACTCATTTCCTGCTCGGACCTTTAACATATGAATGAAAGCACGCTAAGCAGAGACTTCACAGGTTTATCAGGAAGTCTTTGTGATGCCAGATTTTCCCCCTGGACAAGCTCTAGCAAGGCAAGGAGCTGTATCCCTCCCCAACAGGTATTCAGGCTTAAGGGGATTAGAGCCAGGAAGCACTTCTCCCAGAGAACATGGGGACTTGGGCTATGTCAAAGCCAGGGGCAAGAGTCCATTGCTCTTTGTTGCAGCACCCCCCCGCCCCCCAGTCCTTCCCTGATGGCCTCCCAAGTGATCATATCTGGCCTAGGTTGCCCCTCCTCTGAGGGGTCTTACCCATCATTGACTTCTGACCATGCTTTGGGGACAGGGAGGAAACTGAGGCAGCATTTGCTACCAGAGACAAGCCTTGTCTCCTGCAGCTCGAATTCCAGAGGCTGTCACTCACTCATGGCTTAGCCACAGGGGGTAGAGTTACAATTCCTGAAACCAGGCAGAGCGGTCCACAACACGATAGGATAATTTTTTAATTTTCAAAATTTTGAGACAGTGGACACATTTTGAATAATTTTGGTTTCTGTTAAGATGGCACTTGAAAGGGGAGATTGATGGTTGTAGATCAGGTTTCTCAAGATTGTGTTAAGGTCTAAAGAGAGCACAGGTCTGTCCTGCTGCAGACTCAAGGTGGTGATTCTCTTTACCTGTTACATTCTAGCCCAGCTGTTTTCGACCAGTGTGCTGTAAGAATTTTCAAAACATACAGTCCCTGACTGTTTAGTCAGGGGCACTGACCTCTCTTCCCTTCAATGGTCAAACTTAAAAAATGACAACAGCCCACACAACGACAGCTGTCCAGCATGAATCAATCAAGATTATACCTAATGTTTTTGGCAGATTGGCAAAAATATATATTTCAGTGTGCCATGGAATGTTAGTAATTAGTTTGTGTGTGCCGTGAGATGAAAAGGGCTGAAAATTGCCGCTCTAGCCTGTTATAGGGGTGGCGGGGGCGTTGTGGGGGGCTGTTCCTTCATGCAGCAACCAGTTCAGTATCCAGTTCTACTGCAGCCTTTTTGGGGATAGCCCTGGCCTCGCAGGCACGTAAATGCCACACCGGGCCACAGGGCAGCAGGGGATGAAGCGCGCAAATCCTGCCCTGCTGTAAATGTCACTCTCTTAGAAACCGCTCTTGCTCAGGTTTTTAAAAACTCAGAAAACGAACAAGCAAAAGCTCACTTGGAGGTGCCCGTGCTTCCCTTCCCATAACCTCTGTTTTCCTTTGCCCCATAGTCACTCTGGGTGTGGACTCACCTTTTTTGCTCCAGCCCATCTGTTGGTGTAAAATGAGAGTCATCAGACTGGAATGAGTTTCGAGAGGCCGTAGACTAGACTCTCAGGCAGAACTGCACCCACATTATCCCAGAGAGATGAGACTCGCCCTCGTGGAAGGTTTTCTGGGAGAGGAGTTCCGTAGCCTATGCTGCACCCTTCTGAGACCTGACAAGCCTCGCTGTCAGGGGAGACTGGGAGAGCAAACCTGAATCCCCCTGCTGAAATGTAAACCCATTATCTCGGGCCTGTAGCGGGCGACTCCCCTTGACTCCCCTATGCATAAAAGCCTATCGTGTGCCTGTCAGCTAGTGCTAATTTGCCTTCATCCTTTTCCCCTCAGAGCTAAATAATCCCATTTCACATTTGTGATATTTTTCTGGGAGCCCAGAAATGAGCTCAATCTTTTTGATAAATGATGTCTTGGATTGAAATTGATGGGAAGATGATCTCACAGAGACTTTGGATCTTATAATCCTGTTTTTCCACCTCAGAATGGCACCTGCATTTAAACTACAATATTACCAGCACTAGTTCATAATTAGCATTTCAGAATTTCGACCTCACAGGCAACTCACTCAGGCTTCTGAGGAGGCTGCATCTGAATACCAGGTGAAAGCCAGTTTTTTCTACCCTGTATTTGCTTCTGTGCTTAATGATTGAGAGTATCAACTTCTTCAGCAAGGAAGCTGAGCTTTAATAATTTGGGGGACTTTGGGTTTTTGTATTGTTGAAACTACAGTATTTCTGGTCGCTGACAGATTTAGGATTTCCTTTGACATCTTTATGTCAGAAATGTTTTATTCTTTGACAGAAATCTTTAATACATTTTCTATTCCCCGCCTTGCTGCTTTCAGGAAACAAAATAAGGCAGTTTTAGGAATTTTTCTGTTTGCTCTCTAGTGCTGTGTCTACAAGGAGGTGAGCAGAAAGGGGTGTTGGGGCAGAGGCGGGCATCGCAAGGGACTCAAGGATTGGACGTCGCCTCTTTTCCTGTATTGTTTGACCTAACGATGAGGCCTGATTTCATGGGCTTGGGAAGTGAGCAGTTCCACCCTTAGAAGCACAGGAGGAATCTAGTTTGCAAATGAACCTATATGCAAAATCTGTCATAAAAGAACACCTTACTGTTATTGGGAATCTCCCCGAAGCTCCCCATCTGCCTGAGCACCCAAACCATCTCTGGTACCAACCTTCAGCACTGAGCTAGGACTGGATGCTTGGGTTTGTTGGGAACTACCTATTACAGGCTGGAAGACGGTACCTCCCCACAGGAGCTCCTTCCATGCAGAGAAAGTCCAAAACAGCTGATCTCCCATGCACCCAAAGGAACGCTTCTTTCATCAGCCCACTGGGGTGGCCTTCTCTCTATCCTTTCTGGTGCTTCTCTTCCGAGGGCGTCAGAGAAGAGGCCCGTGACAGCTCACAGAGGGAGGCCTCTCCCTCGCTGGCCTCAGCTCCCCCATCTGGGGTCAGTGAGTTAATTCTGCCACAACCCTCCCGCACTTTATTAATTTCAGAATTAGCCTGTGAAATGGAGGGGGCAGGAAAGGGGAATAAATCACTTTATACTAGAGAAAATTGTCAAGGCGCATGTGATAAAATGTGCTCCTTAGACGGGGAGAGGGAGAAAGGGAGACTTTGTTTATTAATAAAAATATGCTGAGTTGTTACCTCACCTATCTGAGTTACTATTGTGTTGCGGCTTCTCGAGGCAAAGGGGCAGGAGACACTGAAAGAGAAGCGGTCCCTCACAAGAAAGGACTGTCGAGCTGAACTCACCCCACAGAGTTTCATTCCAGTCTGTGGCTCACTTGCATCTGTTACAGCTTTCATCCCCATTTCTGACTTTGTGATCTGGCAAGGGATTGTGAAATCTCACCGGGCCCTGGCCAGGCTGCTGCTGGCAGGTGGGGTGCGGGGCACACCTGCTTTGGTTTATGAGTGGCTCCCTTGAAGGGCCAGCGTCTTTATGGGTTTGTGTGGCCACAGAGTTCATCTTGCCCTTCACCTGCCAGCGCTCCTCCCCTCCAGTACAAGCCCTGCCAGAGCAAGTGCAGGGATCTCACTGCAACTCCGACACCAGTGGCTTTTCCAGTGTGAGCAGCACTGCTGTAAACCATCTGGTGCTGGGCGCCGTTCAAGTCTGCAGTCTTCACTCCTCTGATTCGCTCCCTCGGCCCACGTGAGATGGTGTGACCTACAAGTGTGTGACCGTGGATACCCACGGTAAATGAGATGCAGCGGTGCTGAGTGGGAGAGGTCAGATTGCGAGTTCTGGGTTCTGGCTCTGCCTAAGTTTCTTTATCTATGAAGTGAAGTAATAATAGCACCCTCTTGTTTAGTGTGAATCCAGTGAAAGCCCATGAAAGGCCTGGCCCCTGGCACATAGGAAGTGTGCTGGCCAGAATGCACCTGTCAGGTTGTGCCTGGGAGCACTTGTTAAAAGGACATAGACATCCTTGACGGGCCACTGGAGAATAGAGGGTTGTTGTAGAGCACAGGGGGCAAACCCAAGGCCCACGGGTTGAATCCGGCCCTTACCTTGTTTCTACCCGGTGGCAGTGCCGAGCTCTCACTTAACAGTTAAGGAGTAGTTACATTTATACAGTCCTCAAATTGCATTCAGCCCTTTGAAAGCAACCAGGAGGCTGATGTGGCCCCCGGTAAAAATGAGTTGGACAACGCTGTGTAGAGATTTGACAACTTAGAGGGAATGTTATGATGCAGGGAATTCTTTAGAAAGTTTGAAGTATAAAAGAGAGTAGTATTATATTAAACATATTGTTTCACATAAGCTACTTTATTTACATGGGAAAAATATTGAACAGATATTTGCTAAGTGATGTGATCTGTAGATGGTGGGGTGGGATAATGTAAGTTCTTTTATCTGAATTTTCTAATTTTCTAAATTTATCTGCTCTACAAATATTGTCTGAAGTTCCACCATGTGCCAGGCACAGTTCATCTTGTTCATTGGCTATTTTCCCAGTTTCTTGATGTGCCTGCCTTCCTGGAACTCATAGCCTCATGGGGGAATGAATCAACCAGAAATCTGTATGATATATTTCAGGTAGTAATAAGTGTTGTAGAAATAAATGGAGTAAAAGGCGGGGGGCGGGATGTGGGGAAAAGGAAAACTTATTCCAGGTGTTGGTGGGGACGAGAGGAAAGCAAGCTAAATGAATTGTAAAGGAAATTATGATTACCGTGTTACTTGCTACATATATGTCTCTCTTTTGTTGGCAACATAATGTGTTATGCATATTGTGCAGTTCATTCAGCTAATCATTGTGTTAATTATGAGCAAATCTTTGTGCATATCCTTGCCTCACCTAAAAGGTGAGCATTACCTTTTAGATAAACTTTTTCCGGTAACTGCTGTTGGGGTCATAGTACATGTCCCACTTGGGGCTTGATCCTCCCTCACCTTGTGATGTGAGAGCCAGGAGGTGGGGGTGCAGACTGTGTGTGAAGCTACTGCAGTTTCCAGGCTGTTGAGGATGAACGCTCTTGCCCACTTACCTGCAGGCCCAGCCCTGGTGCAGGGAGCAGCTAATTCAAATGCACACACTGAGTCAAGGCAAAGTGTGGATGACTGTGATGAATGTGACTTGGGCCTCCACATGATGAGTCACCCTGGTTGGTTAATCAGGGTTTCTGTAAACAAGGAGATAGAATAGTAACCCATCACTCTTTCGGAGCCCAATTTTATCTTGACCCCTTGTGGCAAGCACAAAGCATGGTGTGATGACCATAATAATTAAGGTGACAACGGTCATGGTGACTAGCATTCTGCCTAGCAGCACTGTGGTTAGGTCATTTACCTGCAGTGTGTTCACTTAATCTTCACAACTCCATACAGTCATTGTTCCCATTTTACAGGGTGTGAGTAAACGGCTGGAAAAATTTTTAACAACTTACCTGGGGCTGAACTGGCACTCAAGACTGGGGTTTGTATTTCTGTCCTGTGATTGTGGTATAGCCTGTGCTCTTAAGTAAAGAATTTGCCCCTGTCATTTTCCCTCCCTCTGCTCCCTCTCCCATTTTCTTCTTTTTCTGGGAACATGATCCTGCTTGGGACTAGTACTGGCTGGGTTAGGTGGTGGGGAAAGGAAAGAAGATTCAGATCTTTTCTTCTGTTTAAGCACACTGTTCTCCGAAGCAGTCAGCTGGCCCTCCGATGGGAGAGAACACTGAGCAGATTTCAAACGTGTCCCTTCTGCCCCTCCCTGGTGCTTCAGATGAGGAGCCAGCAAGTGCCAGCGTCCCAGAGCAGTCAGCAGCTGTGGGGTGAGGAAGCCTGTGCCTTCACTGCAGGGGCGGGGGGACTGGTTTACGGCGTCAAGCAGTTAAAGTGACCTTCTTTAAACGAAACAGTGCGTGTTAAAGTCTCTTGTCTGAGCCAGTAATGCATTTAAATCTGAAAGCATGTGCCGTGCGATTTTATATACAGTTTATATGTGCGTGTGTGTTGATACATGTAAATGCATATGTATGTGTGTTCATGTGTACGCGCACACACACACTCAAAATTAAGTCTTCGGTCATTTTCCCAAAGGAAAAAACGCTGTCCTCAATCCAGTTTTTTTTTAAAAGGGTCCTTTCACAGCTGCTGTAAAATACTGCGGCCTTCCTTCCCTAATCAGCGGAGTTTATGGACTGTTTCACCATTAAAGGTACTTGGTTTCTCTGGAAGGGGGGATTCGGTCCGTGCTGAATTGGATCAGTAACAATTTGTGAACAATGCAGCCCTCGTCGGGGACTCTCTTACTACTGTTCATACAGTTCTCTGTGGGAGTTGCTGCCTCAGGGGTCACGCCAGTATTTAGCACACACTGAAATATTCATGTCCTCTGATTAGCGGGATTTCGTTGTTTCATCTTCATCTCGTTCACGATGTGACGTTAGGATGCAGCCCACCTTGACACTTCAGTGGGTGCTGCTTGTTTACTGCAGTGTTTTTATTTTGCCTCTGTTTCTTTACAAATATCCTGTATACCCATGTAACCCTGCTTTTCCTTGAAAACAACACTACAAAAAGTAAGAAATTACTTGTTAGTGGAAAATACCAAGTTAATTTATTACTACTAGCAATTATTGTGTTATAATATTTATACGGTATATTTTAAAATATATGTAATGTTCTCCTGTTAAGAGGGTTTTTTTTCATTGAGAGGGGTGGGGAGAAAGAGAGGGGAGAAAGAGAGGGGAGAAACATCGACCACTTGACTCTTGTACAGGCCCACAACCCAGGAGTGTGCCCTGACTGGGAATCAAACTGGTGACCTTTCGCTTTGCATGACTAAGCCACACCAGTCAGGGCTGTTTAGGTTTCTTTTATTTTTTAAGATGTTTTGCTAAGGTGACCCTTCCTCCCAGGTACTGTGTAATTAGCATAATTAAGGGCTTTTTTACTTCTGCTGCAGTATTGTCCTCTTTAACTTTCTCTCACAGGGCACAGAAACAGCTGGAGATTAATTTTTCTTTGATTTCTTCTTGGATCTGATATCAACTGAACGGTGTTGTTCCTCAAAATATTGGGAATTTTAAATAATACCTTTTGCCCATGATAGTTTTTCAATTCTGCTTTCCCTCTAATGAAAGGAACCCTCTGAGACCTTCCCTTCTCAGCAGTTTCCTGGGCGTCTGCAAAGACCTGGGGAGTGTGTGACACCCTGTTGCAGAGTGTGAGGCCTGGCAGCTGCGACCCAGTTCTGGGGTTAGACAGACCTGGCCTTTCATTCTGGCTCTGCCACTTATTAATGGATAATTCCTGCTTCTTTCAATTGGGGTTAAACTGTACCCAGTTCATAGGCTATGGAAAGAAGAATTGACAGCAAATTACATGCCCAATACAGCAGCTGGCACATAGTAAGCACTCACATACTAGCTAATATCATTTCCCGTAGAAGTCCCGTAACTTAGGAAAGCATGCATCCACAGGTGGGGTGGGATTGGGGGTCATCTTCAAATCACACAGTGCTCAGTCTGGGTGACCCCCCATCTTTGAGAGTCACTCCCTCCTTGGGAGTCACCTCCCCACCGTTTATTCGAGGCAAGGAAAGCGTTGCCTCAGCTTGGGCCCAGGGCCGATGGCGTGGCGCTTTGTGAGTGGGCGCCATCACCCACGACAGGAACGCTGGGCTGGGGTTGGTTTTCCTCGTGTGGATGGTATTCTAGTGCCGCCATGCTGAAGGGGCCTTAGAGTGCTTGTGTTCAACAACTGAATTTAGTGGAGGTTTAAAAAGAAAATCGGGACCACTTACCTCTCGATGAAATGATGGGGAAAATGAAAGACAAAAGCTTTCGGAGTTGATCTCGGGCTTCAAAAAGTGATTTGCACACTGCGCAATCTTGTACATGATATTTAACGCACTTTAAGTTTCAAGGCTATAGTCAGCCTTTCTTTCAGCAGGGGCCCTAGCAGGAATTCTAGCTGTAAACAGGAATGCTCCAGTCCTGAAAGCCACTGAACAGGCCTGATTGTGTCCATCTGGCAAGGAATGTTACCCTTTTACCAGGAATTTTGCTCCTTTTTTTAATACTTTATTTCTTTCTAGAGAGAGGGAAAGTAAGGGTGAAAGAAAGAGAAACATCGGTGTGTGGGAAAAACATCCACGGGCCTCCTAGCACACTCCCAACCCGGGACCTGGCCTGCAACCCTGGCACGTGCCCTGACTGGGAATTGAACCAGTGACCTTTTGGTGTGCAGGCCAGGGCTCAGTACACCAGCCAGGGTGGATTTTGTTCTTTATGTATCTGAATTAGAGCCCCTGGGGGGTAGGGAGTCTTGGAGAGGAAGCTGAATGAGGCTGTTTTCTCATGTACAGATGTCTCTTGCTATTTCCAAGGACAGGGTTGGGACATACGCGTACACATTTATTCACTACCCAGAAGCTCCTGGATTGCCACGTGGGAGAGTAGAATCTGCTGGGCAGGGAAGGAGGAAGTTAGAATTTGATGAGCTCTGTTTCTCTGGGTCTGTTTCATGTCTTCATAGTAAGGAAACTGAACTAGGCATTCTCAAATTTCCTTGCCAGTGATAAGTTTGTATGTGATGCTGACTGTGCTTTCAATTTCAAGGGAAAAAAGATCTTTGCTGATCAGTTCTACATAGCAAAGCTTCCTTCTATGGCAAGCTTCTGTAGCTCCTTTCTGGAACCAGTGAGCAAATAAAGCATGCAAAGCCCCAAGCACAGAACTCAGGGTGGGGCCATTTGGTACAAACCCTTCTGAAAAGGATGAGAATGCACAGGCAGTTAAAGAGAATCCCCTAAATCACACCCAGTGAGCTGGCCACCAGCCCCAGGCTTCATCGCTGCTACCAGAGGGCCAACCCTGCCCGGCCCTTGCTTCCTGCTTCCCCCCTCATGTCTCCTCCCCTGCCCGTGCACACGTCTGACCTCCCGTCCCACACCCCTCCACCCGCCAACACGTGTGCCTGGGCACACACGCAGGTGACAAGGAGGGAGAGCAGTAGCATGTTGAGCTGGAAGTGCTGGTGAGCACTTAGCAGAGAAGACTGGGGCACAGAGCGTCTGTGTGTTAACAGTCATTCTGCCGTTGATTAATTTTCTGTTCTTGGGCTGATGTCCTGTCCCTCCGCTGGGCCTTGGTTTCCTCATTTGTCAGGAGGGAGTAATGACACCCGTCTCACAGCATTGTGGTAAGGATTGAACGAGATACTGCGTGAAATTGTGCTGAGCCCAAGCCCCTGGTACCCGTTAACATTAAGCAAATGGTAACTATTAATATGGTTTTTATGATTACTAGGGAGTGGACTAGATTCTCGAAGTGTTCTGAGCAGCTGGCACTGGGTTTTGACGCTGCCTTTCTTCTGCGGCACTCTTCAGCCGATTGGATTGGGTGGAGAGTAGAAAGCTCTTAGTGTAGAACCTGCCAAGAGTGTGGCTTTGGTGCTGTTTGGTTGCATTTGGTTTTTTTTTCTCCTTTAAGGAAGAGAACAGTTCACTAGGTGAGAGAAGTGGGCACTACCCACTGTCATCTCTCAGACATAAGCAAAACTGTCCACCCCTTGTATCTGGAGGGCAAGCAGCTCTGTCAGGGCAGAAGGGTGATTCCCACCATCTCTTGGTGGGAAGGAAACAGGAGCGGCCTGGCAGCGAATGGCATGGCTTACAGGGGCACCGTTTGAGGAGCCAGAGTAAGTAGAGGAGAGAGAAAGAGAACAAGCACAGTTTGCCTGGGTGAGCTTGCCTGCCAGCTGAGCTGGGAGGGCTGGCTCAGCCGTCACTCCCTCGGTGCCCCTCGGGGCCTGTCTCCATGGAGACTCTGGGGATGAATTCACTGCTCTGTCTCGGGCAAGGCTGCGGAAGCCATTGGTCCCTTTGAAGGCAGTGCTGTTAAAGAGCAGAGCAAAATCTTAGAAAGATGAGCAACATGTTGGGCTTAGAGTTTGACAGCCTTGACTCAGGTCCTGGATTTCCTCACCAATGTGGTCCCTCAGCGGCTGGGAATCGTAGCTTTCCCACAGGCCCTGGAGCAGTGGGGTGATAGTGACAGTCCAGTGGGACAGTGCACAGGAGACAGGAGAGTACAGCGTGAATGAGACTGTGCCCGCTCGTGTGTGTGTTGTTTGTGTTGCCAGCAGAGCAAGGTGGAGAGAAGCCCCCCGCCGCTGTAGATACACAGTGATGTTTCTGGGGCTCATCAGTCATTGGGCTGCTGGCTCACAAGGGCATCTTAAGGAACGCGAAGCCCTTTTTCTTGTGGCTAATGCACAGCGGGAAAGACATGTATCCACTTAGCCCAGGAGGAGCCAGCAGGAGAGGCTGTCACAACGCCACTGCTAGCTTCTCGCTTGGGCCCCAGGCAGCTGGGCACTTTATCCGTCAGAGCCCAACTGAGCTTGTCCTCGTAGCCAGTTGAACAATGAAATATTAGACAAGTCATGTTTTGTCCAAAAATAACAACGGTTTTGACAGTTATCTCGCAGCCAAATTTCCAGGTGCTTTAGTTGCATTTGGATACACATGGTAAAATGAATGTGAAGCAGGGCTGAAAACAGCCTAGGGAATCAGCGCCTTTTATCTCTAGACACAGCACATGTACAGATTTATATCCTTCATGCACTAGACCCAGGTTTGCACAGAAGTGTCAAGGTCCCTTCTCAGCCTGGCTTAGGCCTCGGGTTAAAATTTCACAGAGAATTCAGAGCCTTGCCAGCCATCTCCTTCAGATAAACCTTGAGGACCTCAGGAGAAGCCAGCAAAGCAGCTGTGGCCTCTCAGTCCGGGGCAACACCCACCAGGAAGTCAGGTGCGCTTGGACAGGACTGTGTTACTCATTCATCTGGATGTTCCTCTCACCCCCTTGATGGGACTTCGTCTGAGAAGGTTGTTGACGTGAAACTTGTTGACTTAAAACTCGCCTGGGGAAGAGGAATGCTCCCCTGGTTCCAGACACCGTGCTGACCACAGTGTGGATACCGTCTCGTTTTGTCTTTACCACAGCCCTGCAGCACAGTCATTCCGTAAACTGTGCAAAGGCAATCCGCCAAGTAAGTGGCATAAATGACAGTTGAGCCAAGGTGTATCTGGTTCTTCATAAACCAGGAGTAAATCCACTTCATTTGCTAGAATACCTCCACATGAGGGCGGTCCATACAGCAGAGGCGTGTTTCTTTCTGCTCTGTCCGGGAAGTCTGGAGTGAGGCAGTCCGAAGGCCACAGGGTGGCTGCTAGGGAGTCAGGCACCTTTCGGCTCCCTAGGAGGCAGAGCTCATGTTTATGCAGCAGTGTGGCTGCTGGAGCTCATCTGTCACAGTAAGGTACCAAGTGGCAAGAATGGAGGGCGAGAAAGAGGGCAGGGCCTCTTTCAAAAAGGTTTTCCCACAATTTGCACACAATAGGGTTTTTTTTGTTTTTGTTTTTTACTTTTTATTTTATATATATATATATTTTATTGATTATACCATTACAGTTGTTCTATTCCCCCCCTTCATTCCCCTCCACCCTGCACACCCCCTCCCACACCATTACCCCCCTTTAGTTTATGACCACGTGTCTCAAGTTCTTTAGATTCTATGTTTCCCCCACTATTCTCACCCTCACCCCTATCTATTTTCTACCTACCGTCTATGCTATTTTCTGTGCCTTCTCCCCCCTTCTCCCCTTCCCACTCCCCTGTTGCTAACCCTCCATGTGTTCTTCATTTCTATGGTTCCACTCCTGATCTAGCTGTCCTCTTGGTTTGCTTTTATTTTAGGTGTGATTGTTGATAGCTGAGTTTGCTGTCCTTTCACTGTTCATATTTTTCATCTTCTTTTTTCTTATATAAGTCCCTTTAACATTTCATAAAATAAGGGCTTGGTGATGATGAACTCCTTGAATTTGATCTTATCTGAGAAGCACTTTATCTGTCCTTCCATTCTAAATGAAAGCTTTGCTGGATAAAGCAATCTTGGCTGTAGGTCTTTGGATTTCATGACTTGGAATACTTCTTTCCAGCCCCTTCTTGCCTGGAAGGTCTCTTTTGAGAAATCTGCTGACAGTCTGATGGGTACTCCTTTGTAGGTGACTGTCCCCTTATCCTTTGCTGCTTCTAGGATTCTCCTTCATTTTAATCTTGGCTAATGTAATTATAATGTGCCTTGGTGTGTTCCTTCTTGGGTCCAACTTCTTTGGTACTCTCTGAGCTTCCTGGATTTCCTGGAAGTCTGTTTCCTTTGCCAGACTGGGGAAGTTCTCCTTTATTATTTGTTCAAATAAGTTTTCCACTCATGGCTCTTTCTTTTCCCCTTCTGGTACCCCTATAATCTGGATGTTGGAATGTTTAAAGATGTCCTGGAGGTTCCTAAGCGTCTCCTCATTTTTTTGAATTCTTGTTTCTTCCTTCTTTTCTGGTTAGATGTTTTGTTCTTCCTTCTGGTCTATTCCATTGATTTGAGTCCCAGTTTCCTTTCCATCGCTATTGGTTTCCTGTGCATTTCCCTTCATTTCAATTAGTTTAGCCTTCATATGTTCCTCTAATTTGTGACTATAATCAACCAGTTCTGTGAGCATCCTGATGACCAGTATTTTGAACAGTGCATCTGAGAGGTTCACTATTTCTCAGTCGCTTAGAGTTATTGGCTCTGGGGCTTTGAGTTCTTCTTGAGCCATATTTTGGATTGTTGGTGCCTGTTATGTATGAGGAGCGGAGCCCTAGGTGTTCACCAGGGCGGGGCAACTCAGTCACAGGGTTGTGATGCTGTACGTGGGGGCAGGGTCAAAGGAAAGCAATGGCAGTCTCATCTGCCGCTGCCACTGCCGCCGGGCCAGCACATTCCGTCCCACTGCACACGAATGTGCCACCGCCATCAGCCCTCCGCTGCTGGGTTCGCCTGCTGGGGCCTGCATGGTCCGTCTCACTGCTCACTCTGCTATTTTATCTGCATGCAAATGTGTGACCTGGGTCAGCCTGCCCTAAACCCTCACTGGGTCTGCACTGCTACCCCAGCTACCTGCGCGCCTGGGTCCGGGGGGATCCTTCCTGCCCACCCTGCTCTGCTGCTGGCTCCGCCCCTCTTACCTTCCTGGTTGAACGGTTCATCGTCGTCGGACTTCTGTATAGTTCAATTTTCTGTTCTTTGGCTATGTCTTTGTTTACTAAACCTTTGTTGTATTCAAACTTGGTTGTGGGAGAAGGCACAGTGTTTCCACCTACGCTTCCATCTTGGTGGAAGTCCTGCACACAGTAGTTCTGATGACATCTTACCGGCCTGAGCTTTGCCACATGGCTGCATCTAGCTCCAATTGCAAGGGAGGCTGAGAACTAGAACATTTTAGCTGAGCTACAATGTGCCTGGCTGAAAATGAAGGTCTTGTTCCTGAGCCCGAAGAGAGAAATATGTTGGGAAGAGACTAGCATAGGCTCCAAACATCATGTATTTTCTTTCTCTTTGGTTAATGGAACATCTTCATTTAATGGTACTTAATAGTTCATACTCGTGTATCTAAAGCTCTACTCCAATTGGAGGCCATTTCAGGACCAGAAAATAGGTAAAAAGATCCCCCAACCTGATATATATGTAATTTTCCTATTATACAAGAGATATTTGTCCATTTTTGGTTGTTTTGGTAAATTTGTCTTTCTGAGATTTAAACTCATTGTCATTCCTTTTACGAATTGCACAGAAAGACCTCTGTACATGTGTGCACAGGCCCCGTCATACTACTTGTAGCATTGCCCACAAACTCTTCAGCTTATGAGCTTGCAGAGCTACCACCAGCTCCGGCAGAATGAGGAGGTGAGACCCAAAAAAGAACGGAGGGCTAGCCAGCTTTTGGTGACTGAGTTATGGACAAGGTGGGGCAAGGAGAGCTGCTGAAGTGAAGTTCACAGGGAGCGTGGAGCACGCCTTGTGGTGGGAACTCAACCCGTCTTCCTTCAGTCATCAGGTGGTAAGGGAGGGCCCGTCAGCTCGGTTCCAAGCAGCGCATCTTGTGACTTGTGGGCAAACTTTCCCTCCCTCCCTCCCTCTGTAGTTGTGGCTTCTGCTAATTGTCAGCACAATTAGGGGGCATGTGTATATTCTACCTCATTTTTTAAATTTTTCCTTCTCAGAAAAGCTGATGGATGAGAAAGAAGATAGACTGCAAGGAAGGAAAATAACCTTTACAATTTTTATGCTGCAGTTTGCATGTGCAGAAAATACCATTTCAACTCTTGTTTCTTTAGTACAAAAACTTCTTTTTCTTAAAAAAAAAACCTTTAGTATCCAAAAATAGTTTGAAACCACCCAGAGGCTACCACTAACCTTTAAAATGCTATCCTTCTGGTTTATTTTTCTGTTACATTTTTACTTTTTTAATAGAGGGATTTTAAGTAAAAATGTGATCCACATAAAAAACCCCTGAAAATTACTGTCATGCACAACATTGTGTAGCGAGGAAGGGGCACTGGCAGCCTTGATCCTGGTGTTACAAGATCCATGGGACCTTGAGTCAACAAATTAATCTCTGGGTTTCAGTCACTCACCTGCAGATGCGGAAGTGGGAGCTGTCAGGTGCTGGGGCCTGTTCCTCGCCCAGACTTCCGTGTTATGACACACCAGACAGTCTGCAGGACTTAGGTGGGATCACAGAGCTGGCATCTACTCCAGATGTTTCCTAATTTGGGGTTCATGGATAGATTCCAGAGTGTGTTATCACCATAATTGGGTGGAACAAATGCATGAACCCCAAATGTATCCTCTTCTGTAGGAGAAGGGTCCATCATATTTAAGAGATTCTAAGGAGTCTGTGACCCAAGGACAGTGAACTGGTCCACTCTGACTTTGTGGATGAGGCATCTTCCATCCAGGGAGTGAAGGGCTTTCCCCAAATGCTCATCCCATGGGTCATCCTGCCGAGGAGGCCAGAAGCTGTTGGCGCCAAGCCCAGTGCTGTCCCCAGTGGCAAGGACCCACCCTGGACCCCCTCTGCTGTGCACTGTGATGGAAATACTACTCTGGTGCCTCCCCATCTGACCTAGTTTGTGGAGGCAGTGTGGCGTATACAGCCTTCTCTGGCAACTTTTCCACCTAACTCTTTCCCAACCCTTCCTCCAGGAGGAGGGGACATGTTAGAAGGGAGGAAACAAGGTTAACACGGCTAGGGTCCTCCTTCCCATTCCCTTATTAGCAAATATTTCAGCTCTCTGTTTATTTTATCCTCGGCCCCCGAAGTGAGGTGGAGACTCTGCTCCCAAGACTTGGCATAGTGGTATAATAGGGCACAGTGTCTGACGCTGGAGGAAATCCGCAGATTGGCAGTTCCTAGGTGGAGGGTCACCCCAGCTGCTAAGGGAGTGAAGCTGTGTCCTTCTCCACCACACAGGAAGCCAAACAGCCTCAAAACGATTGTACAATGGGAACACTGTGGTATTTGGGCTGAGAATTCATCAAAAACCCTGTTTCTGAAACCCAAAGTGACCTTTTGTGAGTGGCCCAAGCCCTACATCAGAAGGCAAACACCACCAGATTGCCTGACATTTCCTTTTCTAAATTTCAGACATTCCTGACTTTACATCGGCTATTGATCTGTTGGTTTGCAGCCCCAATGCAATTAAGTGAAGTCACTTTCGCGGCTGTTATAGTCTAACATAAACAACTGCTTTGAAACCCCAGTCCCTGCCCTGTATCTCCTTCTCCCTCCCAGTGCCGCTCCCCCGAGCCTGCCAGCCAACAGCGTGCAGTGTGCATGGAGCAGGTTGCAGAAAAGGGCATCTTTCTAAACCTGAAATTAAAATCTTCAAAGTTGAATTACATACTGTTGTACTGTGTCCATTTTTAAAGATCACATTTATTTGCTCACTCCTTACTTTAAAGCCCTCTTGGCAGAAGCTTTAAAAAGAACAAAAACACAACCTCTAAAGAGGGATGGTTTGTTGATTCTAGTCAGTCACACAAATGTAATGTGGAATCCAGCTAAGGAATGGTCTGGGCTCCACCTGGAACTGACAGCGAAGATGGATGAGAAGCAGTGACTCAGAGAGCAAAGGTTGAGAGGTGGTATTGCTCTGGGATTAGTGTTTTGAATGGACCTTAGATAGTCTCATCCATTGGCCCCAAAAGCCCCGAAGACATGTCTGTGTGTCATAGGTGTACCTGCAGCTGAAGCTCAATGTTCAGAACTTGAAAGATGAGCAGTCAAGATCCCAGAAGTACATGGTACCTACCCCTTGTTATCTGGTGGAAACCATTTTTTTACTTGTTGACTCTATTATAGATGTCCCCCCATTTTACCCCTTTGCCCCACCCCTCTTCCAACCTTCATCATATTTTTGTCTGTGTCCATGGGTATGCATATATATATATATATATATATATATATATATATATATATATATATATTCATTCTTTGGCTCATCTCTTCCAGTCCTCCCCATCCCCTTTAAGATCTGTCAGTCAAGAATATTCTTTCTAGACCTGGCCCATGTGGCTCAGTGGATTGAGCACAGGCCTGTGAACCAAAAGGTCACCAGTTCAATTCCCAGTCAGAGCACATGTCTGGGTTGCAGGCCAGGTCCCCCCCAGTTAGGGGTGTGAGGAAGCAACTAATCAATGTACTTACATTGATGTTTCTCTCCCTATCTCTCTCCCTCCCTTCTCCTCTCTTTGAGAGTAAATAAATAAAGGCTTTCAAAAAAAAGAATATTCTTTTTAGCTCTAGTTAATGTGAGAGAATTGGCCAGGGAAGGATATCTGGATGGATTCTTGGTTGGTTTCTGCTCATAAGAGAGGGCCTGCTAGCACAGAAGCATCTCGTCAGCCTAGTCTAACGGGCGGACAGTAAGGAAGAATGTTCTGGCAAGGAAATTAACAGGCCAGCTTTAAGAGGAGAGCACCTGAAGAAATGAGCATTCCCATTTTTTCTTAAAACTCAGCCCCTGTCTATTGTCCACACATCAGTGTGGGTGATCAGATTGCCCTGCACAACTTTCATGTTTCTCCAAAGGTGAAAGCTAAGTTGGCTCTGCCTTATCCTGCTTCTTAGGGTGAAAACAGGCAGCCCCTCCCCAGCTCTTCATACCGTCCTTGTTGAGGAACTCAGGGAAAGACCTCAGAACGAGGAGCTTCCCTCTCTGCCCTGGTATGACCATCCAAAGTTAGGTCTCACTGCCCATAGAGAACAGTTTTCTCCTGTTACGTTTAGGGTGATCATATAACCCAGCTTCCTGTAAGGCACCTGATTTATGCCCTTTGTCCCCTGAGATTAATAGCACCCAAGGCGTCCCATTTGAGATGAGACATTTTTTATACGCTCACACTAATTACAGGGAATGAAAGGAAGGAAATGAGTTTCTGCCGAAGGGTCTAACCTGGCGCTCCTTTCTTTCTGTCGCCACAGCTCCACTTGGCAGCCCTGGCATCGCTAAAAGGAGACATAGCGGAGCTTAATAAACGCCTGCAGCAGACGGAGCGGGAGCGGGACCTTCTGGAAAAGAAGTTGGCCAAAGCACAGGTAAGGCATCAGGAAAGATCCTGACATTTGTGTCTGTGTGCACACGCAAGTGTGTGAGAGAGAGAAAACGAAGATATAGAAATTACCACAAAATGCAGGATAGCTTAATGAGTAACCATTCTCATAACCACTGTCCGGCCCACAAACAGAACCTACCGGTCATCCCAATCCAACCTTCCCTCCCCTGAAGGTGACTGCTGCCAGGACTTTTATAGTCATGTTTCCTGTTTCTTTAGTTTCCCACTGACGTCTGTAGACAGTCAAGTTTAGTCTTGCCCATTTAAAAACTGCATTCTTTGCCCTGGCTAGTGTGGCTAGTTGTTTGAGCAAGGGGCATGTCTTGCCCCTTAACCAAAAGGTCGTGGGCTCGATTCCCAGTCAGGGCACATACATGTGTTGCAGATTGGGTGCCTGACCGGGATGCTTACAGAAGACAGCCAACCAGTGTTTCTCTCTCACATCAACGTTCTCTCTCTCTCTAAAAGCAATGAAAAAATGTCCTCGGGTGAGGATTTAAAAAAAGAAACAACTGTTTTCTTTGAATCTCTTAATTTACAGGTTTTTCCTCTGCTCTATGTTTGCTCTATGATTAATCTGTTAAATCCTGCCTCCTTGACCTATAGTTTCCCAGAGTCCGGAGGCTGCTGACTGAACACTCGGAGTGCAGTTCACCACGTCCGCCTTCCCCCGTGTGTCCTGCAGATTGGCAGCCGGATCTAGAGGCTCAGTCAGATCCACGTCCAGACCCTTTGGCGCGATGTCAGAGGGCATTTGTTTGTTTCACTGGGCAGCACATAATGTCCAGTTGTCTTGCTTTCTGTGGTGCTAGCAGCTATTGATACTCAATGCCTAGGTTCATTTATTTGTTAAAACTTACAAATCATGATACTTCAGTTCTACTATTTTTCTTTAGTTATTAACTCTCCCTTAGTTATTCATTGCCTTCAAGAGACAACATTCATCATTTATGATTTGTTGAAACAATGGCATAGTTCGTAGAGGAAAAGCAGAATAAATGCTTTTCCTTTCATTTATTCTTTTCACTTATTTAACATTTTTCAAGGTAATGAATTAATTGCCCATGATGCTGTAAAAGTACCTAATTGTTTTTAGACTATTTTAATCAATTTATGGATTTAAATGTATTTGGGTTTCAATTCATTGTAATTATTTTTCTTGTAGAAACTCAAATCTTAGTGTCTTCGGTCAGTAAGAACCTCTTCAAGTTGGCTTCTGAGTGTTTTGATGTGGACCTAATAGTTTTCCCGACTCACCTAGTACATTTTTTGCCCTAAACCTGAAATTACCCATGCTCCAAGTAGCCCTGGTTTCACTCAGAAAAATATGGTGTTTCAGGGCTACAATCTGGGTGCTAAGGGTGCTGTGGCCTCTAAGTAATTATTTTTTTTACCTTAAGTATATTTTATTGATTATGCTATTACAGTTGTCCCTCTTTTCCCCTTTGCTCCCCTCCACCCTGCACCTCCCTTCCCTCCAGCACTCCCCCCCCTTAGTGCATGTCCATGGGTCATACATGTAAGTTCTTTGGCTTCTCCATTTCCTATACTATTCTTATCCTCCCCCTGTCTGTTTCGTACCTACCAATTATGCTTCTTATTCCCTGTACCTTTTCCTTCCCATTCTCTCCCTTCTCCCTCCCTGCTGATAAACCTCCATGTGATCTCCATTTCTGTGGTTCTTTTCCTGTTCTGGTTGTTTGCTTAATTAGGTCATTGTTTTCCTACACAGCCAGGAATTTATGTATTTATCTATCTGCATATGTATGTATACATTTTAAGATAAAATACCATAGGAGTTATTGCTCCCATTTGGATTGCCCTATTCAGGTTTCATGTTTCCCAAAGGTGAAAGCCAGGTTGATTCTGCCTTGCCCTTGCTGCTTGTGTGGGAGGCTCAGGCAGCCCCAAACCAGCCCTCATACCATCCTTGCTGAGTTACTCAGAGAGGACTACAGGACACTTGTTCTTAGCTTCTTCTGTATTGTATTGTATCTTCTTTCTTTTCATAATAAAAATCCTGGTTTTTAAGGTTACAGCAGATGATTGAATTAGAATATTTTATAATTGCTAATTAGTTGTATTCCATATTATATGCAAACAGTCTTGGGATAATATTAACACTACCATGACAAATATAGCTGCTGAGAAGAATTGTAGGAAGTTTCTTTCTCCTTGTGCTCTCCTCGTTTCCCCAGTTTTTTGCAGTTATACTATATCTACGCTGCCTGACCACATGGCCATTGCGTCTTTCACTCTCTCCCTCTTAGCCCTCCGCGAGTAAACCACGTGTTTAATGTTTGCCACCATGCAGTGTCAGTTTCACTCCCGTTTTTAGATTCCTCAGGGAGGAGTCGTTGGATCACCTCCAAGTTCTTCTTTGTTAATAACAATGTGTCTGTGCCCTTCATACTTGAAAGGCATTTTTGATGGATACGAAACCCTTGGCTCATCTTTTCTTTACTTGAATATGTTTTTTTTATTCTTTTTTGGCAGAGTGTTGCTCTCAAAGTCTTAATAATAATACTTGCTTTTCTCTCACAGACACTTACTTATTCTAGACATCGATAGCATTTTTTTCCTTTTTTTTTTTTAGTCCAGTAATTTTACTGGAGTAACTCTTACTCTTAGTCATTCTGGTTCGGTGTTCTCAAGTTTGCTGTGCATTGTTTTGACTTTGTTTTTAAATCAGTATTTTAAATTTCAGGTAAGGGTTTTTTTAATTCCAGTGTTTAACATTGGTTCAGTTCCCTTGCCAAAGCAAGGATGCTTGCTTTTTCTTCTTCAAGGATTTGTTTGTATGTTAGATTTTCTTTGCCCATCTTCAGACTCTATCACTATTTCGAATCCTTTCATTCTTCCTTTCGACTCTTCTTCCTGTTCTGCGCATTCTGTTTCTCTTGAGGTGTTGTATATTGTATTTGTTCCCTCCTGTGTGCCTCCTAGTTTAGTCTTTATTTCTGAAATGCATTTTTATTTTCTTTCTGTTTTTTCTGTGTTCTATTACCTTCCGAAGTTTTCTAATTATGAATTACGTTCTTTCATGTCTTACGTCATTTTATTTTCTAAAAGTCTTTTCACTTATTTTGAAATAGTAAGCGATTGTTTTGGGCTTTTTCTCCCCTCTCGTCTACTTTGTGGCGTGCTTCGTGGTTTTATAGGGATGTTATTCTGCTGTTTTAGTCTTCTCCCTTACAACTTGTGTGTGGAATTTAACCTCAACGCTTTTGTTTTTCATGTTTATGTGAAAAACAGTTTCCTTGAACTTTGAGAGAGCAGGGTTTAAGATGGCTTTCTAAATTTTTTTAAGTTCCAATAGCTGAGTCTTCTGTTGTTGTCATGTCGTCCGAACTGTGGCCGTCTGCTTTCCGCACTGCCTGGCTGTGTTCCCTCACCCAGCTCTACCCAGACCCGGTTTTTCCTCTGTCTCCGTTACTCAATTCTCACCCATTCCCAGCAGCTCCTCCTCCTGGAGAGGGGTCCTGGGGTCAGTCCGGAAAGTTCCCAGGGTTGAGCTGCTTTGGCCCCTTCAGATCTTATTGTGGGCCCCTTGCTCGCTCACTCAAGGCCAAAAAGCCCTCCTGGTTCTAGCCTTTGTTCTCCAGTGGCCCTCTTCATTCTCCTGTGTATACTTAGTGGTTATTTGGGGGCTTTTCCAAGACTTGGGTCTGTCACCCTGGTTGCTTCCCTCCGCCTCAGCCCACACAGACACCATTCGGGTCTTGTGGACAGTGGTGGTTTGTCTCTACCTGCGTAGGTTTGGTTGTTCCAGGGGACACCTTGTTTCTAAGGGCTTGGCTGTGCTATGTAGGTGCACCGTCCATTTCTATGTGGGAACTCAGAGACGGGAAAAGCAGGCTGCCACAGTCCTCAGTCTAAAGTGACCTGTGGAAAATTCCAAAACCTTGTGTCTCATAATCATATCTGTTGGAGTAAGAGGAAAGACCCTGTGTATTTGAGGTCATGTACTCCCACGTTTGACAGGCCACATGGAGAAGTTAACTCTTTTCCCAGGGTGATGAGCAGCCTAGCGCCAGAGCCCGGGCGAGACTACCAGTGTTCTTTCCTCACACAGGGTGTGCTACCGCCAAGGGTGTCCAGTTTTAACTTGGGTAGATTTAACTAGATTTTAAGGAAAGTAAAATCTAAAATATTTTTCCTTCTGATTATAAAAGTATAAAAATGTGATAGAGAAAACTGGAGAGATAGCATTATAATGTTTCAACGGTGGGCCCTGGTGAATTAAAACTTTTTTTAATACTTTATTTTAATACATGAGTGTTCTAGAGAAAGGGTTTTTTTTTTATTAAAGAAAAATATACAATGGTGGTAAGTCTACTTTACAACCCCATAAAGCCAACCATTGTTAATAATTCTTATTGGTGAGATTTAAAAAGAAAAAGAAAAGAAATTGTGAATGCTTATAACTGGAACCTGGCATGTACCACAGACTTGGGTTTTAACAGGTGACCTACAGGCATTTCTGAGAGTTTAAGCCTGCAAAGACAAAGCGGCTTGTGTAGACAATAGTAAAGGGATAGTGGGCAATATTATCTCTGCTCTGTTAAGGATTGATTCATCTCCCTTTTGACATATTTATGGTCAAAACATTCCTGTGTAATTGTTTTTGATGGTCAGTTTTACTCCTAATGACAGTAGTCACTTCATAATGTCATTAATGAACTTTCACCTATGCGCATCCTTACACTAAACGTACTTAAAAATTACTGTCTGTTCCTTGCGCTGGAGACATGTTTCCAGTTCAGATACTGGGGCCCAGGGAAGAGAGCAAGAAAAAGCAATCAGACTTTCCACCAGTTTCACACCTTTTATAAAGAAGAGATCTGTGCAAGAAAAAATAAGAACAATGAAATGACTGTGCTGTGTGCCTTGGTAAATGATTCATGTTTGAGGCTTTACCAGCATTTGGAAGTGCAACTTCATGTGGAAATTTATGCTCTGTGGCTTTAGTAAGTTGTACCAGCTCTGTAAATATTACAGAGTTATGATTAACTGAAGTGTAAGATGTAAATCTTGGGTGTGTTCTTCTGAAATAATCAGAAACAAGCTTCAGCATCTGTGGAGTAATTATTAATGGTGACTTGGGAACCGACTGAATAAAAGAAGGTCCACTATACACAGTCGTGAGATCCACCTGGTGTAGAGTTTGGAGAACAGTGATGGGAAAGGAAGAGGTGAGTGAAGGAGCCTGAAATCAATATGATGAGGAAGACAGAGTACTTCTGTATCAGCTTTCCATTGCTGCGTAACAAATTGTCACACCCTTACTGCCTTAAACAATACACATTTGTTACCTCATGGTTTCTGTGCCTCAGGAGCCTGGGCACGGTTTGCTGGGTCCTCTGCAAGTTTTCAGTCAAGGTGCTGAGCAGAGCTGAATGCTCATCTGGAGGGTCAGTGGGGGCAGAGTTGGCCTCTGAGCTCACTCATGTCATTGGCAGAATTTATTTCTTTGTGTTTATGTGGTTTGTGGCAGCTTGCTTCCTCAAAGCCAGCAATGCAGGGAAAGACTCAAGTCTGCTCACAAGCCAGAATCTTATATAATGTAATGCCATTATATTGAAGAGGCGTCCCGTCACCTTTGACACATTATTAGTTGGAAGCAAGTCATAAGTCCTGTCTGCACTCAGTGAGAGGGTGTTACCCAAAGGAGATGCAGGGATGGTAGGGGCGCCTTAGAGTCCATCCGTTTCAGCTTTCTGGGGGGATTTGATTGATAACATCACTATTAGCTTACGTCAGTAGTAGTGCTGGCCACATTTCTTTATCTCTGTGTGCCAGGCAGTATGCCAGGCATTCCACGTGCTTTATCTGCGTTCTCATAATGACCTCTGGCATAGATGCCATCGAACATTCCCATTTAGCAAATGAGGACATTGAGGTTTAGGGAATTTGAATATCTTGCCCAAGATTATATAGCCAGAAAGTGCCAAGAGTCAGGATTTGAATCCAGGTTTCCTGGGAATCCATAGCTGTATTAATCCTGTATCGTCTCTTACACTGCCCAGGTTACCCTTGGCCTCTAGAGAGGGCCTGGAAGGGCAGAGCACAGGTTATTTTGGTTTAAACATCTTTATCCTCCCAAATATGCAGACCTATGCATGCATTTTCACCAGCATTCATCAGCCCCATGGGCAGCAGCCTTGTGGGAAGTGGCAAAGATCATACTGTATTTAGCACTGAGTCAATGATGCTTTCAGCATATTTGCTATTTATTTAGTACTGACAGCTATTTTTTATTAACTTACTGCAGCTTTTTACAAACTACAGGAGGAGATATTTTAAACAAACTTATGAGCTCCTTTGAACTTGGCCATTCGTAATAAGGAACAGTTCTCTTTCTAAGCTCTCTGTCTTTGGAAAGCAAGTCTTCTGAATTTTCTACCTCTTGGCTTTTAGAGAAAAACAATATATAAACAGTTTCTATTAAGTGTGATGGAGAGAGGGTTTTCCCTTTCGTTTGTATGAGATCGTTAAAGCTGTAGTTTGCGTGCATTCCCTCTGCCACGGTCCTCCCCCACTCCCTTCCTCTTCGTTTTTGCCTGTCCTTGGTTAACTGCTGTAGCTGTTTTGCTCATCAGTGGCGGTTCAGCTTGTGCCAGGCCTCTCTGTATAGTTGGCTTGGCTCCTCCCACCTTCCCCTCAGGAGAACCTGGGCAAGGACCAAAAATAGGGATGACTAGTGAGTTGCAATCAATCCAGTGTGACCCTGAGAGAGTAGCATGACTTCTTAGCATATTTTAAAAAGAAGTGGTACTGACTCTCTCTGCAGGAGGGTGGAAAGGGTTAACAAATTAATGATGGCGTTGCATTTTTCAAGAATGGAGCTCATAATGCTCTTAGGTTTGACAGCTGAGACTAATGTGATGATTAAAGATCCGAGGCCTCTGTGGAGTAAGATAAAACCCAGTGAAGAACATTAACAAAACCATAAAGCTCCTTAGCATCACCACATTGCACAGGGTTTTTCCAACAAGGGCTCAAGTTCTCAGGCCAGCCTGTCTCAAGGCTGACTCACCGTCCTGTCCCTGCTTGCGCCAATAGCAGAGAGGAAGGAGCCTGGAGGGCTTTATTCTTGGTGGTTGTAGTGGCGGTGCTGCTTGTTTTTATTAAACATTTTGCATGTGGGCAATTTCATCAATTTATGTGGCTAGACACAGTATTTATATAGATTTTTTGATTTGCTTCATCATCAAGCTAGGGGAACTGAAACCTAGAGAAGGAGCTTAGGGTGTATGTCTTAAGTCCTGATGAAATTCAGGGAAAACAAAATCTCATCCCATTCACTCTATCTTTTTTTTCTTTGCCTTTCAAACTGAAAGTCTGTAGTTTCAGGAGAAATCCACACTCTTAATGGTACTGACCTCCAGAAATTCACAGTCAGCGCTGTGGCTCTCCTGAGCTGCAGGATTGGTCAAAAACTGAGTGTAGGCTGGGAGGAAGGAGATCCCTGGATGCGAGTACCAGAATAACTGAGGGGAAAAGCAGTAGTGTGTTGCTTGAAACCATTGCTAATTTTGTTCAGCTGAAATTCTATGGAATATTTCTGTACAGTTAGATGAAGAAAATAATTCCTCACTTGTTAAGTTTTGCTGGAAGAAGTTGCCATTGCTCCTTGTTAAGAAAGTTGTCACTGGATGATTGACCCCGGTGGCTTGGGAGAAGCTGGAGGGATTTAGAACGCCCCGTTTCATCCCCCTGCGCCTACTTGGCAGTGTCGGTGCTCCCAGGGGGTTGAGGAGCGGCTGCTGGGGTTTCCTGGCTCTCATTTGGTATGAGCACAACAGTCATTATTTCCTGAGGCTCACCAGAAGTGACTCAGAGCAGGATATCGGGGTGGCACCTCTCTGCTGTCACTTGGGATCTTCAGACAAATTGTAAAGAGAGGAGACAGGCCAGAGAGCTGCAAGGGACTAGAAGGGAGAAGATTGTGGCTTCGAAGCTTAAAGTTTCAACCCCCCGATGCCATGAATAGGAATGAGAGAGTTTCTGCTTGTTACCTGGATTATAATAAAGTAATTGACCACTTTACATTTAGTCTATTTTCATTGATAAAATGTTTGTATCGTCAGGATATGCAGTACTGACACATAACCCCAAGTTTTTAGTAGCTTAAAATATCAGAGGTTTATATCTTCTTGCTGGGAGCTCTGTGGGCCCGGCAGGAGACTCTGTGCCGCTTTGCCCCCACCCAGCCTCCCAAACTGCTGGGCCTGCGCCGCCTGGAATGCTGCCAGCAGCCATGGCCTGGGGCAGGGAACGTAGCAAATCCCGCAGGAGCTTTTAAAGGCTTCATGTCAAAAATGACGTATGTTTACTCATATCTCATTGGTCAGAACAAGTCACACGGCTGTGTCTAGCTTAAGGAAAGTATAACCTGACCATGTGCATCAATGGAGGTGGACCAGTGTCAGTGAGGGCCCCTGCTGGCCACTACAGGGGTGCGGGTACTTATGTGATGTGCACCTCACAGGCTAGTACTGATGGAGCCTCACACACATCAGAAAGTACTGGATAGAAATGAACACCATTTGAAAAGGGGTTGTGTTAACAGATTACAACAAACTGGATTTTTTTCCTTTTTAAAAAAGTCTATAATATTTTAATTCAAAAACTGAAAATTTTGTGCAAATGTTAAGTGGTAATCAGAGACGTGATACCCCTTTTTGCTCTATAGTTGTCATCATTGTATTATCTTCTTGAATGAGGCTTTACTGGGACACCCACCACAGGTGACCCTTATATGGAGGTGTGGTATCGAACTTGACCTAGCCTCTGTCTTTTGAAAACAGAATGCCCAAAATCATACACCTCCCAGGTTCAAAATGCTCTCCCAGGTTGTGGGAATTCATGGTGCTGAGAAGCACCAGGCTAGTGACTGTGCTGGAGTGTGATGACAGATCGGGTCTCACTCTGCCAGGCCAGTCCTGCCTGAGTGGGAGGTCGCCAGGGCAGGGAGGCACCGTGTGGGCAGAGCGGCTTTGTCCGACCGGGTCACCGCCCACTCCTCTTCCACTTCCCCACCGAAGTGCCGCATTCCTGGGGGTGTGACTTTAATGGGAGGTCGGACAGGGGTGTTTTGTTGGGTTCTTTTGGCTCCTGCAGGTGGTGACTTGTTTCTTCCCACACCATTGCCCTTGTGGGCGTTGCTCTGCTTTTCCTGGCACCAGGGCTCAGAGAAGCCCCGGGGTTTTCACTAAAGTGGGAGGCCTGTGCTTTTACGTATCTGGCTGCACACAGTGAGTGTGCGCAGAATGGGGAGGTGTTTAATGAGGTACCTGAAGGGGATGGTGACTTATACAGGTGACCCTTAAGCAGTGCCTTCTCAACCATTCATTCATCTCAAGCAGTGATTTTTTCAACCAGTGTGCCACAAGAATTTTTAAAGCATGCAATACCTGACTGTTCAGTCAGGGAAGCTGAGCTGTTTTCCCATAGGTTGTCAAATTAAAAAAAAAAACACAACAACCAATACAATAATAGCTAACCTGTATGAATGAGTTAAAATTATACCTGTTTTTGTTAGAGCAGCAAAACGTACATTTTGTGGTGTGCCACAGACTTTTATAAATTAGTTTATGCGTGCCGTAAGATGAAAAGGTTGAACATGACTGATCTAGAGGCGAGGCGTTTTGATCATTATTTTCCAATAGTCTCTCTTCACTGGGAAAGGAACCCTCGGGTGCCATGCCGCGTCTCTTCTCCCCCCACTCTCACTCTGGTCCGTGCCCCTCATTCTCCAGCAGAGAAGGCCACCCGGCAGCTGCGACCAGAGATCCCTTCACAGTGGGCAACACAGTGGCCACCCCATGGGGCCGAGCATGCAGCACCGAGTCTCAGATACAATGGGAAGTCAAAACATACCTATTAAGTTACAGAGGCCTTTCACCATTTTTTAAAAGCATTCTTTTGGGAAAATATAGGAATGTAAAGCCAATATCTTTGCCCCAGCTAAGAAATTTTTTCTTCAGTATTTTCTTGTTAGGACTCCGAGGTGAACCCCTAAGTTTCCAACATGCATTGGAAGTCTTTTTTCTTCTTTTAGCTGTGAGCACTTTTCCATCCTACGGAATTATCGGGCTTCCCGCTGTCTCTGGTTCATAATCACACCCTCCAGGCAGACTTCGCAGAGTCAGGGGTGGAGCTGTGCGACACAGGCATCGTGCTCCTGTCCTTCCGGCATCCCCCTCTGTTCCCTGCGATCCGGGCAGCTGCGTGGGATCTTCCCACTTAGGAAGCTCACAACCGCACATGGGGACGCCCAGAGTTGTCTCTGTGGTTATCAATGGGTCTCATGACTTTTACTTATATAAACACTTGCATCTCTTCATTTTAAAGTGGGTTTTGAAGTTTCTTGTATGCCTTAATAGCCTGTTGACCTATAAAGACTGTAAAGAAGGAAGAATAAGGGCTAATTAAGGGAGGGTGAGAGCTTGTTGAGTTTGTACAGAAAAGCACTCCACAGCAGTTTGCAGCCCAGGAGCAGTGAATGTGGAAACCGAAGAGGAACCAGCGAGCTGGCAGTGTGGGGAGGGGTCCTGGTGCAGCCGAGAACAGGCCTTATCCTGCAGTTGTTGTAGGAGCGGGAATCAGTGCCCTTCACAGGAGTGTCAGAGCGCAGGCTCGGTTGCCTGCCGTAGGCACATGCGCAAACACAGTTTAGAGATGGGAGGAAAGCCCACAGGTGCTCTGCTCTGACGGGGAGCAGCAGTATTCTGCTGTGGTGTATTCCAGAGAAATGCGCTTTTCCCCGTAGTAACAGATGCTGTCATTTGTGCACTTCTGTTGTCCCTTTTAAAGTGTGCTGGATCTCGGAGGGAAAAGACTTAACTTCATAGAACGTTAGGAATCCATGGCCTGTCACAGATTCATTCTGTTTAGGAATGTTTTTGCCTTGAAGTGGCTTTCGCTCGGTATTAGTCCTTGCCTCTGGTTCCACATATTTCCTGTGTATGTCACTTTGAGTGGAGGTTGCTAGGTGTTTCAGGTTGTCACTGAGCACCAAAGTCATCCCACCATTTCTCTGAAAGTAACTATCTCACAAAAATCTGTTTTCATCAACCTTGTTGCCCCTGATCTTGTTTATGGAGCTCTGAGCAGCCCCCAGGATGTTACCACATTAATATTGATCAAGCAGTTGGTCGAGGATTGTCTTCAGAGGTGTGGTCCTTGCAGTGATTTAAACGTGTTGATCAGACTTCTTTGTTGAGCACTTGTGTATACGTATTGGAACCGGCCTGGTGTAGTGTTCTGCGTATCTTTGAAGGCTTTTCATCCATGGCAGGAGCTCTGTGTCGCTCCACTGGGAGCCTAGCAGATTTAGGGAAGGGGAGGACGCTGGAGGGGGCAGATGAGAAGTCTTCCCCTTGCCTGACTGCCACCAGCCCTGGAAGTGCAGAGCTGGCAAGTACATATGGCTCTTGGCATTAGGAAACCTTGCTGGAAATAAAATTAAAATTCCTCTGCTGGACAGGAAATTAATCAGGGCTGAAGGTAGTAGATAGGAGCATAAGCTCCACTCCTTGTTCCTTCACGAAGGACTGTTTTATTATTATGCAAGTGAGATGAAGCGCACAGTGACTGGTGGGGGTTGTGAGGAGAGGAGAGAAATAAAAGAGGTGAACTGGTTCCTTAGGATTTAAACTTTGGCAACAAAAATGTTTTTTATGGCATCTGCTGCCTCTTAGTCCATCAAATGCTGAGCAAGGGAAGCTGCTCAGCCTCTTTTGTCCTTGTTTCTCCAAAGCAGCTTTCATGACAGTGTGATTTCTTCATTCCATAACACTTCCAGATCATCCAGGGTGAACCTGGCCATATGCCAGGTGCCAGGGCTAAGCCATGAGCACAGCCAGTCCCTGCCCTCCAGGAGTTTAGGGGCCTGTAGGAAAGGATATCGGAAAGCATTAAGTCTGCAGAGAGGCAGGCACATGAGCAATGGTGTCGTACCACTTAGGATTCTTTGGCTGAAAAGTCTGAAACAGGACCCAGCAGACTTCAGCAAAAAAAGGAATGAATGGGTGAATGGGAAACTGACCAGTCATGAAGGAGCTTGGGATGGAAGCTCTGGAGATGTACAGAGCAAGAACTAAGGGACTGTCTCTCCCTCAGTCTTGTGAACCAACTCCAAGCAACCCTGGGTCCATGCGCTCAAGATTCGAATTCCCAAAGAAGGTATCTAAAGGACCCTTTGGGCCACTGTCCGCTTTTTGGCTAAGAAAAAGAAAAGACTCGGATAGTCCGACAAAGGTTGTGTGCAATGGCAAAGGGATCTTTCCCCAAAGAGAGAATGAGTGCGAGAGGCGCAGGCACAGGTGTTTACCAGGGCATGGTCAAACAGCTGTTGCTGCGTCTCTTGGGATTTGCTGGTCAGTGAGCCGGTTCTGTTCGGGGTGTGCGCACTGTTGAGCTTGTGATCGTTTGAAGCCATGAAACTTAGAACCACTAGCCTATCGCTGCGTCACCTCACTGGCATTTCTTTCTTGTTCTCTTGATTCCAGTGTGAACAGTCCCATCTCATGAGAGAGCATGAGGATGTCCAGGAGCGGACGACGCTTCGATACGAGGAGCGCATCACGGAGCTCCACAGCATCATCGCTGAGCTCAATAAGAAGATAGACCGTTTGCAAGGCACCACCATCAGGTAGTAGCCTTCACGTCATGCCTTCTCTCTGCCCCTCTGGGCTGTAGCCTGGGTCTTGGGGTTGAAGCCGCCCCTATGAATTATAATATTTTATTTGTAACTCAGACTTTCACGGTTGATACAGTGGTTTCTCTTTGCTTTGTCTGCCACATGCTTTCCCCTTTATTATTCTGTTCTAATTAAGGGTGGCAGTTGGAATCCTCAGTTTATTAGGATGTGGAATCAGAAGTCCAGTGAGATGCTTTATTAACAAGTTCTACACGGAGCCCCTCTCTCTGAGAGACCAGCAGCCCTAGCATGCCTTTTACTCACCAGGTTTGCTCTCGCTGCGTAAACCGTGTGCCTCCGTGGGAGATTTTGAGAGATTTAGGAATGAGGCTTATAATTAAGCATTACATAGCCTTCTAGATAATCTAATAATATTTTGAGCTGACCTCAAGTTGATTTACCAACATGGATTTAGCCTCTTACAAATTCCTACGGTGGGGGCAAGATTTGACCCATCACTGGGGAGAAGGCTGGGCTCAGTGTAAGGGATTGCTTCTTCCTTGCTGGTCGGTCAGTTGGCCCCCAGCCTCCTGCACACAGCACTTGGTGTGTCTGCCCTGCTGTTCAGGGCAGAGGTTTGGCTTTAAGTGACTTACTGAGCGGAGGATGAGAGCTGTTGTCTTCCTGTCTGTGCTCAGGGCACTGCCCTGAAGGAAGCACCTTTATGGAGAAGGAGTGCTTTGTTCATTGAATGTCTGCGCAAGCCACAGGTACGAGCGTTAGAGGCAGCTGCTTTAAACTCTCCCCGCAGAAGGCCTGGGTTAGAAGAAACTTCGGAAGCGTTTTGTCCCAACTGAGAGTCGTAGTAATGACAGGGCTCCTTGATGAGGGTACAGTTGGGCCTGTGTTTCCTGGGCAAAATCGTGGAAACACATGCCCTGAACTGGAGCCACACAATAAATTTCATATTCTAATTTAGAACCTCAAGACTTTTATACTTCATCCTGGTCTTCTGAGTAGATCGTAGGTTACTAATGCATGAGCAGAGAAGAACTTTCAGCCCAAAGAAACGATTATAACAGAGTTAAAGGAGGCTGATAGACTAAGCTGGCAGATTTGTAATTTTCATTAAAACATGTTGCACTTTAAACACTTGAAGATGAAAGAAGGCAAATGGGCTCAGTGAGTTGTGAAAAAACGCATCACACATCACCTGGAAAACTCAATTTCAGGATGCTTAAATTGATGATCATGGCCAAACTGCTTCATGTGAAAATACAGTAAGCTTCTTGACCATAGACATTTATTCATGCCTTTTATTTAAAGGAAAATTATATCTGTGCAGATGTGTCATTAAATTCTGCCAGTTTCCGTTATGTAAATGGGCTGGTCCCTTCTTGAAGTGACTCCCTGAAGAGCTGGAACACATGCAGACATGTGGGCCAGTGAGACAAGGCTCTTCTTGTCCTCCGCACTCAGCGGCTAAGGCATCGCCCCAGCCCCCAGCACACCAGGAAATTTGTTTGCCCGCAGATCCTGTGATTCTGTGACAGGCGCAGTAGCAGCCATTCACCTCGGACGGATTCCGACTGCCCTAGCATACCCAGGGTCTAGAGAATTGATGGTCATACAGTCACATGCAGTGCTGGCAGACTTTCTTGTCACTTCAATCCGAGTCTGACTTAGGAATTTATTAGAAAAGCTGAAAAATTATTAGTAAGGGACTAAGTTTATGTAAACTATGGTATACCCACATTTAAGCAATACTGAATTGCTTAAAGAAAAAAATGTCAGTATTCGTTTTCAGTTTTTATCTCAGGTCACATTCAGAGAACCAGGGGCCTTCTGTGACTTCCTTAGGATACTGTCCCATCTCTTATAGCCGCGGGGCTAACGTAGCCAAGAATCAAATACTGCCCGTGGCTCAGTTCCAATAAAGTCAAAGTCACACATCAGCTCTCTTAGGTAAAGAGTAAGTAAGCATTGATATGAACAAATAAAACAATGAGAATTTGAATGGAGACAGTTGTGTTGATTGAAATCAGTCCAGATTCCTAGAGCCTTATAAACCACACCGAGCTTCCCTTCCTGCAGAAGCAGTCCTTGGCCTGTCGGGTAAGGCTGCCCTGCCTTGCCAGGAGTCTGTAGCCATCTGACCCCAGGCAGGGGTGCCAGGTGTCTTCACGCCCTGCTGCTGCCTCTCCTTTCCTCTTTTAGGCCTGAAAGGAGTTCTAGTTCTTCCTGCCCCAGAGAAATAAGTAGAAATTCCAACCTGGGAAGATGCAGCTAAAGTATGAAAAGATTTCTAAGATTTTGTTCATGTATAGTCACCAAAACTTGGGGGCAATGTGTGTGGGATTAGGACCTACGGGTTCTAGTTCAGGGAGAGAGGAATGCAGTGTTGGGTTGATGGTGAATTTATTGATAAGCCTATTCCTACCAGAAATTCTGGATTCACTGTGTTAGTTCCAATAGTTTGATTAACTGAAAAGTAGACTCGGTGGCGGACTACATTAAACAACACCAAAATGCCAGCACTGCAATAGAGTAATATAGGAGTCCAGAGGCCTCTCGAGTGAGGGAGTTGGGTGGGAGATGACATCGTTAAAGTGGGATCTTTGATGCCACTTAACTCCTGGATCAAGTGTGGGCTTAGTTGGTCACTGTGTCAGGCAATGGGACAGCAGTAGCGATGAAAAAGGTTTCACCTATAGAGATCGTTCAGCCTGGCTCGTTGGTCATAGGGTCTCTAGGACAAGTCTTCATGGGCTGTCTGTGGAAGGTGTACTTGATCTTTCTAAATCAAAAAACTCTGCTCTGGTGAACAGAGACTTGACTTGCCACTGCAGTGGAGACTCGGGGCCTCTTATCCAATTTCCTTTGCCTGGTCCAGCACACTGACCCAGCGCACCTTGGGTGAGGGGAAGACGTGTACATCCCTGCCACAAGTGGGCACAGTCTTCCTTCTCCCCGTCCAAAGAGATGTAAGAGGGAGACTGTGCAGTGGGGAAGAGATAATAACAGTAGTGGGGCAATAAGTGGCTCTGAGCTGACTGACGATAGCCCCTGAGACCCAAAAAACCTATAGGCCATCAGTCAGAGTGGGGATTTGTGAAGGTATATTACCAGTCAGCCCAAACTGCTGTAACAAAATACTACGGATTGGATGGCTTAAACAGCATAAATGTATTTCTCACGGTTCTGGAGTCTGGGAAGGCCAACATTAAGGTGCCAGCCAATTCAGTTCCCCGCTGGGGGCTCTCTTCCTTATTTAAAAAAGGTTGCCTCTCACCCTGTCTTCACAAGGCAGGGGAGAGAGATGAAGCAAGTTCTCTGGTACCTCTTCTACAATATAGGTCACTAATCCCATTATGAAGCCCCCACTCTCATGACCTCATCAAAATTTCCATCTCCAAATATTACATTGAAGGATAGGCTGCAACCTATGATTGGGGCTGGGGGCAGTGGAGAGGACACATTTCAGTCCATAATACAGCACCATTTGTGAGATGACCATTTTTCAGCGCCCTGGAAGCATAGTAAATGCTCCGAACCAACAACAGTGTATGGTGCCCCCTTTTGGGGGAGGGGCCAGAGACCAAAAGGTGGAAGTAGAAGTGGCTCCTCTCATTTGTATACCCAAAACCCCACTTTAAAAAATTGTTGCTTTTCATTCTTGCAACTTTAAGCTCTGCTACTTTAGAAGTCTTGGTTCCCCAGGAACCCCCAGTGACTCCACTGAAGAGTACAACAATGATCCCATTGACCGCCACCAGGCTCTTAACAACAAAGAGAGTTACTGTACTGGCTGGGGTGTTGGGATCATTCAAAAGGAAATTGGATTGTTGCTGTCCAGAGGGGCAGTGAGGACAATGCCTGGAACCAAAGGGGTTCTCTAGTCTGCCTCCTAGAAACTGCCCAGTGGTAAGTTTGTACATTAGAGCAACCTAGAGGAAGGAAGTTATACATATCAACTTAGCCTCATGACCAGTTGCAAATAAGTTAGTGAAACTTACGGTCTAATACTTCTGAAACTTGAAAAGTCAGCATTCATGCCTCCTGCCACTACCAGAACCGATAAGTAGAGACAAGGATTGGATCTTTATGGGAGCTTTATTCAGATGCCAGTGATCTGAGAAGATGGTGGGTTATGTAACCCGAAAAACTGTCTTAACATCTCATCTCAAGCTGACCTTTTTATAAGAAAAAAGGATAGGTAAGGGGCTTGGGGGAAAGGTTAATTGGATAAGAGTTGAAGTCCTGTGTGATTTTCCTAGTATTTCCTTTTGGGTTGATCAACAATTTTTTATCTACATCCCAGACCTTCCCTCCCTGGAACACAGTGGCTTGCAGCTCCCCTGGGGCGCAAAGGTTGAATTGCCTGTGACCTCCTTAAGTCATGCATTCCAGTTCCTGGAATAACAGCCTTTCACATGCATTAGTCACTTAAGCCTATCAAACCAAGACTAAAATCTTTAACTCTTGAGTTTCCCTATCAGTAGGTTATGTGATAGGTAGGTGGATTTGACAGTGAACTAGGAGAGGAGTGATCATTTCACAATGGATGCAGTACCTGATGGGACTTTGGGTTTCCCACTTTGGTGAAGTGAGTTCATTTATATTTGAATGAGGGATAGTTACAGAAGTTTGGTGTGTACTGCTATTGTAATTTGAAAATGTAAGTGTAAGAGCATGTGTATGGTGGTCAAGTAGCCAAGGAGAGTAGACTATCGTAAACACTGTCTGGCACCTGTTACCCTTCCCACCCCCTCTATCCACACTCTGCAGAATCAAAGGGTTTAGACCCTGGGGACTACTTCCCAGACTCCCTGAACATCTGGGTTCTGCCAGTGAGGTGCACTGCCTTGTGTTTGGAAGACAGAAGGGAGGAGGGAGACATTGTCTCTCAGGCCGTATTAGTTGCAGATGATGTACAGGCTTTGGTGACATGAGGTCCTGCATTAGCCGGTCAGACCCTGGAGCGGTGAGCAGTTGTGAAGGCAGCAGCAGTTCCCTGACCTTCGATGGCCAACCTGACAGCTCCTGGGGCCTCCAACCACCCTTCTCTTCTCTGGCCTTTCCAATGATTTTGCTAGCACACAGCTGCCCAAATTAAATCCTCTCTACTTGAAACATCCAGTGTAGTTTGTGTTCCTAACTGAACCCTGCCTAATGCATCCTGAATCCCATCTCCAGGAATAAACAATGAAGATTCTGTATATATGGCCTTCTAAAAATTTTTATTCATGAATATTTTAAACAAATTGGATCATATAGTGCACACTGTTTTGTAATATGTGCCTTTTCACTTAACTGTATCTTATAAGGAACTTTTTAAAATGCTCATCTGACTTGAGGAGATTATATAATTAGATGGGGAAAATGGAAAAATACATCAGTAGCTCATTTTGGATCTGGGTGGGGTGCGGTGGAAGATTTCTAAGCAAATTAGACATGAGATCTTTTTGTTTCCTAAGGAGATTGTTTTCTTTTTCCAAAAGCTACTCTCATAGAAGCATCAGCCTTTCTCTGACCACTCTCGTGAGTAGCCTGTATCTTCTGTTGTAGTTCCCATATGCTCATCAGCCTACTGCTGCCTGGCCTCTGACCCTAACAGTTTGCCAATACTCCTTTAGCTATGGACTGAACTGTGTCCTGGGCAAAATCCATACCTTACAGCACTAAGCCTTCATGTGATGGTATTTAGAAATGGGCCTTTGGGAGATAATTCAGTTTAGATGAGGTCATGAAGACAGGGCTTCCGTGATGGGATTAGTGAACAAGTTTGTACGAAGAGACACTACAGGACACAAATTCACCATCCCCTCTCTGCCCCTACCTTTGACCCCACCCTGTCTGTCATGTGTGGGTACAATGAGAAGGCAGCTATCTGCAAGCAAGGAAGAGAGCCCTTACCAGAAACTGGCCATGGTGGCACCATAATCTTGGACTTCCACCCTCTAGAACTATAAGAAAATAAATTTCTGTTGTTTTAGCTAGTCAGCCTATGGTATTTTGTTACAGTAACCTGAGCTAACATAACTTTTTTGAAATACACCAGTGGGGACTTCGGGTCAAGATGGCAGTGTAAGCACAGACATGGCTTGCCTCTTCACACAACCACATCAAACTTACAACTGAAATATAGAACAACAATCACTTAGAACTGGGAGAAATAGAGTTGAATGGAAGTCTGACAACTACGGAATTAAACCACATCCATCCAGACTGGTAGAAGGGGTGCAGACATGGAATGGGCTGGTCCCGTACCCATGTGTGGTGGACAATAATTCAGGAGGGATATCTCAGGAGCAAGGAATCCTAGCCCCACACCAGTTCCTCAGCCAAGGGATCCAGTGCCAAGAAGGTAAGCCCCCATAACTTCCAGTTGCAAAAACCAGCAGGGACTGAGTCAGTAGAAGAAACTGCTAGAGCTCCAAGCAGTTCCTCTAAAAGAACTCAGACATGAATTCATCTACTCAGACTCACTCCCTCTGAGCTCCAGTACTTGGGTAGTAGCTTGAAAGGCACCAGTGGTGTACTGGAAGAAACAGAAGTCACTGGCATCAAGGCAAGCAGAGGCCATTGTCGCTTTCCTAAACTCTCCCCCTGCAAAGCCACAAAGCCTGAAATTGGTGCCGTATGTGAGACTCCATCAACCTTGCTAAAACTATTTGACCTGCCTTTGGAGATTTCCAGAGACTCTGCCCTACCCAACTTATGGACCCACCCAAGCTGCTTTTCCCTGTGAATGGCTGGTCTTGGCTCATGATGTACAACTTCTTAAATCTTCTCAAACAAGCAACACCTGGCCTCAGTGAGCCCCAAGCCTGGCACTAGCAGCAGCCAACCCAGATGCACAGCTTGGCTTCACCTGGAAATCGCCAGGCCCAACACCAGTAACAGCCATCTCATGTTGTTTTATAGCTCAGGCAGGGTGGCCCTGGGCAAAACACAGGTGGGAGCTGACCTTGGCCTGCACCACCGTGGAAACCCCAGGGCCTGCACACCCATTGGACAACTACAGACCATTTGGGAGCACCACCACCCTGCCCCTGCACAGCTGATCCTCCATAGAGGGCTGAGGTTGGTGGTAAGTAATCACAGCCAATCCTTGCAGCTGACTGTCCTGGGTAAATCCTTCCTGTTGATCTACCAAATAGCAACCAAGCCTTAACTACCAGAGGAAAGTATACTCAGCCCACTCAAAGGGCACACCTTGAGTACCCAGCTTGGGTGATATGGAAGACTGTGCTACAGGACACCTACTACATTAGACCACACTACCAAGACGTAATCTTATGCACCTCCACATAATATATAGAAACAAACACAAGGATGTTGCCAAAATGAGGAGATAAAGAAACATGGCCTAAATGAAAGAACAGGTCAAAACTCCAGAAAAAGAGCTAAACGAAATGGAGATAAGCAATCTATCAGATGCAGAGTTCAAAACACTGTTATAAGGATGCTCAAGGAGCTTAGTGAGGACCTCAGCAGCATAAAAAAGATCCAGTCAGAAATAAAGGATACACTAATTGAAATAAAAAAACAATTTACAGGGAAACAACAATAGAATGGGTGAAGCTGATTTGTAACATAAGGAAGCAAAAAACAACCATTCAGAATAATAAGAAGAAAAAAGTCCGAAAAAATGAGGATAGTGTAAGCAACCTCTGGGACAGCTTCAAGAGGTCCAACATTTACATCATAAGGGGCCAGAAGGAGAAGAGAAAGAGGAAGAAATTGTAATTCTATTTGAAAAATATAGTGAAAAAAATTTTTCCTAATTTGTTGAAGGAAATAGACATGCAAGTCCAGGAAGCAGAGAGAGTCCCAAACAAGATGGATGCAACGGGGCCTACTCCAAGGTGTATCATAATTAAATGCTAAAGTTTAAAGATAAAGTAAGAGTCTTAAAAGCAACAAGAGAAAAGCAGTTAGTTTCGTGTAGGGGAATGCCCGTGAGACTGTCAGCTGACTCCTGAAAAGAAACTTTGCAGGCTAAAGAGCATTGGCAAGAAATATTCAAAGTCATGGAAAGCAGGAACCTACAGGCAACATTGCTCTACCCAGCAAAGCTATTATTTAGAATCAAAGGGCAAATAAAGAGCTTCCCCGACAAGAAAAAACTAAAGGAGTTCATCATCACCAAACCATTATTATGTGAAATGTTAAAGGGACTTATTTAAGAAAAAGAAGATTAAAACTATAAACAGTAAAATGGCAAAAATACATATTAATAATTGAATCTAAAAAACAAACTCAGCAAACACAAAGAACAGAGACAGAATCATGGATAAGGAGAGCATTTTGATGATTGTCAGATGGGAGGGCAGTCGGGGAGAATGGGTGAAGAGGTGAGGGGATTAAGAAGTACAAGTAGGTGGTGACAGACTAGCCATGGGGATGTAAAGTGCAGTACAGAAAGGGAACAGCCCAAGAACTAATATGCATGACCTATGGACATGAACAATGGTGGGGGGATTGCCTGAGGGAGTGGGGAGAGCTGGGAGGGGGACAAAGGGAGAAAATCAGGACATTTGTAATAGCAAAATCAATGAAATATAATAAAAAAAATTTAAAGAAAATACCCGTAATTTCTTAACTGAAAAACCCTGTGACTTTACTTGTTACCAGTCCTTTCCTGCAGCATTTGACCCTGAATCCTCCTTCCTCGTGCGCTCTTCTGGAACCTCTAGGACCCAGTAGGTCCTGGATCTTCTCATCTATCCTTGAGGCCCATCGTCAGCCTTGGGTCTGGCCCTGGGCTCTGTCCCCGACACCTTTCACCTTGAATGACCACAGCCCAGAGAGCACCAACCCATCGTATCTGTGCCACCTTGGCATTGGCACTTAGAATTCTGCTTCCTTGTTTGTTCCTCATTTAGTGACTGAGATGCTTTCCAAAGTCTCTGTCTACTCTAATACAATTCCGTCTCTGAGATCTCAGGCCTGGACCATGAACCTGGCCTTTCAGCCCACCCTTTGACCTGTGTAGTATGTCTGTCTGTCTAGTTTCATGTTGCTGCATCTCAGACAGTATAACCAAAACCTCTTTATCTTCCAGCAAAACATGTTGTTTTGATTAATTTCTGGCCTAAAAGGTAAAAGATACTGAAATTAAAATAAGCCCAGAAAAATAAAATAGATTTCTCTCTCCCCATCTCCCTATGCAGTATACATACTTAGAAGTTCTTGAATATTGATCCTGTATCAGATCTTGTTAAAACTGGTACTCACTGACGGCAAGGATAGCTAGGCTTTCAAAGTTGCACTTGGCAGTTATTCACCAAAATGTTTGTAGATGAGTTTGAGCTTCCTCTGTGTGGTATAAAAATATTTAAAGAGGTAAAATTGAAGAATCAGAACTTTGTTCATCACTGATTCCCTGCTATAGATCCTCTAAGACGGGGTGTATTCAGCCCTTCAAAGGGCCCAATGTAATTTCAACTCCTTAATAGTTAAGGAGTAGTTACATTTATACAGACCTAAAATTATCTTGGTCCTTTGAAAGCAACTGCGAGGCTGATGTGGCCCCCAGTGAAAATGAGTTTAACACCCCTGCTCTAAGAGAACTGAACAGAATGTATTTCTTCCTTATATCTAAAAAATCTTCATTCTTTAAAAGAATAATGGTCACTTCAGGGCAGGTCTACCTTTAATTGTAAGAAAAACGGCATGTGGTTCAGAAAGACCACCAGGGGTTAGCTGGACACAGTTGACTGACGGTTGCTGAGAGAAGCACATGTCCATCTGGGTCTTGTTCACATATCACTCCAATCCAGTGACGGGGCATGAATGCACACCTCACCATTCAATAGATCTGAGGTTTGCTAGTGAAGTAATGTATTTGTCAAATGCAGCTGATTCCATGGTACTTCAGCTTAAGATCTGCAAAGCATGGTAAGAATTATACTTTCATTAGCTTTTCCATTTATGATTAAATCATTTCTCCCCAGCCTAATAAAAAAATGGGGGGAACCACCAAAAACAACTGCAGTCCTGTCCAGGCTGCTCAGTTGGTTGAAGTGTCTTCCCGTACACCAGAAAGGTTGTGGGTTCAATTCGTGGTCAGGACTCAGGCGGGAGGCGCTGATGGATATTTCTGGCTCACGTTGTTTCTCTCTCCCCTCTCTCCCCTCCTTCCTCTCTCTGTAAAATCTAGCATAGGCCCCTATATTGAAGTGTTATTTGTTTGCACTAAATTTAGGAAGTAGGCTGTGATACTAAGTAGTTGCTTAATCTCAGGTAAATTGCTTCACCCTTGACGCTTCAGTTGTGTTATTTGTGAAATAAAGGTGTTGGTTCTGGCTTAGATGGCCTCTGAGACCCCTTCCAGTCTGTCACCCTGTGACTTTTCTGCACCTGCCAATTACCTGTGTGGTGTACACTCTGATGCCTGCCTCCTCAGGAGCGATTTTGTTTTGTTTTGTTGTTTAAGCTCGTAGAGCACTAATTGTTGGAACGCTAAATAGACCAACTGGATGCACTTCACAGATGCTTCGAAGAGAATGAAATAATGTACACTTAGAATCCTGTGAGATGATCCTTTCTATTCCAAGAGCAACACTGAGAACTTTATAATTTCATAGTTATGAAACTACCATAATAGTGTATAATTATCAACATTTATCTGTTTATCACCTTCTGATTTTTGAGGTACATGTGATGGTTTCTTGGACCTTTTCATGTTTTCTTCCTTTTCATCACTGCACTAACAGTGGGTGGTCTTTGGGAGGCATTTTTCCCTCAAAGAAGTAAGGTATCACTCACCAACAGTCAACACACACACAACAGAGATAAGCCAATGATAAAGTCACTTTGAGATGCTGATGCTGTGTCACTGGCTAGACGTCGTTACCAACTTGGTGACTCACTGCTGTACAAGACCGTCCCGAAAACCCACTGAGGACTTTTGCCTTTCTAAAACTGCACAGGCTGGCGGAGTGGTTTTGACTTTTTTGACTTCTGGTCCACTGCTCCTGATGGACCAGCTCTCCTGGATGCTGCGGTAGGGAGAGAAAACCCCCAGCCTCAGTCCCTGCGTGTGCTGCAGTCCCAGACGGACTGCGGTTTTACCAGAGGCCCTGAGAGAATTTGCCATTTCCCAGTCCCAGATCCCAGCTTCCTTTCGGGAATGATGCTGACGGTGATGTTTCGGAGAGCAGGATACACAGCTCGTGTTGTTGTTGTTGTTTCCTAAAGCTGGGGGAAAACAACAGGATTGCAGAAACTTTCTAATATGTAGGCTTTGTTTAACCTTTCCATACCTCATTCTTTGTGACCCAGAACCATGGGTCTTCTTACAAGGCTACTTTTCTGTGCTATCGTATTGTGTGGGCCAAAAAGTTCATTTGTTTTTTTTTTTTTCTTTTTTCATAAAATGGCTCTAGTAGTGCTTTGTTATATTTAACTTCCTTTGAAACAATTTTGTTAAATTGTATTGTGATGCCTGTTATATCGGTGCGCATTTTTAAATGTTATCAGAATTGGTGGATTTTTGTGTAGCCTTTTTAATACTGAAGGTGGGAGAAAATACACAACATTTTCAGCATATTAGGCTTTATTATTTCAAGAAAAGTAAAAACACAACAGAAAGGCAAAAAAAGATGTGTGCAGCATATGGAGAAGGTGCTGTGACTGATCAAATCTGTCAAAAGTGGTTTGTGAAGTTTCATATTGGAGATTTCTTGCTGGACGATGCTCCACAGTCAGGCAGACCAGTTGAAGTTGATAGCGATCAAATCAAGACATTAAATCAACATTACACTCGAGGGAGATAGCTGACATACTCAAAATATCCAAATCAATAGTTATGGGTAAAAATGAAAAATGTGTCTTTTATTTTATGGAAAAGGAACTAAACAAACTTTTTGGCCAACTCAGTACTCATTATGATTACCATAGGGAGACCAGACATGTGTGTGCCCAGCCCCTCCACGTGAGGTCAAGAACACAGACTTCCTGCACTTCTCTCCTGCTTGTCTTATCTGTTTCCATGCATGATCTTGGCAACATTTCCTCCTTTCCGTGAATTCCTAGACCACGTACATTTTATCTTTATCTCTACCATGTAATTCTAATTATTTGCCTCCTTCACTACAATAAATTCTCCTTTTGATCAAAATTGCCTGCTCCACAAGTGCTGAGTGCCCCGCCAGCCTCGTGTTTCCACTGCACCCCATTTGGGTTTCAGCTGCACTTACTCCTCTCCCAGCCTCCACATGTTCACCTTCGCGGGCTCCACTGAGCCTTTACATGCGCCCTTCCACCCACACGGCCCATCTGAAATCTACTTGTCTTGAGATGTGTCTTCAGTGCTGCTCCATCCAGGAAGTCCTCCCTGGCCATGCCCCCCGACCCCCGCAGCCCCACATGCACCTCCTGTATCCACGACAGCATCCTTCCCAGGTTAGACTGAGTTGTGAACATACTTGATTCCCAGAAGACAGCACCCATCTGGGCTTTGCTTTCCCCTCTTTGTTTTGGTGCTCAGAGACGTCGAATGAGGATTCCTCGTTTTCAGTTCATGGCACTGAAAGCCTTCTGGCTCAGGTGAGTGTGGTATAGTTCTCCAACTGTGCTCCAGCCTCAGTAAGGAGTGTGCCCTGCGACCAGCACTTCCTTCTCGCACCCCTTCCCTGGGCACTCCCTTATAAAATTCATCCTAAGTATCTCTAGAAGTAATTCCTTACAAAGCAGAAGTTTTGGCAGGCACAGTATGTTTGGAACTTGCCAAGCCAGGAGGATTTAAGGTGGCTTTTTAAAGACTTTGCAAATGCCATTATACCATAGATACAGCAGCAGAATTTTTCTGGCGTTCTTAGCTGCAAAACAGTCTCAGCCAAGCTGACGCTGATTGCGTTGGCCTGCAGCAGAGGTAATTGATTCATTATACACAAAATTTCCTGTTAATGGAAATCAGAACTTTAAGTGCTGATTGAAAGGAAAGCTGATATATCAGGACACAATTACCCTCTATACCAAATACGACAAGACTCTTAAGAGTGCTTTTTAATTGTTTTATCTCCTAAGCCTAATTATTGTTAGCCTTGCAGGTGTCTAATAATTAACTTAGTCATAGAACATTAAACCATGTCCTTTTGTCTTCACCTCTCCCATTCTATTTCATATTTTGCATGTCTGAGTTGGAGCTTTTTATCTGCTTCGAGTCCATACAGATGTGGGTGGCTTTTATTAAAAATACCTTATAATGCAGGAACTCAGCCGAATCCCTTTTCTGGGAAGAGGAGGATTTCTTGAGAGAACCAAGAAGTCTGAAGAGATCTTCACATTTCTGTAGTTTGTAGAGGTGCCTCCCAAGCTTATAATGACAGTTGCCTCTCCCCCAAGTTCCAGAGATCACCACTCACCATCTTGGCTGACCCAAACCCCGAGACTACAGACTGTCTGCATACACACACACAGAGTCAAAAACTAAAGGGAACGCCAGGCCGAGAGGATTTCCACTCGTCCCAGCTTTCTTCATAGACACCCTCCCCCTGGGGCTGCACAGACACCCGTGGGCTTTCCAACCTCATAATTAAACCCACTGACAGTTTTCTCTTCCAGCTCACTTGCAAAATAAATGCTTCCATGAAGGTTCATTCATTTTGCTCTTCCCATGTCCATGACCAGTGTGTGTGCAGTGATGATTGTGGTGGGGGGGGAGGAAGTGTGGTGTGCCTGGAAATACATACTACAATTTTAAGTTTTCTTAGCTTGCTCATAATTAATTCAGAAACCAAGGATTGAGGGATCCATGAAGGGCTGAGAAGGGATGGGTGTTCTTGTGCTAATGAACCTTACTGCATTTTAACATCCCATTGGTAAATCCAAATCGAATGGAAGGAGATTCACCATGGAGTGGTGTTCTCTCTCACTGTTTTCATTTTTCTCCCCACTCCCTCCTCTTTTTCTGTTCTCTAACTGTACCTACTTTGGGGGAGACTAAGTGTGGTATTTGTCAGACATGTGATCCGTATACCTCTCAAAGCGTCCATTTTGTTCTGCACAGATGGGGTGCTGGCTCTCCGGCAGCTCTGGCCCCAGTACCCCCTTAAGTGCTCCTCCAAAAGAAGGCCTGCTGTGGGGACCCTCCCGGCGACAGGACGTGCCATTTCTGCTCCCCGGGCTTCATTATTTTGCTCACTGTCGCATCAGTGCTAGAAGTCTTAGTTCTTCACCTTGGAATTTGAGGGGATGAGGAATCTGATTTCTTCAGGAGATCTTTGAAAGGGAAAAGTTTCGTCTATCGGCTGATTCATCTGTCAGCCGACGGATGAATTTCGTTACGTGTATGGGCATGTACGTGGACACAGATGTAAACTTTCAGCTACACATACTAACCATAGATGTGACCATCTATTTGGCCTAAAGGAACCCTGGTAAATGGTCTGGGAGTACGGGGAGATCTATCTGTCTCTCTGTGAGTGTCTCTTACTTTGTCCTTAAATGACATATTCTCTAGGAATTCGTCTTTTATCTCTGTAAGTGGTGACCGACTCTTTTTCTCAGGGAAGAAGATGAGTACTCAGAGCTGCGATCAGAACTCAGCCAGAGCCAGCAAGAGGTCAATGAGGACTCTCGAAGCGTGGACCAAGACCAGACCTCTGTCTCCATCCCTGAAAACCAGTCCACCATGGTCACTGCTGACATGGGTGAGTCTGCCTGCCATCACCGCAGTCTGGTTTCCCCAACAGGAATTAATAGAAACATGAGGCAGCCCAAATTAAAATCTAATTAGTCACGGAGTTTGGTGAGTAGATGAAGGCACACCCATTTCAGTCCCTTACACACCACTGTGTTGGTCAAATTTTAACTAAAGAGCTGAATTAGCTTTCTGTCCTGATGTTTGTGAGTCAGACTTGTGTCACCTCTATTTGAAAAATCTGCAAGTAGGGAATGGCTTATAAAGGCTATTGGAAGGCTCCGAGTTACAGTAAAATCCTGATTACGGTGGCAGGAATGGGAAGGCTAGAATGAGTGGTGACACGCTGCAGCTGGACCAATAGCAACTGTTGGGTGAAGAGGAATCCAAAGTGGCTCTAATATGTTGATCCTGAGTGACTAAGAGAATGATCATATTCCTTAGAAGGAATATTGGTTTGGAAATGAATTGGGAAATAGACATATTATGTTTGAAGTTGTAGAGAAACCTCCATGTGGAAATAAATACCTGGTACAGTGTTCATATGATGTGTTTTTAAACTGCAGGTTATGATCCATTAGTGGGTCTTGAAATTATATGAAAAATAAAATATTTTTTAAATGAAATCAAATAGGGAAAAATAGAATGACAGTATTGTTTCATGAAAAAATTATTTGTTATGTGTGTATATGGAATAAGCTGCCAAATGAAATGTCCTGAATGTGTGTTGCAGTCAGAATGTTGCAAAACCACTGTTCTGCTTGGAGATGCCTGGTTGGCTGTCTGGAGAGATTGAGGTTGAGCATGAAGGCTTTGAAGTTGTAAAGTAAGATCCCTGTGATCCAAAAGGTGTGGAGACAAAAAGGGAGGAGACCCGTATCTTAGGAAATGTTCACATGCAGGGAGAGATGGATGAAGGACCGGAAGAAGGAAGAGTAAGATCATGCAAGATCTTGTAGACTGTGTGAGAGAGTTTGATCTTTATTCAAAGATCCATAATAGTCAACTAAAGATTTTAATAGTGGGCGGGGGAGGAAAAGACCATCAGATTACACTTTGAGTCAATCACTCTGAAGTGGGGAGAAAGAATCAGTGGATCAGGAGTGAATGGGGGAGGCCAACTAGGAAGCCAGTGAGAAAGTGCAGGTGGGCAAGATGGTGGCTGGGCTGTAGGGTGGTGGCCACTGAGAGGTAGGAAAGCAGGTGGGTGGAGAAAAGGCATGAAACAGTAAGATGTGGCCAAAGGATCGGAAACAGAGGAGGAGGTGTGTGTATGGACATGTCCCACATGTATGTGTCTGCACTGCACAGCGGGTGCACAGGGGGTGGGGCCAGTCACAGGAGGATAGGAAAAAGACCAGTTGGTTTGTTTTGCTTTCAATTTTGTTTTGTTTTGTTTTGTTTGTGGGCAGGGTGGGGTGAGATGGAGATCATGTATTTTGTTTGGACATAAGTTTGAGACATCTGGAGATTTCTGGGTGGAGATGCTTAAGAAGGCAGTAGGTGTGTATAAGAAGCTAAGAGGAGAGGTGCAGGCTGAAGAAAAGCAGCCAGGAGACATCAGGTTGTTTGCAGATAGTTACCGAAGCGATGGAAATCTATGGATAGAGTCGAAAGTGCAGAGAGCCTGGACACTAAGCCTTGGGAGTCACCAGCTGATAGGGAGACTCAGCAGGAGCTCACTGGCAGGGGTGGGCACGTCATCGTTTTGGTCTGGGTTTAGACACGCCTCCTCCGGAAGCAGCTCACGAGCAGCACTGTGCAAGCCCCTGTGCTGACTGTGTTGCTGCCCCACTGGATCCTTCCTATGTCCCACTGAATTTTAAATGGTGTATTTCTATTTCGTTGCTTGACCGGCTCTTCCCACTACATTCTACTTGGCAGAAGCTTGCTTGTTTTATCTACTCGTGTATCTCCAGAGCCCCACTACAGGGCCTGGCATGTCGTGTGTGTTCAGAAATACTACTCTGGACGAAAGGGTGAAGCAATCAACCAACACACCGAGCAGTCAGGCAGGCAGAGCTATACGAGGGCAACGAGGGCAGTGCTGTCTGGAAGCTGGTGGGCAGAAAGGGATCTAATAAGGAAGAAGGGTCAGTGGGCTGGACTGCTGCTAAAGCCGGATGAGATGGATGTAGCTCCATCACAGTCACTGAGAGCTGATACCGACTGAGCTAGACAGAAATGCTTGAGGGGTAGGGACACCTTCCCAGTCTCGGGGTCTTGGCTTCAGGCAAAACTGCCTCTCTCAAACCTGAATCTAGACCCCGGCCCAGCCGTGGCCCCCAGTCTCAATGCTAAGTCACACCAGCCTCATAATCTCTAACCCTGTGGCCCCAAGCTTCTGCCCTCTACTTCCGGCCTTAGGCAGACAGACAAGTGCAAGCAACCAAAAGGTTGCCAGTTACTACAGAGATGTTCCTGCACTGATCCCTCCGTTCGTGTCTCTGAAACTATGTTCTGTGAAATTGAGTAAGTGGCCCATGCTCCAACACAGTTTCTTACTCAAATAAGGTTGGGAAATGGAGGGATAAAGCCACTTAAATGGGCCAAGGGCCTTTTCCATCTCTTCCTTCATTAAAAAAAAATATGTTCATTACAGCGGGTAGTAGCATGTAACTGAGCTTCTGGAGGGAAGGAACCCTGTCTGCCCAGTGCCCGTAAACATCCTCCGCCCACAATGGGGACCTTTATTCGTTTTTTCAGAAACTCACGTAGAGCTGTGTCAGGGACTAGGGATACAAGAGATATTCTGCCGTCAGATGACTGTACACTCGTGCTCCTATCCCTCCCACCTAGAGGGACATCCCAACTTCTTACCATGGACTACAGGGCCCCCAGAACCTGGGCATTCCCTCCCCAGCTATCTAGCCCCATAGTTTCTTCCTGTTCTGCCTTCACTGGCCTGCTCACTGACCCTCAAAGCTGACCAGCTTCCTTGCTTCAGGGCCTCTGCAGTCGCTGTTCCCCTGCCCACCTACCCCTTCCTACAATCCGCCTTGGCTTTCTCCCACAGCCAGTCTTCTCTCATCGGAGGCCATCCCTGAGACCTCTTGGTGGAGGGCAGCATTCGTGCTCTCACACTTGCAGGCGTGCTCTTCCCTTGCCTGCTTTCTGTGGCTTCATAGCACTTAGCACTGCCTGATGATGTCATGGTTTGCGTTTGTGATGTTTTGCCCCTGATCCTGATGTTTTATCAGGATCTCCTGCTACCTTGAGGCTCCACATGGACAGCTATCCTGCTTACCAACATAACAGTCCCGCACATAGTAGGCACTCAAATGTGTGAATAGCAGTAAATGCCATCTTGGAGCTCACAATTCTTTGGGGTATGTAGATGAAGAGACAGGGAGTGACCAACAGTGGGTGGACAGGGCCCCTAGTGATACCCTTGGATGGGAGCATTGGAGAATGAGTCGCATTTAAGGTACATTTAAACTGAGGGACAAGTGGGGACAAGGCAGGTGAAGAGCAGGAGGCAGGAGGAAAGTGCTGTGGGCACAGGCCCGCCCGGCCAGGGCCCCAAGGAGGGAAGGCCCTGGGGACAGCACGGAGGCTCTTTAGGGCTGCAGCAGAGGGCGTTCCCTGCGTGCGTGCATCGGAACTGGACGTCCGGCTCCTCTGATTCCGCTGCCATTTTCCAATTAAACTGCTTCAATCGGGAAGAAAGCTTCCATATATAAACACCATTATAGGAAATCATTAAAAAGCAGCCATTTCATTACAGTTGCTGTATCTGCAAACATGCATTCGCAACCCAGGGGTTTCCTTGAGCTGGATTTTATGTGCAAAATTTGCTGCCATCTGTTTGCTGATCTCCATTTAAGATAACAGGAGTAAGTCCAGCCTCTTCCTGGCATTAAAAACGTACTTTTGTCTTAATAACTGCGTCCATCAGAGCCAAGGGTGTCCCTTCAGCAAGCAGGCTCCTCCTGGTCACTGCTGTCAGGGCCTGGAGGAGGAAGCTGGCAATTTAGAAAGTGTTCTGACACCTGAGCGGTCAGAGAGAGGACAAAGGTCCCAGTAAGGTCTCATTTCATCTTAAAGTAAGTTGTGTTACCTCTGTTCAAACCTAGTCACACAATTGTTTGGAAAATAAAGGTAATTAAATGGACAAAGGCAAAGGTGGAAACTGTGGCTTGGGATTTTTGTTTTCTCAGTTTGGCCAAGAGTTCTAGTTAAAAGAGAAGTTGGAAATAATAGGTAGTGTGTGTTGCTCACTTATTTTGTGTCGAGCATGTACGTGCATCCTCATGTTTAATCCTCAGATTCGAAGGAGGCCTTGTAAAACTCCTCATTTATGAAGTTGGGATAACAGAGTTCGGAGGGGATAAGTCACTTGTCCAAGGCTGTACAGCTACACAATCCTTTGTGTTGTCACCGCTGTGTTTCTGTAGATGGCTTTGCTCTGTCTGATACGTCTGTGCTTGAACCATGAACCGCGCCAGTGGCTGGCATGCTTCACTCGCTGCGGTCCTTTGAGGTCTCCCGTGCTGACGGGGGAGTTTAGGGAGCAGCTGTGTGATCACAGCACCTGGCTAATAGCAGAGTGTTTGTTGTTGATCGAGATTCTGCAGATCTCAATCTTGGAAACAACACTCTTAGACTGAATGATCCTGGGTGCCGTAATGGAGCAGAGAGCACAGATGTGCACACACAGGCTCGCCGCATCATGCGTGTTTGCACATGTGCAGTGTCCTCACTAGCAGGCTGTTTGTTTTCCCTACTCTGTTAACAGAACAGCAAAGCTTGTCAGAAGCAGCTGTTTGTAAAACAAACAAAATCCCTGACCCGGTGGAACTTTGCACAGCCTGTGATGTGTTCTCCAGTATTTTGAGGTCTCTTCCAGTTTTAGGGGAGAAATTCTTACTTTTCTAGAATTTAGCAATGCTGAACCACTTATACCCTTAGGGCTAAAAGGAAGCATACGATGCCTTCCTTGCTGTTGCGATCATTTCGATGGAGATTTCCTCCTTATGAGCTGTTTTTGGAGGACAACCAAGGAAGAATTTACACATGAAACCTGGTTCTTTGGCGCTGCTGTGACTATGAAATATGTTTAACGTTAAAGCCAGATTTTTCCTGGCTTAATGGCCGATGAGCCTTAATGGCTTCAGGAAAAATGTTCCAAAGTGTCAAGCAGCCACTCCCAGTGGGGACAAGGGGGGTTGGGACTGGAAAAGACAGCCCTGCCTCCTCCAAAAAACGATTTCTGCAGACTCAGAGATAGTGTTTACAAAGGCAAGGCAGCCTGTCCAGAAAAAACTTGCTTTTCATTAGGAATGAGGTGGCAAGATGGTCATTCATCCCCCAGCAAAGAATGTTTAGATGAGAATCAGGTTGTTTGTAATCTGATTCTGAAACTTTGAGGAACCAGTCCACAGGTTGCAAAGGTTAGACTGGACTGAAAATGACACCCTGGCTCATTGACGTAGCAGGCCGAGCCCCCTGCTGCCTGTTCTCCCTTTTCCGTACTTCAGTCAGGCAACTGAATTTCTCCCACGGGACTCTCAGTGTTGGGAAGGAAGTCTTAGAAGTTTCGAACTTCGGCTCACCAGAGGGCTCTCTGGGCAACCCTGCTCTTTCTCCCGGGGAGCTGGGCCAGGCCCCGTGAGCCCTGTCTGCAAATGGAATCAGGGCTGAGGGACAGAGAAGTCCGCATAAAATCACTCCAGGACTGTCCTTGGAGCGAAACCAGACTTGGAGCAGGAAAGATCATTGTTCCACTTCACTTTCAGTTACTTTGGAATATTTCCCTCAAATTCAGTTCAGTTCAGTGCAGTTCAAAGAGACTTAGGCTGTAAGATAGGAATGGAAAGGCGTTGGTCCTCACCACATTTATTCAAAAGGAGTTCCCATAACCGTTGGCATTCAAGAACTCCTTTTCTGAGATATAACAAGCAGGCCTTATTTTCTAAACAGACTGTGTCTTCTCAGGTTAGTGACCTTTGAGAAGAATGGACAGAGGCGAGGCAGGGGCAGGTGACGGCGGGACCTCAGTGGGCAGTGAGGGGGCTGGAGCGTGCCCTTTGCATGTGCCTCTGGTTCTGCAGGACAGCTTCTCAGAGTTACAGGTCCAGAATCGCCTTCAAGGCCTTCCCCAGATTGCCAGATTGTACCCCTTCCGTACCTACAAAGGTTTCCTCATATCTTCTACAACACTGGGTATTTTCTTATTCTTAAAGCTATGCCGATTCAGGTGACTAAGAGTCAAATAAGAAAAATGATTATATGTGAACTTGAACTTTTCTTACATATGTGTTGTTGGAACCTTTCTTTCTAGAAGCAACTGCCAGAATGTTTATACCACAGAGGTCCCTGGTGGGGGTGGGTGGTGACTGGGAATTCTGTGGTGGGGCCGGGGCAGCTAGAGAGAGGTTGTGCTGAGGGGGTGGCAAGCAGCTGGGGTTCACAGCCTCCGGAGCAAGGTTTTGTGGCTGTCATGTTAGGTTATCTTTCTTGCACTTTCACGGTATCTAAGACCAAGTTTACTGTTGTAGAGAAACAAACTGTGCCAAAACTGCAAATTGACAACAGCAAAAATGAAGACAAATCTCCATCTGATAAGACTTGGCTTAGATAGAAGTCTTGAAAATGCAACCTCGTTTTCTTTGGGAAAGAAACACAGAATAGGCTCTTCCTCCCGGTGAGGTTGGGGCCTGGCGGGGTGGCATCTGGCAGCTCGCTCTTCTGGGCGGGATCCCCCTGATCTGTGCCTGCGTCCTGGGGATGACTTGGGTGTGGCAGTGACTCTTTCAGGAGAGCGTTTGTGTTTTTCGGAGCTGCACGGAGAATCTGAGCGTTGTAGCCATCTCTGAGTTAAATGTAGACGTGAGCATGTGCACACTATGTTAGACTTTCTCGCCTTGAATGATGAGGCATTTGTTTCCCCCTCAACTTCTTACTTTGAAAAACTTCAAACGTAAAAGATTGAACAAACCCCCTAAACCTTACTTTGTCTGGATTCACCAGTCGTTCACATTTTGCCACATGTGATTTTGCACACACTCAGACATTTTTTTTCTGGGCCATTTGAAAGTCAAGTCACACAGTTCACTAATGGAAATGCACAATATTTTCACAGCAACATGATAATATGTGGCAATATTCATACTCTTTGGACCCATTTATTTCATTTCTAGGAATTTCAGGGAAAATATCTATGATATGCTCCCAAAAATGATGGTTTCCAAATTTTGGTAGTCATAAAAATTATAATGTAAGAAATACTTGGGGGAAAAAAACACAATAATGGTATTACGTAAAGCATGATCCATGTCATAGAAAAAGATGTAGATAAATAGTTAAAATGCTAAAAGCAGCAAAATGAGGTTGGAGGATTATGGATCATTTTTATTTGCCTCTTTGAACTTTTCTGTTTAGCACCTTTATTTAGAATGAACATTTATTTTCTTTAATAAGAGCCCTTTAATAATGTTCTTAGAAAACATTCTTTCCTCTTGATCTCCCCCGGCCCCCTATTTAGCTCCATTTCTCACCTCCCCTAGGGTTCAAGGCCTGACCCAATTCTTCCACTCAGTGCCCCCTGCAGCCTCGCCCCACTTCTGTTTAGAATCCCTACCTGTTTATGTCTGCCTCTTTCTTCATTTTTCCAGGTTTATCAAAACCTGGCATACAACATTGAGCTTAAGGTGACATACAACATTGACATACAACATACAACATTGACATACAACATTGAGCTTAAGGTGTACAGCATAATGACTTGACATACATATATTGTAAAATGATTACCCACAATAAATTTAGTTAATATTTATCACCTCAAAAAAAAAAGTAACTTACATTGTGGCACCCCACCCTGAGTGTATCAGCTTGAGCCTCTTGAGAACAGGGACCTTCTCTTTTTAACCACAGTACCTTTGTCACAGCCAAGCACTTTAACTTAGACAGAACATTGTAGAAAAGTCCACATGCAGATTGCCCCACTGTTCCCACACTGTCTTCTGTTGCTCTTGTTTAATCTAGGATCCAGCAAAGCTCACACATTCTGTTAAGTTACCATGTGTCTTCACTCCCCTTTCATTCCTACCTTTCACAGTAACATTGACATTTTCAAGGAGGCCAGGTTAGTAGTTTTACACAAAGTCTCCTAATGTGGATGCTCTGGTTGTTTTTTTACTGTTAGATTTGAGGTTAACGTATTTCACAAGAATATACATGGGTGATGATGTGTCCTCCATACTGTGATGCAGCAGGAGGTTCATGTATCAGTTTGTTCGTTATTGGTGCTGTCGAGGTGTTTCTGAGCTATAATGCCATGGTCATTACCCTTTCGTCTTTGGCAGACACGGGCACTGTGTTCCTCACACGGGGTAACCTCAGTGGGTACTCTCCTTCCCTCTCAGGCCCTCTGGCCTTCTCCCACTCAGGCCTGGAAGTCAACTATTCTGTGCTATCATTTTATCATTTTCTATGTTGTTTTGTTCAGTTTTGCTTATTTTTCATTGGAGTTAGGGTCTTGGTGTACACAGAGTGGAAAGGATTGCTAAGGAGAGCACACCAGCCCTGCTCCAGTGGTTCAGTTGGTCGGAGCATCATCCATGCACCAGAAGGTTATGAGTTTGTTCCCCAGTCAAAGCACATACCTAGGTTATGGGTTCAATGCCTGGTTGAAGCGTGTATGGGAGGCAACCAATCAGTGTTTCTCTCTCTCTCCCTCCACTCCTCTTTTCTCTCAAACCAATAAACATATCCTTGGGTGAGGGTTTAAAAAAAAAGAAAGCGCCAGCCGTCTCGGCTGTTGCCTTAGAGCCACTGCAGGCTCTGAGCTGTGTCATCCCTGGGACAGCGCATCTGCCTCTCGCAGAACATCCGTGCGGATGCTGGGAGACTCTGCCACTCTTTCCTCCACTCGAGATGCTCCGTGAGGCTCTGCAGCAGGTGTGTCTTAGATTTGATGATACTTGGTCAGTGAGCAAGCTAACAAAAACTTGATACTTTTAAAAGCTGACTTACAGAAAGTCTTTGATTTCTTTTACACATTCAACTCATGTGGCCTTGACTGAGCGCCACTCCACACCCAGCGCTGAGTGTCTGGGAGCAAACACATGGCCAGATGACAGTCACAGCTCCCCAGGGCTGGGCTTGGGATGGTCACCATGTCAGTTAAGAAGTAATTATGGGCAAGGTGATGCCCCAAGGAAAGAAGTAAATATGAGACTATAGGAAATCAGGGGAGGCTTCTTGGAAAAGGAGATTTCAGGGAAAATCTTAAGAAGAGCCATTGTGAAGAGAACTAGGGGCTTCCAAACTAGCCGATATGTGAGCACCAGCTATGAAGTGAACATCAAGCCCAGGAGTATGAACATTGTGAACCATATTTTGAAGCAGATTTGTTCTTATAAATATGCACTGCGCAGAATTGGGTAAAGCAGGGGACGGTTTGTAACACCTAGCCCATTTAGTTATACTTTCATTTGTGATAGGGGTTTCATAGCAGGTTAAAAAACAAAACATTCTTTAAAAATGATTCAAGCCCTGGCTGATATGGTTCACTTGGTTGGAGCATCATCCCATAAACCAAGAGGTCGCAGGTTCAACTCTTGGTCAGGGCACATGCCTGGGTTGCAGGTTTGGTCCCTGGTCAGGGCATGTACAAAAGGCAACCAACCACTCAGTATTGTTCTCTCACTTCAGTGTTTCTCTCCCTCTCTCTTCCTCCCTTCCCCTCTCTCTAAAATCAGTAAGCATGTCCTTGGGTGAAGATAAAAAAGAAATTTTAAAATGATTCAAAATGAACCAATTCTGGTATAGTTATTTATTTTTAAATTTTTATTTATTGATTTTACAGAGAAAGGGAGAGAAAAAGAAAGAGAAACACTGATTTGTTGCTCCACTTATTTATGCCTTCAATGGTTGATTGTTGTATATGCCCTGATCGGGAATCAAACCCACAACCTTGGCGTATCAGAATGACGCTGTAACCAACTTAGCTACCCTGCCAGGGCCGCTATGGTTTATTGTGTGTAACTCCAGGGGTAGGCCTAGTTGACTCTGAGAGGAAAAGAGGAAAACCAGCCCACCAGGGTGTGTTTAACTGAGACAGAAGGCTTATTTGGTTTAATTTTCATAGCCAAGTACATGTCCAAAGTACGTGGGTCTACTCTTAAACAGCAACAGACGAACCCAAGGCTCTAGATTCTCATGAGAAGAATATAACCTGAGCAGTCTTTTCTCCAGCTCCTGTCAGAGTCTCACTAGGAAAAGTTACACTTAGAAAGCACAGCAAAAGCAGGCCAGCCAAGTCTGGGAGAGGCGGCCGCAAATGGCAGTGAGGGAAGTGCCCAAGCGTGGAGCACCGTGGCCAGGCCGAGTCCAAAGGGGCAGCTGCTGGCCTCTGCATGGACTGTCATCATGTATGGAGCAGGGCCCAGTGAGGCCAGACCTTCTAATTTAACAAGAATAGTCATAAATTCTAATGGTTTTTAAATGTTGGCAATTCATTTAAAAACTGTTAAAAAAAAGTGGGGGGGGGCGCTGTGCCAGCTATCAAACCTTGCCCTCCAAACAAATCATCTTGGCTGCAGGTGGCTCATTTGCATCCTCTGGTCGAAGGGAGATGTCCATTTCATTTATTCTTCTGTGTGCTCTCTTTCATCTCCATAGCAAATTAGACAAGTGGAAGGCAGGGTGCCAAGACTGAGCTTAGTCTTTCCAGAACTCCTTTTGCATTGTACTTTAATGGTCTACAGCTTAATTTTAATTGACGGTTTGTATAAGAAGAAAGCCTATGAAATCTGCATATGCGTGAAACTGGCTGAGGAGACTGGCAGTCCCGTTGCTTCACACCACATACGAGGCTATGTACCTAAATTCTTCTAGCGTCTATTGCTAAAAGCACACAGTCTCCCTTGTGAAACTGGAGTGCTTCCTCCTTCCTGACAGGAGATAATTCATTTTTGCTCTGGCTGCCAGGAAGCTCATGTCATGGCTAAGTGGAACAGTCAGCCCAACAGCTGTTCGCTTTTGTTTGCTCCCTCAGCCTCTCCCTGGGCCTAATCACTGTTTTCCTCTTTGTTTGATACATGCAACCTCAGACTCTTCTGTGGAGCGAGACATTAAGAACCTCTGTTAGAAGAATGTGTGTTTGATATGAATGGCGTCCTCTGTCTCTGGACGTGAAGCGGCACCAGTACCTTTCCTACATACAGCACAGCACAGCCAGGGTCTGCCTCGGGGTCCCACAGCCTCAGGGTCCCACAGCAAATGTGCCGTTCAGAGGCAATACGTACATCCACAGAGCTGTGCGACCAGCACCACTGTCTATTTCCAGAACTTCCTCACCCCCCCAAACAAACTCTGTATCCATTCAGCAGTATTGCCCCATTTCCCCATGTCCTTCAACCTACTGTGTCTCTATGAATTTGCCTGCTCTGGGTACCTAATGTAAGTGGAATCATACAATGTTTGTCTTTCTGTGACTGGCCTTTTTCACTTAGGTTAATGTCCTCAAGGTGCATGCCTGTGGTGGCATGTCTGAGTTGCCTTCCTTTTGAAGGCTGAATGCCGTTCCATCGTGTGTGTACCACATTTTGTCTGTCCATCCATCGATGGACGTTTTGGGCTATGTCCACCTTTTGGCTGTTGTGAATGATGCTGCTATAAACGTGGGTGTACAAGTATCTTTTTCAGTCCCACTTTCAGTCCTTTGGGGTACAGACTAGAAGTGGGCTTGCCACATCACGTGGGAGTCCCGTCTTTTCTGAAGCACGGCCTTACTGGTTTTCACAGCGGTTACACCATTTTTCATTCCCACCAACAGGGCACAATGGCTCATTTCTCTGCAGCCCTGCCAACACTTGCTATTTTCTGTTGTTTTTATAGAGTGGCCATCCTAATGAGTGTAGGTGATACCGCATTCCAGTTTTGATTTGTATGCAAGGCACCTTTTGTTCATTCCAGAACACACTTGATCCCTTGTCTCCACTCTTTTGCTCTTCTGACGCCTTCACTGGCACCTGTTACCCTTTGTAGACACTGCAGCCCCTCGGCCTTCAGCACTGACACTGTAGTCCGGAAGGGGCCGATTGTGCAGGCTGTTACAGGGCCAGGGAGGAGTTCAGGGTTTTTCTCAGTCTTTCTTTGGATGAATACCCCGCAGATTCTGAATGATAAACCCACCTGCATGGATCGGCACTGGTACCAGGTGGATGGTGATGAGTGCCGGGGGCTATGTGCCAACACTCCGTCAGGGGACCCAGAGTGTTCGCTTTGGCCGCTCGTCCACTTTGTTCTGTGAGGATCCAAACAGGGAACAGTGACAAAGGACATCCAAGTGCCATCTGATCATTTGTGGGGCTTGTATACAACCACAGTGCCGAACTCCTTGGACAACAGACTGGAGTGTGTGGGGTCATCATTCAACCTGTGTTTTACCCATGTGGCTTCCTAAGGCCAAAGAAAACATTTATATTCCTTCTTGGTTTGACAGCAAGATGCTCATTAGCGGTTTACAGGCCCTATGTTAATTCAAATACCCTCCTTAGTCCCCCTGTTTCTCTGTTCCGTACTTGGATCGTATTCTGTACAGTTGCTTTGCCCAGGGTGGTGGTGGTCAGCTGAGAGAGGGAACTGTGGCATGTGCCTTGCACAACTGCAAGCCTCTCAGAAGTCGAGAAGAGTGTCACTTATCTTTGTACCCCGCTGCAGGCCTCAGGCCAGGCTCAGCAGTGGTTTGGAGAATGAGAACGAAGTGTTCGTTGGATGCCCACACCTTCTTCCGGTTCTCTATGGCCCAGCATCCTCAGGACCCAGCCTGGCTCCACCTCCTCCTGAGAGCCCATCAGCAGCCGTGTGCGATGCGAGTGTTGCATGGGGGCGCTGTGCTGGGGGGTCCCCAGGGAATGGCCGAACAGAGCGTCTTTCCTTCTCATCCTCCTCATAATCACTTAATAATGCAAGTACGGTACTTCAGGGGGGTGTGTTAACTTTAATTCAGGGTCCCCGGAAAAACCTTGTACCTCGAGGTACATGAGCATTCCAAGAAACTTCTCCAGCTATTGTGCTGGAATTAAGTATGCTCTGGAAATAGTTCCACTGGCATCTGGGGTCGCCAAGCAGTGCTGCTCTGGCCCTGGCCCCCCTTGCCGGGGGCTGGGGGTCGGTACCTGCCTTCCATCTCCAGAAGGCCTTCTTCCTGAATCCTTATTAACTCAGGGCATAATCCGTCACAAGGACAAAAAGCATAAGGTTGCTATAAAACATGCTGCTATGGACAGAGTCTGTGCCTCTAGTCTTGCCGTCTCTTAAACACATAATGATGTGACATTTATATTTGTTCAGTTAGAATGATTATTGATTGCCTACAGTATTTGGAGATACAGTGGTAAGGAACATCACAGTCCCTTCTTTCGTGGAGCTTACATTTTACCAGAGAAGAAATAATAAGCACATAAGTCAGATCAAATAGTGATTGATGCTGTGAAGCATAATAGGGCAGGGACTGTGCACAGAGAAGAGATGAAATCCACCCTTTAAATAGGGAAGGGCTTGGGGAGAAGCTGGCACTTGAGATACAACTGAATGATAAGTGGAGATTAGGGTAGAAATCAGTCTTAGCACAGGAAGCAGCCAAGGAAAAGGAAGCCCTGGGGCAGACAGCAGATCGGCAAGTTCCAAGGATGGAGAGAAGGCCAGGAGTATGAACAGAGAACAGTGAGCGGGGGGAAGGTGGACGGATGAAGCCAGGACAAGATCAGTGGGTCTCACCCAGACTGCACATGATTATCTGAGGAACTTTGAGGAACTTTGTCTCAGTGGCCAAGCCCCACCCCCAGAGATTGTGATTTAATTGGTCTAGGGTGGAGCCTGGACATTGGAATTTTATAAAAGTTCCCCAGGGAATTGCACTGTGCAGCCTGGGTTGAGATCACCAGTCTTCATCATGCAGAGTCTTATAGACTCTGGTAGGGAGTTTGGACTTTGGCTTTGTACGGTCATTCAACTAATCGATGCTTCAAACTGGAGGAGTAACATGATCTGACATGTCCTTGAGAGGGTCGCTCTGGGCGCAGGTGGTTCAGTTGAGACGTGATGGTGGGTCAGACTACGGCCATATCAGTAAAGATGGTATGAAGAGGTCGCTTTGGGGATACTTTCTGGAGGTTGCAATATCAAGATGGACCCGGCTTATGAATGTGAGGCAAAAGGACATCAAGGGTTGCCTAAGCGGTGACCTGACTCCGTTCAGGTGGTAGGTGGTGGTGCCATCACAGAGCTGCGAGAGAAACAGGTGTGATCGGACGGGGACTAACTGGGTATACTGATTGCAGTTAAAGCTTCAGGCTGTCTTCTCTCTACACTTAGGTAATGTACATACAGACAACCAAATAAGATCAAAATATTCTGGTAAATCCTGTTTCTGTAGGGCTGAGTTTTCTTGAAGTTTCCCAAAGGTAAGCATCGAAAGCAATTGACCATTTTAATTTTACTACATGGAACCTGTGATGAGAAGGGAGGAGGAGTGAAGAAGGGAAACTGGAGCCTTCGAGCTTCTTTCACGCGGGAATCAGGCGGGATGTAGGGGAAGGATGTGCTTTGAGAGGTGGCGTGTAGGCAACCCCTGTCTTGCTACAAGAGTTGAATGGCATGGTGATGCATAGAATTCAGAATAACAGGTTATTTGTACAATGTGTGACATGAAAGGCGTTTGTTTCCAGCAAAATTAACTTCTAAGATGTGTCTAGCTCACATTAAGATTATAATTCTTAATTTGACCCTGGACATCCAGCAGTGACAAAGAACCCAGATTTTTTAGTCAGAATCAAGTTATTAGAATTGCTTACAAGACATTTGCAGAGAGAACAATATGTAATTTGTTAGGGCAGTTTGTTTTTCCTGGTGGAAGAAATCAGTTAAATTGTAACAGTAGTGCATGCTGACTGGTTATATCAGGAAAAAGTCCTAATTATAAGCTTAGTGAGGGCAAGGGCTGTGTCTTACACAGCTTCCATTTATTAAAGTGCCTAGTGTCTCTGCTAACTCTGGGCTTCTTTGTCTTGTTGGCTTAGTAAAAGTACAAGATCGTTTTGTGCTGACACTCTTGCTGGAGTCAGTGCTTGTCTGAATAGCTGAGCAGGGAGGTTGACCAGAAGTCTTCTGAAGCCCTACCAGCCCCTTGGGAGGGAGGTGGGGAACACTGGGCTGGGGTGGGGCGGGGGCAGGGCTGGGAATATAAGACAGAAAACTGTACTTGAACAAGAACTAAATAAAAATTAAAAAAGAAAAAAATTTTAAATAAATAAAATATATTAAAAAAAATAAAGAAACTCAAGTTGTGGCTGCCTTTAAGTGAAAGCCAGGAGAATTCAGCCTGGCATGCTTATGTAGAAATGACCTTGGTCTTAAACCACTTAAAGGTTTTACAGCAGCTCCAAGCCTCAGAGGAATGCCAGCAGCCTGAGATTAGGCTGCCCCTCGTTAAACTTTGAAATTTCTAGCTCTATTGCCATTTTGTTTTCCTGGAATGGATTTTTCATGGGCAGCGAAAGGAAGAGCGTTCATTGCCCACCTGCCTGCCTCACTCCTTTGCCACGTTCACCCCAGATAACTGCAGCGACCTGAACTCGGAGCTGCAGCGGGTGCTGACGGGGCTGGAGAACGTCGTCTGCTGCCGGAAGAAGAGCAGCTGCAGCCTGTCTGTGGCCGAAGTGGACAGGCACATCGAGCAGCTCACCACGGCCAGCGAGCACTGCGACCTAGCCATTAAGGTAACCCCGCCTCTGTGTGGCTCCTGGAGGTCACGTGGGGGCAATGGTCAGATCGCTCCCTTTTGAAGTGTGGTTACCTCAAATGCCTGTTAAGAATGAGTGTTTCTAAGAAACCCATATTTACAGACTGGGCCACCAGACAGAAGGCAGCACCCATAAATTTTTGCTGGGCTGAGTTACATTAGAAAAAGTCATTATATCAACAGCCAAGATCACCTTAGCAGCAAAAATGACAATTTTCTTGGAAACTCTCAGACTGCTAGTACCGAACCACACCATTTTAGTGTGGTGCATCATATAGCCCAAAGATTAACATGGACATTTTATTCAGGCTTTATGGCCTCTAGAACATTACTTCAGGAGTTATCAATTCACAGCGCTACCGAGGGGGAAGTTCCGGGCCTCGGTGAGTCAGGTATCCCCGACACATTGATGCTGGGTCTCAACCATGCCTTTCACTCCTGTTCACATCACTTCTCAAGGAGGACAACAAGAGAAGGATTGGCTACAGCTGCACGAACTCATCATGAGCGATGGGAATGTGCAGTCCTGTTGATACGGGGCCTCTGGGATTTTTATATTACTTCACCACAGCTTAGTGACCTCAGCATAGCGAGGATTCAATCTGGAAAGCCTGGGATGGGGCTCTGAAAAGGGAAAATGTGATGTGTTACTTGAAAAATGTCTTAGGCCTCTAGGTCCAGGATTCTATCAACAGGAATCCTGGACTGCATGAGAGGGCGGTGGCGTCTCAAGGTGAACCGTGATTCATACTTAGAACACAGCTGGTTTTCCATCTTTATTTATCTCAATTATTAATACATCATTGATGTAGTTCGGGGAAGCAGCACTGGTGTTTCTTTGTCTGGAGTCTCCTAGGCCTTGTATTTAATTTTAATGTCAACTTGGGTACCAGCCCTGGCCTCAGCTTTGAGAGGGCAGGAGGAAACCAGGGACTTCGGCTGACCAGCAAGGGACAGAGCAGCTCCCAGATCTCGGAGGAAGGACAGAGCACAACAGGGGCGACGCAGCAGCACAGTTGAGCAACCACGAGGAACATCCCCTTACGTTTTTTGTTTTGTTTTGTCTCCAGACCTGTTTCTCATCCACACTCTTCACTGCCTTCTGCTCCCACGTACTGACCCTCCCTCCTCTTCCCTGTCACTGGGCTGCTGTGCTTCCTTTTCCGAAGGACAAGAAATGTGAATGAAGAGTTTCTGAAAGCAAGCAGAACGAGTTCCTCCTTTTTTCCTAATTTTCTGCACATTTCTTCTCCATTAATGCTATGTTTTAAATGAATTTTTAAAGACCCTCTAAGTAGTAAGATTCTGCTCTTTTGAGTTCATAGCTATTTTATTAATTAATTAGATCCCTGCTGTCTTAGAAACCTCCACAATGAGCTTCCTCTTTTCTGTGTCACTGAGGTTTGTTTTCATGTCTCACACCTTGCACCTCACTCAGTCACCCTCTGAATTCCCACGTGACACGGAAAGCCAGAGACGGTGACTTGGCCTCCTCTAGTGCCAAGCTGGAGCGGGGAGGCCTATAATTTAGGAAACTTCGAGTTAGATTTTGTGAGAAGTGTGCAGCCTCACATGTGCGTCACAGGATCTCTAACCGCCTTCTGTCTGCTGGTGTGTCGTCACCAACTCTGGAACGTGGACGAAGGAGATAAACATTGGTGTGGGCAGTTAGTGCCGGGGAGGAACCATGTGTTTCCTACTGTGGGGACTGCTGGAAACCCAGAGTAGGACCCAAGCGGGCAACACAGTCTGACTTGAAAATAGGGAGAGGAGGACTTGGGGTGTCCCTGTTCATGACTATGGTTCACTATGAAGAGGCTGTGGGACCCACTCCTCTGTGGACATGTGCCCCTGTCCAGCCTGTTTTCTTCCCCTTCCCTTTCTCCCAGCTCACTCATTCGGCCTGTTTTTGCGGCTCTGTTTTCTAGACAGTCGAGGAAATTGAGGGGGTCCTGGGCCGGGATCTGTATCCCAACCTGGCTGAGGAGCGGTGTCGTTGGGAGAAGGAGCTGGCTGGGCTGAGGGAAGAGAATGAGAGCCTGACGGCCATGCTGTGCAGCAAAGAGGAGGAGCTGAACAGGACCAAGGCCACCATGAACGCCATCCGGGAGGAGCGGGACCGGCTCCGGAGGAGGGTAAGCGTGCCAAGTCCAATGGGCCTGGGCCTGGGCCTCAGCCTCGGCCTCAGGAGCACAGGCCAAGAACAGCCAGCTTGCAGAGCCAAGATGACTGGGATGACAATTTTATGGCATTTGTAGCTTTGGGAATTGCCATCCCTTTTCTGGTTATGAAGTCATTTTTTAAAAGTCATTCTTGAAAGAAAAGTAATTTGAAAGTGCTGAGGTGTGGAGGAAAGATTTTTTTTAAAAAAAGCACTATTCTCCAGAATCGCAAATCTAAGTGGATGGTAAAATTATGTCAGCACAGTGATTCTCACACCATTCTCCTGAATATGCAGGTCTTCCCCAAGCTCAATGAAAATGGTTTTTTTTTAAGATCAACTAATAGTATTTTATAATTTGCAAAAATATATAGAATTTCCCCTCTGTAGTTTCTTTTATTAATTCTCTACATTTAGAGCATCTGCTCTCACCTATCTGTAGTGACTCTAATGAGAAGTGTCAGCTCTTTTAGTGCAGACTTATTAATTTTAAATAATCATATATGTGTATATCTGCATATGTATTTGTTTTGTGTATGTATGTATGTGTAATTCCTGGTACTCAGGCCAGTGCCCCGATGGCTCTGTTGCCTGAAGCAGTGTAAGAACCACTTTGTTCAGGAAATGTATCCATTACTAAAGGAGCTGATATTTCAGGATAGAAATGTTTGGCAGAATTGTTAAAAGCACTCAGTTTTCCAAAACCGGAGTGTTTTCCTTTGGAACCTACAAACACTTCTTTGCCTGGCTGTGAACTTGATCTGTGATTGGACTGGGGGAGAAGCAAGTTCTTCAGTCAGAAACAATTCCCTCTGAACTTCACTGTGGATTAGGAGACCTACTTTACTCTCTGTCTCACCCCTGGCGATACTGAAACGTACTTTCTAGTTCAGCTCTAACTGGTAATTTTGCACACGGATGAAGTGGGACCAGAGAGGAAAACAGCTCATCTGGGGATGTCATCATCCTTTGCCATTGTGCGCTCCCTCCCCACTTTCAAAGAGCACCTTGGAAATAAGTTGTTCTTCAAAAAGGTCAGCGTGTGTAGCTCATTGTGTTTTTAATCTACATGCAAGTTTTCTTAGTTACTGTTATGTGTGACTGCGAAGAAATTACTATTTTTGAACGTTATCAGCTCTTTTCCACACCTGTGGTTGATGGTATAATTAAAAGGCTGGCATCCCTACTGCTCAGATCTGAACTCCTGTGCATAAGAAGGTTGTTTCCAGTACCCAGCTGTATCCGGTGCCGTTCTCTCCACTTGCATCAGCAGGTGTAGATCATCCCAGTCAGCAAAGACTTTATCTGGACAAGCTGATGAAATTGCCTCCATGCTGAGGCCCCCACCACCTGTAATTTCCTGGAGTGAATTCCCTGATCATTATGACTAATGCCCTAATTAGGTGTGCTTGCTCTTTGCGTGCACATTCTGATGGTGCATGTTTTGTGAGGGAAATGTTGGTCTCAGGTGTAATTACATATTGTGGTTTAGAATAAATTTCCTCCCTTAACTTGAGTTACTAAAGCACAAGAGAGCCCTGGCTTGTGACCAGCAGAAGATAAAAAGCCAGCCCGCCTTCTTTGAGTATTTTTTCCAACTCTGGAAGTTGGTGTTAAAAGCTGAGTAGTTTGGTGACGAGTGGCACCTGGGCTCTGGAGCCTGGCCTCCCACGTCACTGTGCGTCTTTGGCAATTTACCGGACTTCTCTGTGCCTCAGTTTTCTCTTTCAGGAAGTGGGGGTGATACTAACACCCAATGCAGGAAAATTAGCTAATAAATCATAGCACGCTTAGGCAGCCCTTTTTCTGATCACACTTAAAAGGTAGTTTAAGTTTTGCAGTTAATACGGTTTTATATTAAATTTATATAATTTACATTTCAATTACCCCCAGATAAACATGTTGAAGAACTTGTATCTCTTCCTCAACTGGAAATCTTCTCAGGAACTTGTACACATACTCATGGATTGGATTTATTTCTCTTTATTTCAAGACAGTTGTGAGTCTCAGAGAATTTGCTAGATACCATTGAATGCCCGTTTACTATCCTTTAAATGCTGGGTGACCTCCACCCACCACCACTCCATTACATATCATTTCCCCGAGGAGGAATCTGGTTTTTTGTGGTTGGCGTCTCCTTCTTCATCAAGCGCAGCTCTGTGCAGTGACGGAGTTCGCTCTCACATCCCTCCTTGTGATGCCACAGGACACACGGGCTGGCCTGCCTTCGTGGCGGCTCTGAATCCACAGTCCATCAAAGTTGCCTGAAAAGCATTTGGGGCCATGTTTTTTTTTTTTCACTGCCCACATTTATTGTATAGAATTTGAGCTGACCAGATCAATAGGATTGGTGCTTGCCCCCTGCCTGCAATTAAACAAAGTGCTCTCTGTAGGTTTTCTGAGCCTTGTTCAAGATTTAATTAAATTAGATCTTTCATGTCGCTTAACAGATTGGGCTACTTGGCAGAGCAGACAACAGGCAGATAATTTTTATTATTGGTCCCAGCTCATTATTAAATGAGATAATCATTTATTTCTGCATGCTCTGTAATATAACCATTCATTTCCTCACACTTAAAGAAGCAGGCTTAATGTAGGCCAGGTAGAATTAATTACTCTAGAAGGGAAGCACTTTGCTCTTCATTCACTTGTTTATTCATTTCATAAACACGATTGGTAATCTCCTCTGTGCCAGCAGAAGGCTTACAGTGATGAACAGGACACTTCTCCTGGCTGGAAGGATTTGGGGGAGACAGGTGAGGAAGCAGGTCATTAGAATGGCAGATGTCAAGTGTCAGGGAGGGGTGGACACAGAGGGTGCCCTGGGAGCTTATAGGAAGGACAGGTGAAGGCAGGTCCAACTTCTTCACACTATTTGCCTTTTTACTAATTGTTTAGGTCAACCGTCAGGTACGAAAAATTGGTGTCTTCCCCAGATAGTTTGGTGAAGCAAATTGGATGTGACCACAGGCTCATGAATCTGTGTCCTGTTGAAATTATAAACTTGAATCAAGTGTGAGCCACACAAGTCCTTTCTGAGATCTTATAGAAATTCTTCAGAAAGTTCTTCAAGTTCATGGCATGAGGTAATGGTAACAGAATTTCTTCCTTGTACCCTGTGCCCTATGTGGGTGTTGTCAACCTGTCTAGGAATGAATCCCATCATCTCTCCTGGGCTTCCTTCATCCCTGGGGTCTGCTTCCATTTTGAATCTGGTTATCACCAGTAAATTCAAGAGACAAACTGTTTTGAACCAAATCAGTCACCATAATTGGAAGTTTCTGTGTCTATTTTGTCTACTCTCCCTCAAAATGTCCTTAAAATCCTTCACATTAGTTAATTAACTTGTTTCTGGAGGAGATAGGGCAGTATTCCCACCAGTGATAAGAAGATAGCCAGTGTCTCTTTTCCAATCCAATCACTCTTGATTCCTAAATGCAATGTTACATTAATGAAGGGAGTTCATTGCTCTGTGTTCATTGGATCCATGTAATAAAATGACAGCCCAGTTCACCTAAAGTCTTTTAAACACAAACAAGGACGCTGAAATCCAGATTAGTAAATGGCTGCCATTTGGCTCCTTGGCCAGAAAGAAGGACGGGTAAACTTCCAGAATGCTCCAGTACCCATTTCCTTCCTTTTCACCTGGCCTCGTTCACAGAAAGCAGCCCCAGATTTCTGGTAATGTACCTTTTGGTACATTAAGGGGGTGGGTGAGGCTGGGAATGGATGCATGAAAGGAAGGGGAAATTTTTGCTGTTCTCAGGACCTGCTTACTCCTTAAGCTTTTCAAAACAACAATCCTGTCATGTACTTTTTGGGGCCAGTTTTTAGAACTGATTACAGTTTTATTACAGCAAAAAAGTACAAATCAGAACCAGCTAGCATAAGAGATGCTCACATGAAGTCTGGAAGGGGTCCAAATGCACACCTCCCAGCCCTCCTCTCCCGGTGATGGAGTCCTGGACGGCATTGCCGCCTCCTGGCCAGGACGTGGGACGGCACTCAGTTATCGCCAACCAGGGAGGTGCATCCAGGCTTCCGTATTTAAAGTTTCTATTGGGGTTTCATTAGGGAGGTGTGATGGATTGAATCATTGGCCGTGTGGTTGAACTCAGTTTCCAGCCCCTTCTCTTTCAGGGAGGTCAGCCCCACATCCTTGGGGCCACTTTTAAGTTTGTGACCGTGACAGGCACGGTGGAGCCACACTGCGTCCGCCCACAGACACTCCCGTACAGCAGAGATCCCACGGGCTGTTGGGGGTGGGGTGTCCAGCACTTAGTAGCACATGAACTCACCGACCATGGTGATTTACAGTGTCCCCAGGGTCCTCCCCCAGGGCCACCACTTACAACCCCCCGGTGCCAGTTTCTAAACCCTAAACCAAATCCACCTTCAGTGTTTACCCACCTTACCTCCAAGGGCACTTGTGGGTCAGCGGTCATGCTGGAAGGAGCTGAAAAGGGAATCCAAATTAAACAGAGGGCCTGCTTAGAAAGAGCAATTACCTTGAGGGTTGACCATGTATTTTATTATGTACTTCCTTCCACTGACTAGTTCCTTTATAACGTGTGTACTATCAGGCCTCCCATCCCCACTGGGAGGTAAGATTTAGAGTAGGGCACAGCACGGCCAGGGAGTGGTCTCTTTCCGCAGCAGCCATGCCCTCTGTTCGGAACGTCTCTCTCGGGCATGGTTACAGGAGAAGTCAGCACTCTCGTATTTTTAAGTGAAAATGCGTAACAGCAGAGCTGTTTCTGGAAGTAAAATGGTTGTGGCCTTGTGTAGGCTAAGCAAAGATTCACCTTTGTTCCACCTTCTTGGCCTTAGGCCCGTCCGAGCTCTCCCCACTCTGCCCCAGTCTGAGCTGACACAGCGCCCCCCTATGGAAAAGCAGGGCTGCAGGGCTGTACCTCATATTTCCCGGGAACTTACAGATGCATACGTCCAAATTGACTGTAGGTGTGTGTGTAAAAATACTTACGACAGACCGGAGCAATGTAAACTGAGCCTCATAATAATAGTTGTAGGGGTAGAAGTCCAAGGTACTTAAACTTGGCTGTGGTGAACTAGTCCCTTTTTGAAATGAAGGTGTTCTTATAGTTGTATAATTTTTATTACAGACATTTGAACATAGAAAGGAAGCTAATATGCCAAAATATTAACAGAGGCTAAATCTAGGCAGTGAAAATACAGGCATATTCTAATTTTCAAATTAAAGGAACAAAAAATAAAGTGTGGGTTACGGACAGTGGCCTGTGTCTCCCAGCTTTAACAACTAGTTATGTGTAAGCACAGTCTTCCTTGGTCTTCAATGGGACTTTATTCATTTCTTATTTGCCCCATTCTTCTTAGAAGTTTCTTTGTATGATGAGGTAGAAGATGCTAACGTTAGCAAAGTTTAATTCATAAAAAGATTTGTGAAAACACAAGTCCGGCTCCCACACCTCCCGCACTGACCAGGCCTTGCAGGAGGGAGCTGAGAGGAACAGTTTGGCAGCTGGGCTCTCCCTCCAGCCTCAGTGCATGGCTCTCAGGTGGCCCCCCATGTATGGCTGCTGTGTCAGGATAAGGACAGGTTATACAGCAGTAACAGACTAACCCCCAAATCTCAGTGGGAAGCACACCAGAGAAGCTTCTGCCTTGCACTGCATATCCACGCAGGTCTGGGGACGGGGACACTGCTCTGTTCCACGTACTCACTCAGACACCCAGGCTGGTGGCAACGCATCCTCTAAAACATCGCCTAAACGGACCTTTCCTGCACTAAAGGCTCCCCCGATGGCCCACTGGCCAGAATTGCTTCACCTGACCCACGGAAGGTGAGAAATACGGGGGCACGTGCCTGTTTGTTGAGCAGCAAGTGTTCTTAACACAGCTGGTTTATTTGCTTTGAGCGAGATGCCCCATAGATGTAGACATGAGTCTAAGTGCCAGAGGAGCACCCCCTCTCACTCCTCCGTGGTGGGGTGGCTCTCAGCGTGTCTGTCAGGGTCACCGGAGAGCGCTTTCAAAGGACACATGCCCAGGCCCTTCCATGAGCTGCTGAACTAGCGAATGGGGTCTGGGACCCCAGCCCACTTCCCCATTGTGATCCCAGCACAGGACAGGAAAGGGAAGGCAGTGCCTTTCAGCCACACTCTGGATGTGGGCCGAGAGCCTCTGCAGGCGTCTCCACCTCTCTCCCTGCAGTCAGAGCGAGACAGAGAGGCCCACAGCTGTTCTGATGCCTTCCACTCACCTGGCCTTCTCCTCCTGGGGCCTGCGGTGTGGCAGTGATGAGCCCTGCATCTGAAAGACAAGGGATTCTCCACCCTGCTCTGTCCACTCACCAGGGACCGCAGTTGGAGGAGGGAGGGCAGAGAGGGCATGCTCGACCGGGGTCTGGCAGGACATGGGCCCCCAGGTCTCGGAAGGCGAGGAGGCATTGCCTGGTTGGCACGGGGTGGAACTTCCCCTGCTCATCCAGTGAAACGGTGTCACAAGGTGTCACTTACCAATGCAATCTGTTTCTTTCCAGTGCAATCTTGATAAAGCTTATTTTTAAGGACCTGTTAATACAGTATTAACAGTCTTTAAACACTTACAGAATGAGCACNTGAAAGACAAGGGATTCTCCACCCTGCTCTGTCCACTCACCAGGGACCGCAGTTGGAGGAGGGAGGGCAGAGAGGGCATGCTCGACCGGGGTCTGGCAGGACATGGGCCCCCAGGTCTCGGAAGGCGAGGAGGCATTGCCTGGTTGGCACGGGGTGGAACTTCCCCTGCTCATCCGGTGAAACGGTGTCACAAGGTGTCACTTACCAATGCAATCTGTTTCTTTCCAGTGCAATCTTGATAAAGCTTATTTTTAAGGACCTGTTAATATTGACAGTATTAACAGTCTTTAAACACTTACAGAATGAGCACACCCCTCACAGGCTAAAAGCAGACACCTCTGAAGACAAAGCCAGACTTCAAGCCTATGTTATAACACTGAGCATCATTTGAGTGTTTTGTTTGTGATAAGCAGTGATGTATGCACTTCTCACCCAATCTGCACCAGAATTCTATGAGATGGGTACTATTATTACATCCCTTTGAGAGATGAGAAAATATGGGCCCACAGAAGTGTAAAAATCTTGTCGTGGTCTACACTGACATTAACTCTCAGGACCAAAATTTGGATTCTGGCAGCCTTACCACGGGACGCGGTTTTCATTGTTTGAACTATTTCCCTGTGTTTTTTCCACCCTTTTCCCCCACCCTGTTTCCTGCTTCCACGCAGACCCAAAGTCAGTAAATATCCTCTGTTACAGCAGCAGCGTGGGTGCCGGGTTCCTTAGGGCTCCGCAGATCAATCTTCCCGGCCTTCTAAGACAACATGAAGTCAAGGCAAACTGAGTTTGTTTCATAGAACATAAGCTCTTTGTGCATGCATTTGATTTAGCTCGAGCTGAGCCCTATAGAGAATTACTGGTAAAAGCTGTCACCCTCCTTGCTATAGTTTGTGGGAGTTTTAAGTGGGATGCAGGTGAAAACCCCTCAGCACTGTGGTTCCCACATGTCTTGTTTGGAAACAGGTCCAGTTATTCTGATGGGGCTTCCTGCCCGTTTGTGCCGTGGAAGTGATGGGGTGACGTGTATAGTCGTGGGCTCCAGTGCTTGCTTATCCACCCAGGAACTAACTCCCTCCTTGGAGGAGGTCAGGCTGTTTGTAGGTGAACGCTTGGCTATAAAGAAAACAGCTGACTTCGTTTGTTAGAAAGCTGGCGAGAAATTAAGAAGACAGCCGACACACTGACCTCTTCCCTGAGGCAGCTATTTCAATAATCCATCCAGGTTCCACCGTGGCCTGTAGACCGAAAGAGAACAGGACACCTGCAGTCTTCAGAGAATGAAAATGAAATGCTGTCAGATTTGTTTTCCTTCTATTTTGTGGTCTCTTTCTCTTTGATTCAGCCTTCTCAAAATTGCCATTAGTGATACAGTGTTATTTTCCTAAAACCCTATATACATGATGTTTATAGGGATAATTTTTTTTCTGTAAGTACATTCTGATTTCTAATTTGTTTGAGGGCTCTAAGAAATGTATAAAATCTTCAGTAAGAGAGTGGTCCTCTGCAAAATACCCACGAAGCCTGGACTTCCAGGGGCAGCTTGGCGAGAACTGCGTGGGGAGGAACAAACTGGCCCGAGCTCGTTACCTGGAGCTGTTCAGGCCAGGCATGCACCTTCTGCAGTGTAGACGTCGCCTCCACCCGCTCCCTTCATGCTGAAATTGTGAACTGCAACCTAATTGCCTGAAATTACAGCTACCCAGTGAACGCCGCTGTGTGTCGTAAGCAGAACAGACTCATTCTTCTATGGTGATGATGATGTGTCTGATCTGCTCGCACCTCCGCTCCGCCGCCACCTTCCATTTCTGCTTGTCACTCTCCATGAGCCACAGTCAGATGGCTTCATCAAGGGGCCGGCTCATCTTGTCTGCGCTCCGGTCCTCCTCCGGGGAGACTGAAGCAGCTAGGGGCTGGCCCGTCACGTCGTGCGCTTGTTCTGGCCTCATTTTTTCAGTGAATTTCCCCTCAGTTCAGAACCCTGCCTCTGTGCCCTCCGCCCAGCACGCCCTCCTCCCGTTTTTACCGTGGGCACCTCTAGCACCAGGTTCTTCATCACCAGCCTCTCTCTCTCTGGCTTTGGGTAAGCTCTTTTACTCCCGACCACACATCTTTGTATTCACTTTCTTTCACGAGTTTGTTTTAATTAGTCCTGCAGGGCACAGAGGTAAGCTAAGTATGTCCCTCTGTTAAAGGCCCACTCACTGATCCATGAAAGGTCCTGCTTTTAATGTACTTGTTCCTTTTCTATCCTGTTTCCTTTCTCTCACTTTATGTGTCCTTATACACAGTGTTTTATGTGCTGTTTTTAATCCAGATAAAGGTTACTGTGCTATGGATTTCTTCCCTCCCCCCACCCCTGTCCCCGGCACTCTATCTTTAAGGTCTCTCCACACTGCTGATGGGTCTAGTGTCTGTGGCGGCCACTCACCACCTTTGCTGTGCCCGGCAGCTGTGCTCCCTGCCACCACAAACAGCGCTCCAGTGCAGGTAGCCTTGCTCATGTCCCATGGGGTCCTGTGTGGGAATTTCTCTGAAATGCAAGTCCTTAATGTTGTCCTTTCTGGCAACACTCCTGATGATAATCATATACTTCCCTATTGCTTCTGTAGCAAATTGCCATGGATGTAGTGGCTTCAAGTAATACAGATCTATTGTCTTACGATTCCGGAGTTCAGAAGTGCAAAACACAGTGTCGTCGCCACTGCCTTCCCCCTGGGGACCCCCGGGGCAGTTCTGCTCCCTTGCCTCTCCCAGCTTCGAGAGCACCCTCCTCCGTCCCCAGCAGCATAGCACCTTCAGACCTCTCCAACGCCCGCACTCCTGCTTCTCTCCTACAAGGACTCTTGTGACTACTGGGTCCTTGTAAGATTATACGGGATAACTAACTTTCCCATCTCAAAATTCTTAAGCATTCCTACAAACATCCTTTTGCCATTTAAGGTAAACATCTTCACGGTTTTCAGGATGAGGGCGTGGACTCTTTGGGGGCCGTTGTTCAGTCTTCCGTGACAGTCTATCTGAGTTTTGGGCTTAAGTTGACAGATTGTTAAAACTTAGATTGAACTGACGTAGTGTCAGACCCTGTTCATGGTGCTGGCAGCACAGTGGTGAATGCAGCAAACCAGCGCCCAGCCCTCAGAGGCCGAGGTGTCTCACTCTCCCACTAGACAGCTTTTAAGATGATCTCTTTATTGCTTTTATTTTTTCATCCCCCTGTTCCAGTTAGTTTTAGCAACATAACGAACTACCGTACATTTAGAGACGTACAACCACAAATACGTGTTATCATCCGCGTGGCCCTGGGGTGGCCAGACCCCAACAGCAGCTCTCAGGCGGCTCAGATGCGTTGCCATCAGATGGAGGCCGGGGTTGCAGTCCCCTTAAAGGCTTCTCTCCCTCATGTCTGGTGGGTGAGGCTGGGTACTGTGTGGGGCTCGGCAGGGCCGTTGGTCAGGGCGCCCACAAGCACTCTCTCCCTTGGCTGTCTCACAGGGGAGCGGCGGATGGGTGAGCGAGGGGCAGCATCCCAAGAGGGAGAGCGAGGCAAAATGTCACCTTTTTAAGCCTTGCCTCAGAAGTGACTCGGTCCCCCTTCCACTGCATCCTGTTTATTAGATGTGATCTCAAGCCAGACACAAGAGGAAGAGAATCAGACTCCACCCCTTGATGGAAGGGATATTGAAGAATTTGCTGACAAATCTAAAAACCATCACACCTACTTAGCACCCGATGCCATAATTTGGTCTCAAGGCTCATCTCTGTCTCCATATCTGGAAAACTCACCTCCTTTCTTTTCAAATATTGTTTTTCTGTCATTTCCTGGGTTGTTTGTTTGAGAGTGAGAGAGAGAGACTGATTTGTCGTTCCTCTTATTTATGCCTTCGTCATTTGCTTCTTTGATGTGCCCTGACCAGAGATCAAACCTGCGATCTTGGCCTGTAGAGATGACGCTCTAACCAGCTGAGCTATCCAGCCAGGCTCCTGTTGTCTTCCTCTGGAACTCCTGTCGGGGCCTCAGCAGTCATTCATGTCTCTAGTCGACACTTGCGTATTGTGTATCTTCTTGGCTCCCCATGCTGTGCTCTGAATTAATTTCTCTGTGCTGTGTTCACTAATTCTCTTTTCCGTTTTGTCCAGTCTGGAGTTCAACCAGTGCATTGATTTTTATTTTATCGATTATATCTTCCACTGGCTTTTTTCTCTCATCTACCTGTTCTTGTTTGGTATCTGCCTATTTGTATTTCAACTTTTTTATTCTTTGTGGAAATTTCTATTATCTCTTTAAAGATCAGGAATGTATTGATTGTGCTGTAGTTCACTGTGTCCTTTATTTTCGTTTCTTCATGGGTGAATTCATCTCCTGGCCTAGATTGCTTTCATCCTCCCTTCTCTGCCGTCACACCTGCATGTCCGGCACCTTCGTGGTCGTGGAGCCTTAAGTCTCCTGTTCTCTGATGCTGCGGGGTGACTTACTAGGTGGTGCATGTCCCGGCAAAATCCAGACCGGCTTTCACTGTTCTCTTGTATGTAACACCGCCCGCCTTCCAATATGCAGATAGCACACATTCGGACTCCACATCCAAATGTGTCAGGGCCTGGGATTTTAATTTCCTGGGGTTGACCCCTCCGCACAGTCCTGGGGTTTCTCTCTGGCCTCACGGGCAGCGCTCTCAGTCCCCTTTTCACAGACGGGGAGGCGGGGGCAGGAAGGCTCTGGCTTTATGTGGAGGATCAGCTCCCACAGCCTGACTTTCAGGGACCAACTCGTCACCTCCCACCCCATCCTGGTGTGACCATTCTGGGTCCCGCTCGCTCTCAGTTCCCATGGCTTGCTGCGACACCACTCCCTCCTAACTGCTTTAGCTTTAGTTTCGCTTCACTTCTGGCATCTGGAGATTTTTCTGCCTTTCTTTTCAACTCAGCAGTGGATTTCTTTCCCATTGTTTCTTTTTATGCAGCATTTTTGTGCATTCTTAATAGGAGGAGTGCTTGTTTATTTTAGCTGGGGCTGTCGTCTGTTGGAAATTTTCATTAGTTCTGGATGCAAAGAGTTGCTTCTCCTGTTTGCAGGCCGCTTCTCCTCCTCGTCCTTCTTCGTACCTGTCTGAATGAGGATCTAAACCCGCCACCTTCCTCAGGTGGTGGACCACCTCCCCCTGTGTGTTTTGTAGAATTTGGCTTTTCCCTTCTGTTTCTTTCATCATTTTTCTTCCTTCCACTCTGCCTTTAAGGAATGTGCCCAGCTCTTCTTCCTGCTAGTGCCCCAAGCACATTCTTTTCAATGTAACGGTTTTAATCTTTTTATTCTTGGCTGTGTACTCAGTCCACTGCCCGGAATGAAAGAGCCCAGCGGAGTTTCAGTGCAGTGGAAGCTGGTTGTTTCCCCTCCGTTTCTGGTCCTGCGTCAGCTTTCGTCCTCATTTCCCAGGGCTGCTGTTCCCCTCCCCCGCCCCCAGCAGAGCACCCTAGCTCTTTTCTCTACACAGAAACCTACAGACAGACAGACAGGCCCCCTCTGCCTCCCATCCTCCTTCTCCAGCCAGCAAACCCTCCTTCCTCACTGCCTGTTCTTGCCTGTTTTATTTCTCTCGCGGAGCAGAAGTGTCCTCTTCTTACCGTGCTCCACTGACCCTTCGGTCCAGCACGCTCTGCAGACTCCTCCCGACACCACTGCCACACCTCTGCCCCGGGCAGCCGACCCACACACGATACCTGCACGCCGCATCCAGCCCTGACCGCCTTTCCTCAGATTGCATTTCTCCATTGTCCACTGAATGTCCTCACTCACATGCTGAACGCTTCCTCAGAGTCAGCGTGTCCGTCCAGAGCTGGCATCTTTATTTCTCTCTGGAACATCAACTCAGTCTCATGTTTTCTCTATTTCACTGAGTAGCACTATAATCCACCAAGTCACCCAGCCACAGGATTGGTTGTTTTTTTTGTTTTTCTGTTTATCGGTTGGTTTGTTTGACCTCCTTGAATTGTTCTAGAAGGGCACTGGTCAGTACAGTAGCTATTGGCTACATACAGCTATATAAACTTGAATTTACATTGGTGAAAATAGAGTACAATTAAAAATTCCGTTCCCTGAGTACAGTAGGCACATGGCAAGTGCTCACGACCGGGTGTGACCGTAGTGGACGGTGCTGGTCTAGGCCGAGTCTTGCTGTTGCCGCTCTCAGTTCACTGTGTTTGCCTCGTCGTTTCTCACCTGAGCTGTCAGTACCGCTCTTGACTCACCTCCTTGTTCATCCCCACTCCAGTCTGCTCTCTCCTCTGATCAAGTGATCTTTATAAAGCCCTTTTCTCCCTTTGAGGGTCATTAAGGTATAAATGAGAGAAGCAGAGTTCTGTCATTTTAATGTCATTTCCTTACTTGAACCTTTCAGAGCCTCCCCATTGCCCTTTTCTTACTGCTCATTAAACAAACACTCAGCCTTCAAGATCGAATCCCAGTGTTTCCTGCTCTGGGGAGGCAGGGGTGGGGTTTCTCTTACACTAGGACGCTCGCCGTCCGCACCCCTTCTCAGAGCACCGTTCATTCTCTGATGTGGCCTGGGCTGTGAGCCCCTGAGAGATAAGAGACTTCCCTTCATGCTCTACCAGGTTTCCAATGTATGCAGGACGTTAACTTCCCTTTTGGCATCTGCATGGGTACTGGCTACATACTAACTTTAGGAGGAATGAAAAAATGATCTTTCCAATCACATTCTGTGCTGTTGTTGAAGAATTCCAATTGAGAAAGGCTATACAGCCTGGTGAATGACCTTCCCACAAATACCGATTGTTTTGCTTAGGAGTAGCTGTCGTTTCTGCCTATTCCCTGACTCTAAACCATGCATTGTGTAGAGAGAAACATACAGAGTGGGCGAAAGTGGGTTTTCAGTTGTTCATGTGGAAAATATAATAATAAGAATAAACTCTGTGTTTTGCTTACTCACAACTGTGAACCTACCTTTTGTCTCACCCTGTCTCAGTGGGTTGTGTATCATACCACAAACCAAAAGGTTGCCAGTTCGATTCCTAGTCAGGGCACATGCCTGTGTTGCAGACCAGGTCTCCAGCTGGGAGCATGCAAGAGGCAACTGATTAATGTTTTCCTCCCTCTCTTTTCTGCCCGCCTTTTCTCACTCTAAGAATAAGTAAATACAATCTAAAAAAGAAAAAAGAAAAAGGTTGATATTTGACTTAATTAGCTCCAATTTGATGGCTTAAAACAGCAGAAGTGTATTTTCTCACAGTTCTGGGCCCACAATATCAAGGTGTTGGCAGGGCTGCACTCCTCCCTAAGCTCCAGAAGAGAATTCCTTCCTGCCTCTTTTAGCTCCAGGTCCTGCTGTTCTTTGACTTGTGGCCAAGCTCTGCCTCCATCTCCACATGGCCTCCTTCCCTGTGTCTGTCTCCAGTCTCCTCTCGTGTTCCTGGTGAGGACCGCAGTCATTAGATTTAGGGCCTACCCTGTATTCAAGGTGATCTCATCTAGAGATCCTTAATTCTTAATTCCATCTACAAAAACGGTATTACAAGATAAAGCCACATTCACAGGTCCTGGGGTTAGACCCTGGGCATATCTCCTGGGGAACACAACCTAACCTGTGACCAGTGAGTGTAAAAGTGAGGATCTAATGGCTGTGTGTCTTCCCCTTCTAAGCCTTACCAAGGCTGAACCGGGAAACTGTAGCCTTCATTTCTGTGCATTTAGTCATTAAAATTAAGGACACCCCCTGCCACCAACCATGGCAAAATTTAGAGGGGAAAGAAGGCTGTTTTTACCCTACCTCTGTCTTTCTTTCCAGGACAGAATCATTCCACTCCCTTCAACTGGATTTTTTTCAGTGCCTAACAATTATCAGAAATAATAAAGACCAAAATAAGCATGCTTAATATCCTTTAGTTTTCAAAGACATTCTCTGGGTCCAAAGCTTTTCAAATGGAAAGGGATAACCCTGGCCAGATGCATCAGTTGGTTGGAGCATCGTGTACACCAGGAAGGTCTTGGGTTCCATTCCTGGTCAGGGCACGTACCTAGGTTGCAGGTTCGATCCCCAGCCAGACACATGCAGGAGGCAACCAATCGATGTTTCTTTCTCAAAACAATGTTTTTTTCTCTCTCTCTCTCCCTCTCTTCCCCCCTCTCTAAAATCAATAAACATACCCTCAGGTGAGGATTTTAAAAACTAATGGTAAAATGAAGGTGGATATTTAGATTTAGAACTTACCCTGAAGCATGCATGCCTGTACGCAGACGTGCTGTAGAAATGGCTAGACGTGAATGTCTCAGTGTAGTGAGAAAGAACATAGGTGCTTCCACTGTGTTCATTTTCCACTGTCATCTGAATTTTCCACACTGAACCTGTTTTGCTTTAGTAATTAGAACTTTTTTTTTAATTTGGAGAGTTTTAATGAAGATTTTGTAAATCACCCAGGATCATTTGTATTTTAATAAAGCAAGATGAGTGGACCAATTGGGATTCTAGGACCAGACTGCTGATTGTATTGCAGATGGTTCAGGCACTCTTTGGATCTTGCAGTCGTGTTACCATTGTTCATTATTCAGGACCTCATTAGACTCTCAGAGCAGAAGAAATTGAAACCCATGGTCTTCACCAGGGAGGTTGCCCAGTGCCGGGAAGCTGGCCCCATGGGGAATGTGGGCCCCCTGCGCAGCCCCACTTCGTTGGGAGGTATCCACACGATAGTCGTTCTTGGTTCCTAGGGCGCCATTCCGCAGTGAGCCCTGCACTCTCTCACCAGCAGTATCATTTGGCTTTGACAGGTGTGGATTTTCTAGTCTTTAAATTCTTTTGCGGTCAGCCTTGTGTCTGGCGTGTTACAGGAGTGACACGCGTTTCCATCAACCCTCAGTCACTGGAAGAAGCCGCAGCAGAGCATTAGGCACCTTTTAGCTGTTTCACTGTTGAGTGCAATTTGTTCTGAGGGGATTTTCCTATTTGGCTTCTAATATGTCAATGAATTATTGAAATTTCAATTACTTTTGGATCCCAATTTAGCAAGATGGAGACATCCAAGAGACTTCATATGAAAGCTTTCCAGTTGCTTTTAGAGAAGGGTTTGTCTGGGGCGGGTTGGCGCCGGGCTGGCAGGGGTGAGGCTCTGCTCCTCCTGGGTCTGGGACCAAAGTGCCACCGTGGCCTTGGATGTCCCTTCCGTCAGTGCTGCTCCAGGTGTGCCGGCAAGGGTCACCATCTCCTGGGAGCCTGTTAGATATGTGGGTTCCTGGGGTTTCTCCCCATCTACTCAGCATCCCTGGGGCAGGATTCTGTGTTTTTAACAAGCCTTGGGGCATGCTGGCAGGCCTACAAGTTTGGAAGCCCTGCCTTAGATGCCCTGAGGCTAATTTCTTCCAGCAGGGCCTGCCACCCATTTGTAAGGGCCCATGGGTGCTGTAGTCAGCTTGCCCTTTAAGCTAGACATTGTAGCCAATGATCAAGGTCATCAGAAAGGACAATTTCTACCAACTGCCTTCACTTACTTGGAACACTTTTCTCTTTGTCACTGAGCCGTAACCATGGAGAAGCAGGATTTGGGCATTGAAATTCTGTGCAGGTTAATGTATGTTCCACAAGTCATTCAGAGGGCCCTGTCTTCCATTGTCACACAAAAGCACTGTTTAGACATTCCTTCCCACTGCCCCAGGGATAATCTCATCTCCAAGTCCCTGGGGAAGAGCTGGGATTGCCACCCCTGTCTCTGCACCTTAGCCTCGCCTCCCACCAGTGCAGTCTCCCTCCCGCCCCACGCATATGAGTGACTCACAGTTCCTCAAACCCTGCGTCACCATGATGCCTGTGCCCTTGTGTGCGCTGTCCTCCCCAGCCCTGTGCCCCACACCGCCCCCAGCAAAACCGGCCCTCACCCACTCTCTGACATGCCCTGTTCACCAGTAAGACTGCTCACTTCCCCCCCACCTCCCTCCCCGAACCTTTCAGAGGGAGATATGTTCTTCCCTCCTCTGCTTCCTACACCTCCCTGGATAGACACCGCCCGACAGCACTCGAGGTGCCCTGGGCCGAGATTACTGGTCTCTGAGCTCTGAGGGCCATAAGAGTGGAGATCTCATCCAGGCCTCTCCCTCCATCTGCAGTGCCCAGGGCAGTGTCAGGCGCGTGCGCCTGAATGAACAAACATTCGTTAAAGATTCCATTACACCTCTGCTGGAAGCTTCCAGTGCCTTAGATAACATCTTCAGGTCACATTTGTGGAAGAACGATGCCGGCCAGCGGCAGGTCTAGTTTAGAATACCTGGACGTTTACGGGGACTCAACCAAACTTAGCTTTTCAGTGAGGCCGGCCTCTTAATGTAAAGCAACGTCCTACCATCCACGCATCTGGCTGTTTTTCTCTTTGACCAAGGAAACCACTCGCTGTTTCTAAAGGCCTCATCATTATTTCAGGTGCGAGAGCTTCAAACGCGACTGCAGAGTGTGCAGGCCACAGGGCCCTCCAGCCCTGGCCGCCTCACTTCCACAAACCGCCCAGTCAACCCCAGCACCGGGGAGCTGAGCACGAGCAGCAGCAGCAATGACATTCCCATCGCCAAGGTGAGCTGCTGGGGACCGCAGGTGCGATTAGCTCAGACGGCCCCAAGGGGCTTCCCCGGGGTCTCACACAGGCCACCTGTGCTCGAGCGAGCTACAGGGAGAGATAACCCACTAATAGTTTTAAGTCTCTTTCAGCAGCAACCTGGACTCCAGCTCTCATTAATCAGCCGGCTGGAGTATGTCACAGCTGACAAGTCACTGTGGAGAGTGAGACGTTCTGTCAGGTTGAGCAAATACTAAAGGGTGGATGAAGAGGTGCTCCCCGGGCTGAGGTGCAGCCCAGGAGGGGACGCAGAGTGATGAACCGTGATCTCCCCTCTCCTGGGACTGCCAGCCCTGTCAGCAGAGAAATAGATTTTGACGTCCAGGCCATGGCAGTTGGGAGCAGCGCCCCCCCCCGCCCCATTCTCTGCTGCAGCCCCGGGCTCCTCTGTCGAGTCCACCCTAGAGAGACCATCCGAACGACGCATCTCCTCTCCCCTGGCAGCCACACGGGTCTCCACAGTGAGACTGGCTCTCAGCCGTCAGGTTCAGCAGCCAGTGTTCCCCAACCAGAAGTGATTTTTGTCCCCCAGGGATACCTGGCAGTGTCTGGAGAGGGTTTTGATGGTTACAACTGAAGTGCTACTGCATCTCATGGCTAGAAGCCAGGGACACTGCTGGACATCCTGTGACACACAGAGTAGCCCCCACAACAAAGAATATCCAACCTAAAATGTTGGTAGTGCTGAGGGCGAAGAACCCCGGCTTATGTGAAGGGTATAAAAATCAGACAAGTGAGTTGTTTTTAAGATGTTAACCAGTTCCGTTGCCATGGTAAACCCGTAGCCCTGGGTAAACAGTGTGAACGGTTTATCTGAGGAGTGAAAGTCCTTCTTTGATAATTTGCTGTTTTGCTTTTTTAAGATTGCCGAGAGGGTGAAGCTGTCAAAGACCAGGTCCGAATCTTCATCATCTGATCGACCAATCCTGGGCTCAGAAATCAGCAGCATCGGGGTGAGTGTCCATGAGAAGCAAGGCGAGAAAGTTCCCCACAGAGTGGCAGGACAGTGGCCAGGAGATGATGGAAGAACTTCCCAAGTTCACCTCCAGCAAACCCGTTAATTATACTAATAAATCACACCCAATTTCCTCCCAAAGAGTCAGATTGAAATCTGTAGTGTTTTCCACATGGTGAATTACTTCTTTAGCTTTAAGGGACACATTTTTCCTCTACTTGAAACCATTCAGAGTGAAATGATTTAGGTGTAGTTGCTGGTGACATAGATGAACATCTTGAACTACCTGCTTTATGTCACCCTCCTCCCAGAGACTGAGCGAGTCAGGAACCGCTAAGAGAACTTCACCTTTTGCACATCCTGCTGGAAAAGCAGCGTGCTGTCCACTGGGGATGGTGCTGCCTGTGAAGTGTACCCCAGTGCTGTGACAGACCCGAACCTCCCAGCCTGGTAGCAGAGGGTCCGTTTGTAGAGCCTGCGGACCCCCTAGGGCTGTAAGCTGGTGGATAGAGGAGAGGCGGTAGTTTCGGTTCCCTGGGGGATTCCTTTTAGGATTGGGGATGAGGTTAGAAGGGCCAGCTGTGTTATCTGTAAGGCTGGAGAGAGCCCGAATAGCGCTTTTAAGGCCCTAATTTAGAATTCTGCACTGAGCAAAGATTGCATGCATCCAGATTCCATGCCGGATTTAAGTTATGAAATTAGAGGATCGGCTGTTCTCCTTGGGTATAGCAGCTGGAGTCGAGGGCCTGGAGTGGCAGGGGCTCAGGAAGGGGCAAGGGAGTCCAGGCTCTGCTCCACACCCAGAGCGTCTATATCGGAAAGGCACAGCTATGTTTTGATCCTGTTCCTGTGTTGCTTTCACAGCACACAGTTAGCTTTTTATGCTAGAATTGTATTGTACACACTGAGAAAGATCAGGGTAACCATCTCCTGGTGCCAGATCCTCAGGAGTAGAAGCTTTTGGTGGTTCTGCATGCACAGCATGCCTGCGGATCCGTGTCCCTGAAGTGACACTGTCCAGAGGGGGATTAATGCTCACCTGTGCAGGTATCCAGCAGCGTGGCAGAACACCTGGCTCACTCTCTTCAGGACTGCTCCAACATCCAGGAGATCTTCCAGACACTCTACTCACATGGGTCCGCCATCTCCGAGAGCAAAATTAGAGAGTTCGAGGTGGAAACAGAACGCTTGAATAGGTAAGGAGAAATCCCGTACAGTTGAGTGGTGGTGGGAGCTGCTCTCCCTCCCTTTCACAAAGATCGATTGGAGCAGCTCGTGCGTTGTGACACAGTGATGCTGTCAGCTGGTGAGTGGGAGTCTGCACCATCTTGCTCATCTCAGGGGCTTGCAGCAAGCAGTCAGAGCTGGCGTCATGGGTGGGAGACTGGACTCGAATGCACGGGGCCTTGTCCTTAGAAGGACCCTGCATTTGCTTTACTGCTCTTCTCTCACCATTTGTAATTCTTATTAACTTATGCACTAGGGGTGCCACTTTTTCATTTGGCACTGTCCCTCAGAAATCGTGTTGTAATTCCTGGAGCAGTTCATGTAGATTGACAAGTAGGTTAGGATGACAAGATGGTGGCCAAGCGTGCAGGCCTGGGCTGCAGAGAGAAGTTTGGAATGTTGAGTCAGCATCCCCGGGGAGCCTGGAGGCACCAGGAACCAGCAGAGGCAACCTGATGGAGGCGTTCCTGGGACTGACCAAGCGTGCTGGTCTAACCCTCCCTTGCTCTCACTGAGGGTCGCCTAATTTCATGTATGGGTTTAATAAATGTGCACCACTCTTAGTTCCCGTAGGCTGTTTGTTAGAATAGTTTTACCGTACACCCAGTTTTACAGATTCTTCCCTAGTCTCAAGACAGAAGTCTTCTGAGTTTGCCCACCCCGCTCTGGGAAAAGCCTGGCTTGTGTGTCATTCCAGCAGTGAGAGAGAGCTGCTGAAAAAGGCAAGGAAGGAGCAGGGCCAAACCGGGCAACCGCTTTGACTCAGCACAGCCCCGCGGTGGCAGAGTGAACTCGGAATCTCATTCCCGTGTGCTGTGGCTGCCCTGACCCACCAAGCTTCAGTGGCAGAGCACAGTAAGAACTGGAAAGGCTTATGAACTCACCAGGGAGCAATGCAGATGCCTTTCCCCATGCACCATTGCTTAATGCCATTCCCCTTGCATGTAGCAAACCTGAATAAATTAAATTACTGTGTTAGTCCTCCCTGATTTGAAACTATTTAATACAGTGCTTGAGAACTAAGGAAATATGGCAAATCTAGGTCATTTTAAATCTTGAAATTAAATGGTTTTCTTATTAAATCCAAAACACTTAAGAGTGACGATCCTGATGATTACCTTGTAGCGGGAAAGAGCAGCCCTCTGAGTGCTGTGTCACAAGCTGCGAAGTGCTTACAAACGGGAGCAGACATGCCCTTTGCAATTTAATGAAGTCGGATGCCTTCAGGGGCCCTCCGTTTAGTGGGGACCTCCCTCTAGAGACTCTGAGATTTTACAACTCTGCTTTGTAGTTGAACTTGGGAGAAGCTCCTTTCTCTTCAATTATGTGCACCCAGGAGAGCCCAAAGCCGGGGGAACTATGTGGGGCCTGCAGTGCACATTGTAGTGTAGAACAGCCTACAGAGGGCCCTCGCAGACAGCCACTCAGTCACCAACGTGGGAAGGCAGAGTGGCAGCCCCATTTTGCAAAGGAGAAAGCAAAGGCTTCCACAAGGAGTGACTCGCCCTAAGTGCATAGCTGTTAATTAGCCTAGCCAAACGTCCAGGCCCTGCCCTTTGACCTTACCGCCATTATCCTCTCTGCGAACAGAGCTGCAGCTGCCGCATTGGAATCCTTAGAAATAATCTAACAGGATGCCTTCACATCTGTTATTACTTAACTACCTATCGCAAAGTTGGAGGCCTCTTACACTCCAAAAAATGACAGCCTTTAACTTTGTGTGTCGGGAGTGGGGAGAGAGCAGGGTCATAATTAAAAATGCTTCCTCATTTAACCACTGTGTTAAGCACCTACTGTATGCTAGGCTATTTGGCGTGCAAAGGGGAGTAAAACAGACAAGGTCCCTGCTCTGATGGAGCGTTTATTCTCTTAGGGCGCTAGACAAAAAACAAATGAGATCATAAGAAAGCTTCAGCTAAATAGGACACTGAGGCAGGATAACAAGGAGGGCTGATGTTTCTGTTGGTAGCCAGGAGAGACGCCTCTGAAAAGGGAACATTTAGGATGAGATTTTAAGGGGAAAAAGGAGCACCCCCGTGACATAGTAAGGATTGTCCCATGGCTGGAGACAATGCCACCTCAAGGCTGGAAGGAAGTTGGCACGAAGCAGGGACTGCCCGAGGCCCATGGAACTAAACCAGAGTGAGTGTGAGGAGGGCTTCCGAGAGATAAGGTGGCTGAGAGTCAGGGCTGGATGGGGTGTGGATTTGGAGGCCCTGCACAGACTTCACTCTTCATTCTAAGTGTCATTCAAAGTTGTGAAGGGGTTTTAAGTAGAAGGAGCAGATCTGATACAAATTTTGAAAGATCGGTCAGGGGAGAGGAATGGAAAGAGGGGGGGCAAGAGCAGAAGCAGAGGGGGTATGTGGAGGACCAGCACGGCCGAAATGGAGATGATGGGGCAGGGCAGGGGTCGTCAGTGTTTGCTGGTGAGATCAGCAGAACGAGAGGAGGGGGTGGTCTCATAGAAGATCCTCAGGTGGCTCACCTTAGGGTTGGCTGCGTGGTGGTGGCATTGACCGAGATGGCGAAGGTGGGGGAGGGCACGGTTAGGGACAGATCAAGAGTCCCACTTCGGAGTATTAAATTTGGGGTGTCAGTGTGACACCCAAATTGGAAAATCAGGAAACCTCTGGGTATGTGAGAGCAGCACTCAGAGGAGATGTCCACACTGGAGGAATTCGGGAACCTTGGAAACATAAATGCCTGTTAAAGTCATGGCACTGGATAAACCTTGCCCCGGGGTGGGGGGGCCGGGGGTCAGGGGCGTTGGCAGAGGAGGGCCAGGGACAGAGCATGGAGGGAATGCCCACACTCACAGGCTTTATAGACAGTAAGGAGCCAGCAAAGGAAACAGAAGAAACGGCCTGTAAGGCAGGAGGAAAACCAGGAGAGACCTGTCGTGACCCAAGTGAGGAAGGAGTGGCCCATTCAGGGGGTGTCACCTGAGAAGGCCCCTACAGTGGCTTTGGCCACATGGAGGTGTGTGAGCTGGGTAAACCGTTTGATCTGATTAGTGGGGACCAAATGTTCACGGGAGCAAGTTGAAAAGTAACAAGAAAGTAGGAACTGTGTCAAGAAGCCGTAACGTAACAAGGACAGAGAAGGGTGTTCCGTAACACCTTACATTGAACTGACCTTGAAGTTGTCTAAGCCTCGCAGTCGTCTTATACACGCAGTAGGCATCTCCCGTGAGGGGGAGTGTCTCCATATTCTGCTCTCAAATATGTGGTTATAGGATCAATTCTCAAGGCTAATGGCTTCTGAGCTGAACATTTTAAATGTCACTTGCATTTTGTGTGTGTGAAACCATCTGTCTCTTTAAGTCTTGGAAGTCAGAGTTCTACAAACGAGTGTGTCCCGTGGAAAGTGAACCCTGGTACCTTGAGGGTCAGGGTCCTGAGTCAGAAAATGAAGCAGCGGAAGGCTTAGGTTTTTCTGACTTTGTCATAGGCTCATCGGCTCTGTCTGTGTAGTTCTTTCTGGCTCCTGTACAGCCTGATGTTCCCCCTGCCAGTCCCGCCAGTACTTAGCAGCTGCAGGAATGTCTGACCTGGAAGGCGCTCTGGACACGCTCCGAAGCGCCTGGTCCACTTCCCATTCGGAGGCCTGTGGGGCAGTTTGCATTTCATCTTTTGCTTCTGCTCTGTGGCTAGTGGTTAAGAGCACAGGATCTGGGGGTCAGACTGCGTGGTTCAAATTCCAGGACAAGGTATTTAATTTTCCTGTGCCTCTACTTCCTCCTCTGAGGAATGGGGATGATAAAATTCAAAGGGCCGGTGACAGGGTCGTCGAGCACGGGCTCTGCAAACAGTAGCTGTGAGTATAATGCACTTCTCGTTGCCCCCCTGGCTACTGAAGCATCCCAGTCGCGCTGTTCACGGAGCCTGAGGTCGCACAGTTTGCTGCTCTCCCTGGTTTATCCCCAGAGCACATGGTCAATGGCTGGGTGGGAAATAACTGGGTAATTCACACAGCATTAAGTCCTTTTTTTCACTTACAGTTGCTTCCTTTATTGTTTCATGTTTCAGTTACATTTGCTAAAATATTTGACAGACTCACTCCCTAACCTGCATTTCCAGCCTGAATCCAGATTAGACCACTAAAATATTGGCAAGTTACTTGTGATCCTAGTGTGAAATCGAGATTTTTCTTCCTTTGTAGCCGTATTGAACACCTCAAATCCCAAAATGACCTCCTGACCATAACCCTGGAAGAATGCAAAAGCAACGCCGAGCGGATGAGCATGCTGGTGGGCAAATACGAATCCAATGCCACAGCCCTGAGGCTGGCCCTGCAGTACAGGTGGGACGTGAGGGGCGGGGCCTGTTTCCTATAGAAATGCATCTGTAGTAACCTTCCACATAAAGTAGAAAGTGGGCTGTAGAAGGCATACTGGGGGGTTGGACCAGCAAACGCTAGTGTGATGCATATTGAAAATCAATGACTACCCTTGTAGCAATTAGGAAAATTTGCTAACACCATGACCATGGTGTTAGTAAACAGGTATGTTTATGCCAGTGTGTTCAGCTGAAATATTATTTCATTCAGGTAACATCCCTCAAAATATCAGTCTTTGTATTATATATTCATTTGTGGTTCTTTCCAGTATTTGTTCATATTCATACATATTTTACATTGTTACAAATGTAGTGCATTCCATTTCTTCAACATGTTACAGTTTTGCAATATTGCTTAATTGTCTCCATTTATTTTGAATGGTCATATCCCCTGTACCAAGTTTATATACTGTTATTTTATATACTCATTTCTCTAAAAGACTTTTTTCACACTTTGACATTGAAAATAATTCTATGGCGAATAATTTAATAGAGATAATGTCTTTATTCTTTGTAATATTTCCCTCGGGATAACATCCCTGAAGCGGGAATTAATAGGTCAAAGGACAAGAATATTTTCATGGCTCGTGGGGCGTGCTGGCAGCCTTCCCCGCAGCAACAAGCCCGTTTCAGTGGCCACGTTGCGCTCCCGGACAAGCAAGTGGTGCATGAGTGTGCCCCTTTCATTCTGCCCCATCAGCTGTGGAGTTGATCTGTTTTTCAGTGACCGCTTTTTAAATAGCCGGAAAGCTCTGCTTTACGGCTGCTTTCAGAGGGTTATTTTATTGGTGTCTCTTCTCAGGCGTGTTTGCCAGGGGCCCAGAGTAGTGACTGTATCTAGCTGTTGGCGTCCTCTAAAAAGTGCAGTATTGTTTCAAGAAACATTGTTTCTTCAGAAAACAAAGTCAAAACCACAACACACAAGACCAAAGCTAGAGAGCAATCACACTTGTTTACAGATACAGCAGAGCAAAGAGATAACCCGCCTTTGATAACCGGGAGCAGGCTGCCCTGCACCCACGTCTGCCTGTCTCCCTTGGGCACAAAGCAGTGGCCTGGCATCTCCAACCTGATAGGCAGGCCGCCCTGGAGAGGAGCCACTGCCCGCACCCAGAGCTCTCAACTGGGCCCTTTTCTTTATCTCTCAGTAAAGGAAGATGAAAGCAAAGGCAATCAGAAAGCAGATGGCCCGATGATTAAATGCTGGGTTAGGCGTTGTTTCCCCCACTCAGCTGGGAGAAGGTAGTAGGTAATTTGCTTCGGGCGGGGGTTCAGTGCATCCTGTCTGGGACCGTGCAGGCAGCACGCACATGCCCCACCTCCTGTATGCATGTGGGTCCACGTGGGGTCACCAGTGGCGATGAGAAAGGGGTTGCTTTTGATCCTCTGCCTGGTGTGCCCATGATGTTGGGCACAAAGAAAACTAATGTTTTGTCAGAGATCTTGTATTTCATGAGACAGTTTGACAAGTGTCCACTAGAGGTGTAGGGATGGAACTGTTCTCTGATTGTGCTGCCATCCACTATAGCTACTGTGGCTGAGGAACTGAATTTTTCATTTCCTTTAACTTGCATTTTTCCCCGTAAGCAGCCACATGTGGCTGGTGGCTTCTGTGTTGAATAGTGCAGATCTAGGTCAAACAGTCTCCTTTCTGGGGTGTAGCATTAGTTAACTATTATTGTATAGCTTTTATTATGTCTCAGTTTTTAGGATCGGGAATGGCTGTGGTTCAGGGTCTCTGACGGGGTTCTGGTGAAGCCGTCCACCAGGACTGCATCGTCGGAACCTTGAACTGCACCTGCTGTCTCTGCTGCTGAGGAGGCTCGTTCACACGGCTGCGTGGGCGAGTCCTCAGTCTGCCACTGGCCGTTGGCCAGAAGCCTTAGCTTCCCGCCCCACGGGCCTCCGTGCGGCTGCTCTAGTGTCTTCATGAAAGGGCCTCCTCCAGAGAGGGTGCCGCACCGGGAGAGTGCAGGGAGAGAGTGACCGAGAGGAAAGTCACAGCGCTTTTAACAGTCCAGTCCTGACTGCGACGTGCCATCCTTCTGCGGTGTTCTTTTGGTCGCACAGACCAACCCTGGTGCAGCGTGGGTGCCAGCACCGCAGACTGCGGTACCTTTCCCTTGCAGCACATCGTGCGCAGGGCAACGAACTTGCCTCTCCCACGTGGATGGAGTCTTGTCTTTTTCTATATGCTGGTTGGAAGCGAAAAGGCAGGGCTGAGGCACAACTCAGCAGAGCATGTCCCTGGCTCTACCTGGGGCATTTTCCACGCAGACAGGGCAGCGAGGCTGAGAGGCGGATCTGGAGTGGGCAGGGGCGGCCCCCATGGTGGAGGGGCTCCCATGTTTGCTCCAGCTGAGGCATCCGTGCTTGTGTTTCAGTGAGCAGTGCATAGAAGCCTACGAGCTCCTCCTGGCCCTGGCTGACAGCGAGCAGAGCCTCATCCTGGAGCAGTTCCGGGCGGCCGGTGTGGGGTCCTCCCCGGGTAAGTGTGGCCCCAGCCCCCGCCCCCCTTCCTCATTCTGTCCCTGGCCTCTTCTGCTCTACTGCCCCCATCTCGGCTGTGGGCATCGGAACACCTCCCTGCAACGTGAAACTCACTTCTCAAGTGCTTTCATGTTTCCCTCATGACTGAGTGAGTAAATTGTTTATGTTGAGTGCAGCAAGAACTGGAATGGAAACAGAATCACAGATAAGCCCAAGCAGACCGGCCCTCTCAGGAAGCACATCCTCCCAGGCTGGCTGGCAGGAGGGCCAGGTGGAGCGGGAGGCCCTGGTCGCAGACGGGAGGGGCCGGCTGGGCCTTGGTCTCTCTCTGTGCTGGTGCCCACCTGGCCTTTGCTCCTCCCCCAGCTTTTGTTGGCTGTGCTTTTTCTCCAGGTTTCTCCCTTCGGGTAGTTTTTGAAGTGTGAGAAGCATGAGTTTCCTCCTGCCTTGTCTGCAGGCATCCTTGTGTGCAGAGGAAACGGTCTCCTGCTGCTCTCAGCAGCTTCCCAGAGTACTCACCCCACAGCCTGGCCCTGAGGCGGGGCAGCGATGTGCACCCGCCCCCCCAATCTCCCCACCCCACGGGTCCAGGGTCCTTTTGGCCTCATTTGTTCCTCCTGACCTGCACTGCCCCCACTTCTGTCCCTCAATTTTAAGTAACTAGAGGGGAGTATTAATTGGAAAAGACGCAGGTGTGGCATCCTAATTAGCAACGCTTGCTAAAACTTCGCCAGCGACTGTGGCCCTGGTCCTTGCAGTAACGGAGGAGATCTACAGCAGGCATGGTGCGTGCGGAGAAAGGGAGGTCGAGGGAGAAAGGTTGACTCCTCAGTGCCGAGGCCTGGAGCCTGCACTTTATAACAGCGGCTTCTTTGGAGAAGTAACAGCAAGTAAACAGAAATCTGAAGTGATTGGATCACTTCTTAGCCAGAGACAGGTGCTGGTGTGCGTAGGCCAGGGGATCTCAGACGTGAGGACCAGGCCACCAGTCAGAGGCTGGCTTTTCTTTTTTTAAGATTTTATTTATTTATTTTTTAGAGAGAGGGAAGGGAGAGAAAAACAGAGGGAGAGAATCACTGATGTGCAAGAGATGCATCGATTGGTTGCCTCTTGCATGCCCCTAACTGGAGACCTGGCCCACAATCCTGGCTTGTGCCCTGACTGGGAATCAAACTGGCAGCCTTTTGGTTCAAAGGCCAACCCTCAGTCTACTGAGCCACACCAGCCAGGGCAAGGACTGCAGGGCAGGGACTGGCTTTTCTTTAAGAGCTGTGAGACATGCCTGGCAAAGAAGGTCACCATCAGGGCACCTCCAGAATGAATGCCATGACCCCCATCTTTGCCAGCAGCTCCCCCCACCTTTGTCTGAGGTCTAGGTTTTGCACAGAACATGTGCATATTTTTCCTCCTTCCGTTTTGACATGTGTAGGAATCTAAGCAAGTTGAAAGGAGAGGAAGTGTCCTGGGTATTAATTTCCTGCTTCATATCCAGCTTGCGCAGCGGGGCGGCAGGCCCAGCGTGTGCGGGTGACCCTCCTCCATGCCTCGCTCGGTGTTTCCTTAATAGTATTGCCATCTCAGCCCAGAAGTAGAAACTCTGCCAGCGTTTCCATTAGAAACCTCATTTTTCAGGGTCTTTTAACTGAACCATAAAACTTTATTCCTCATATTAAACAGATCCTAAACTGATCTTGGCTTGCTGTCAAGTTTTTCAGTATATGTATTAAGAAAACCAATCGATTAAAGGGGAAAAAAATCAATCATCTAATTTCTAGTTTGTATCGGAGGAATGTTTTAAACCACTTTGTCCTTGAAAGGTACCTTTTACTGGGCTTGTATCTACTCATCGCAGTGACTTGGTAGGGGCTGGAAAATATTTTATTTGTGGAAGGAAGACAGGCACGGAGGTTTTGAGAGAAAAGGCCCGAGGGAGGCCGGGAACTTGAGCCTGCAGGCTGTGTGTGCCTACACTCCCCGCCACTCTCCAGGAGGCTGAGCGGTGGCTTACTTTTTAGCCCTTCCCAGTAAACCTCACTCTCCCATCCTGCCGGCATGCCCTAAAGGGCCGTATAGTTGCACAGCAAAGCAGTGCTAGTTTGTGACATTTACCCATAGCGCCAATTATTGTGGGTTTTTCCTTTGTCTCTGGTTGATGGCACAGGCGCCCGGTAAGTGCACCGTGGATGTATTAGACGGGTGGTGTTTGGGAGCTAGAGGAGTTTCTCTGGGCCTCCGCAGTGGGCTTGGAGGGTAGGACAGTCGAATGTATGGCCCACCCCTGCCCACTTCAGCCAGTTCCACATTTACTAGTTTTGTATATTGGGCTTCAGTGTAAGGTTTTCGTTGACAATATTTGGAAGGCCATGCATCTAGGCTGTGGAGAAAGCAATCTGGTTAACCTGTCAGTCAACTATAATTTTTAAAATGCAGTAAGAAGATGAAGCTCTTGGGCAGGAGATTGGCTGTCTGGCTCTGCGTGGGCATCCTCCACCCTGACCTCTGGCTGCAGCCCAGTCCCTTGGCCCCTGCAGGCATGGGGGCTGCCACCAGCCACAGCAAACCTGAGACAGAGAGGTCACGGATAGCAGCGGTACAGAAAATGCAGGGCCAATCTAAAGTTCTCACTTTAACCATTAGGTTTGTCACCATTGCCTATGTGAAGCTCTGACCAAAACCACAGACTCGGGAGCCATGACCCGGTTTTCCTTCAGGCTCTCCCTGCCCTCGTTCACAAGGAGGTGCCCACACAGGGAAGAGTGGCCAAGCAGTAAGCTTGTAACTGGGTGGGAGGAGGAGCCAGGGGCCTGGATAATTAGAAAATCCCAGCTTGTTAGAGCTGGAAACAGGCCTCAGAGGTCACATTGACCAGCCCTTCCTTTGTCGACGAGGACAGTGGAGCCTGGAGCAGAGGAGTGCTTTCCTAAGAACAGCCCCTAAGGGACGGAGCTGGGCGCAGAGCACAGCCATCCCCTGCGGGCTCCTCTCCGCCACACCTCCACCAAGCAACTGAGAAATGACTGCCCACGCCTGTTCCTGGGCTTGTCTTACCTAGACCTGTGCTCATCAACACATTGCCTTCTCTCAGGAGACCCGTCAGGGGATGAAAACATCACTCAGATGCTCAAGCGTGCGCACGACTGCCGGAAGACGGCTGAGAATGCGGCTAAGGCCCTGCTCCTCAAGCTGGACGGCAGCTGCGGGGGCGCCTTCGCCGTGGCCGGCTGCAGCGTGCAGCCCTGGGAGAGCCTGTCCTCCAACAGCCACACCAGGTAATGCTCGGCCTGTCTGCTGCAAGAGGGGCGTATGTCCTCCCGCCAGCTGCTCACTGGGCTCCACACGCAGGGGGACCCTGCTCTCGGGGCCTGGGAGGCTTGGGTGAGGGCGGAATTCTGCCCAGGACTTCGACCTGCTCCATCCCAGGAGGAGTTGGAGAATCAGAGCGGAGAGTGGGAGGTGGCCTCATTTGTCGGAAGGGCATCTCAGGGAGAAGGGGAGGTTTGTTCAAAAACAGCGGCAGGCATGGGAGCCACACCTCCCTTCCTGTCAGGGGCTCTTTCTCCTGTTTTTCTTCTGTTCTCCATTTCTTTACAGTTCTTCATTTCCTAGAAGCATCTGGGGCAGCTATTTGCTGCAAAGAGTCCCTAATCACCCAGGGCCCAGACCACTGCGTCCTGTCCTAGCCTCTGTCTTCTCCCGTCATCTTGCGCCCCTGTCTTTGGTCAGCTCTTCTCAGGCAGTAACAGCCCCCTCTGACTCATCTCTGTCTCAGATTGATGCCATATTCATAGCATGTGCATAACACACACTTAATCATGAGCCCGAGTTCAAGTTTATAAATCTAGAAAACTGAAGTGAGTTCTTGAAAAAGACGAGAGGAAAGCAGTGGTGGCCTGCTAAGTATAATTTGCTGGAGCTTTTGGATGCTTTTCGATGGGGGTCAGTGGCACCTGTCTCGTGATCTCATTTCTTACCACCAAAGCCCTAAAAATGTGAAGGCCTTCCATGTATATACCAGTTCTTGGTCTAGGAAGTACGTTGTTAGAGACTCTTATTTGATCACCAAATCTTAAAAGACGGGAAGGGTAACTTGCTCTCATTTTCACAGGGGAAAATCCTTGGCGTAGAAACATGTAAGTGACTTGCCTAAACAAGGTCACAGTCGCAGGGCTGGTAGATGAGAGGGGCACCAGGACTTGAACCCAGACGTCAGCACCGAGCATGCTGTTGCTCCCACGAAACCAGGGTGGGTCTCGTGGCACCGAAACACAGTGCCTCCTTGCAGATCAAGTGACTCCAACCACGTGAGGACAGCTTGTCTCTCAAAAGCTAAAGGAGAGATACTGATGTTTTCATCTTTCCCACTGGCAGGACACAGCCACCTGCTCAAGTGCCTCCATTGACCTGTCCCGCCCCCGGTGCCTCAGGAAAGGGGACATCCCCTATGCGCTTGGCCAGGTGCCTGCAAACACAAGGGACTGGTTTCTCTTGACCCTAGCAACGACTGTCTTATTTAGGGAAGCACAGATTATCATTTATTTTTTTCTTAAAACCAGATTCTTTGGTCTGAACACAGAACGCAGTGCTCGTTCTGTCAGTGACCTTGCACTGTTGAGTGGGCGAGCACAGGGCTGGGTTGACAGGAAATGGGTGCTGTTTCAGTAGCTTAGAAGGTGAGTGTTGCCGATTTTTGCTCGCACCTTCCCTACCCCAAAAATAATTGTGTGGTTTTAATCCAAATCAGAAACAAATTTGGCAGCACTGGGAACTCACATCATCCATTCAGTGGAAAGGCTGGTTTTGAATACGTGTTAGAACTCCTTCAACATACAGATGAGCCTTGAATTTGAGGCAGTTTTCTTAGACACTTACTTTTAGGCGAAGCCTCTCTCCAGCTTGTGATCAGTGCAGCACCCGGCCTCCACTTTCAAGGATGACCTCACTGAAGAGCGGCCCTGACCGAGCGGTGGTCTCAAACGGGACTTCCCATCAAAGCACAGAGGACTCTAGCTCAGATTCCGCTCTGTTCTCCTTAGTCACTTCTGCCCTGCCACCCAAACCCGAGCCACTCGGGCCCAAGAGAGCACACAGGGGGCTTTTACACGCATCCCGCCTCTGAGGTCGTGACGCAGCTGGACAAGGTCATGCCAAACACGAGCGCAGAAACCACCAGCCCCTCACATAACTGTCATAATGCATTTTGTCTGCAACTGTTGCCAACCCAGTTCAGACATTCTCCCATGTCAAGTTTATGGGAGAAAGAAAGAAAAGGGGCTTTCTGAGTTGGAGCTGTATGTGGCTCAGTCCATCTCCCCTCAGCCACTGGAACCAGTTGGCACAGAGAATTCTAATCAGAGAATCAGCCAGCTGTTCCTCAGGGCTTCGGGGAAGGAACGCTGAGTCCTGGGCCTCTGGGGCCCTTCTAGCAGCACATGGACAGCTCCTGATGACCAGAGGGCCTTGGTTCAGGAAAGGAACAGACGACTAGTGACCAGCAGGAAGGATCAGATAGCATGGCCAGCCTGGCCTCGGCCTCATCCGGAAGCGTCGACATCTTAATGGGCAGAGCGACTAGCTCGTGTTGATGGCCTGGGTGGCGTTATCAGCAGGATCACCACAGACAGGCAGGTGGACTAACGTGTTGGAAACACGAAATCTCAGTCGAACCTGCTCTTTTTGCCGAGCGTCACAGTTCCAGTTCACCGGGTGGAAGCACAGTCACTGACCCCAGCCTACAGAAGGGCATGTGGCCCACAGGGTGAGCTGCCGCAGTCTGCCCTTCAGAGACAAGCACCGAGTCCCGTGTGTCCTCCTGTCAGGTGGGGACTGGGGAGCCCTGTGCGAATGGGGTTGCAGCCTGTGGGGAGCCCGGCACTGCCCAGGGGCCAGGGCATCACCTGGCTGACCATTCACTTTGGCGCATGTCCTGAACTTGGGACGGAGGGCAGCGGAGCTGGAGGCGCCCAGCCCTCACCCTCTAGGCTAGTGTTGATTGAGAAAGAGTTTTGCTGGGAAAGAAGGAAAGGTTGGGGACAGTAGCATCATGTCCACTGAAAGGACAACTAGGTGTAAAACGACCCTCCAGGCAGGACAGGCCTGTGCCAGCACCACCGCCACCAGCAGCTTCAGGGACTAAAAGCGGGACCAGATCTGGCTGGCGTGGTCATTTTCTCTGCTTGCTCTGGGAAACACAGGTCCTCTCCCCACCCAGGCCTTGGTGCTGATGCTTAGAAGTGCTGGTGAGTTCTGAAGTCCGGCTCACACACCGTCCCCAGTGGGACAGCATGGTGCTTCGGCCGCCTGCTCGCACGTCCTCGCCACTTACCTGGGAGGTTCTGTGGGAACTAGGGAGAGAGCTGGCATACTTTTTTTTCTTTAAGACCTAACTGCCTGACTTCAGAAGAATGAAATGCTTGTTGTAAAAATAAATAATTGAAACCAAGCATTACATAAAGTTCTCCATGTTGGGGCCCTCACTGGGAAGAACACTCACACAGTCTGGGGAATATTTCCACAGACTGAACTGTCCCATTTCCTATCAGTGAAGACCCCTGGTTGCCAGTGACAGAAAGGACCAAACAGCTGAAGCAAAGAGAGGTCTTGCTGGAAGGACATCCATCGGATCCGCCACACAGGAGATGCATCCCAGGCTGAGCAGAGGCAGGCAGGCCCTCGAATAGCCGGGCCAGACCGCACCCAGCTGTGCGGCCCCCAACCCCCCCACACACACACACACACTCGCAGGCGTCTCCTCCCTCTGCAGGCCGGCTCCCCGACGGCAGATCACCAGCACAGCACCCGCGTCTGTGCGCAGGCTGGCTGGTGTCCCTGGTGTAGGGCACGAAGATCCCGGAAGGCACATCTTACCCAGGTCGGCTTGAGTGTCTCCCCCAGNCACCACCGCCACCAGCAGCTTCAGGGACTAAAAGCGGGACCAGATCTGGCTGGCGTGGTCATTTTCTCTGCTTGCTCTGGGAAACACAGGTCCTCTCCCCACCCAGGCCTTGGTGCTGATGCTTAGAAGTGCTGGTGAGTTCTGAAGTCCGGCTCACACACCGTCCCCAGTGGGACAGCATGGTGCTTCGGCCGCCTGCTCGCACGTCCTCGCCACTTACCTGGGAGGTTCTGTGGGAACTAGGGAGAGAGCTGGCATACTTTTTTTTCTTTAAGACCTAACTGCCTGACTTCAGAAGAATGAAATGCTTGTTGTAAAAATAAATAATTGAAACCAAGCATTACATAAAGTTCTCCATGTTGGGGCCCTCACTGGGAAGAACACTCACACAGTCTGGGGAATATTTCCACAGACTGAACTGTCCCATTTCCTATCAGTGAAGACCCCTGGTTGCCAGTGACAGAAAGGACCAAACAGCTGAAGCAAAGAGAGGTCTTGCTGGAAGGACATCCATCGGATCCGCCACACAGGAGGTGCATCCGAGGCTGAGCCAAGGCAGGCAGGCCCTCGAATAGCCGGGCCAGACCGCACCCAGCTGTGCGGCCCCCAACCCCCCCCCCCACACACACACACACACACTCGCAGGCGTCTCCTCCCTCTGCAGGCCGGCTCCCCGACGGCAGATCACCAGCACAGCACCCGCGTCTGTGCGCAGGCTGACTGGTGTCCCTGGTGTAGGGCACGAAGATCCTGGAAGGCACATCTTACCCAGATCGGCTTGAGTGTCTCCCCCAGTCCCCGTGGGCGCCCCATGGATGGCGAAGAGAAGGGGTAGGCCCCCAAAGGAGGAGTCAACTTGGCAGGACAAAATACGGCGTCTTTGAAAACCGGACCCCGTGTGATATTCAGGCTGACAGGGTTCCTGTCACATGGACTCTCTTGGAACTTGCTTTTCCCCTTCGCACTGTCTGTCACACCTCTTTCCATGTGTCCTTCTCTTCAGTGGCTGCACAATTCTCCTTTGGACGACGGCATTCCATTGTGCATTGTGACAGCTTCCTCCTGGTGAGCGTTCGTGTCCAGCTTTTCACTGTTGGGATGCTCTGCAGCCACCGTCCCGGTGCTCCTCCCGGGCCCTCCAGGGCAGTGTCCGCGGCCAGTTCTGAGGAGCAGCTGTGCCGACTCAGATGATTGGTGTCCAGGGGCCTACGTGCACCGTCCGGTTACTCCACGGCCTGCCCCTGAGACTGCCTGTTCCTCCACACCCTCACTAAAACTGGGTACCATACATTTCTTCCAGTTTAGCTGATGTGTAGGAAAACCATACCCTTTTAATTTGTATCTCTTAACCATTGGCAACATTGAAAATTACTTATAATGTTTAACTTTCCTAATGCCAGGAGCATGGTTAGCAACAGTGTAGCTGCTCGGCCTAATAGCGCCTGTCTTGGTGCGTTACCGGGGACCCAGCTGGGAAAGGGGCGTGTTTACAGATGCCGGTTTCCAGCGTCACGCACTGGCGTCTTCGACAAGGGCTGCAGAAACACAGACAGTCTCCGCGGTGCCTGGTTTCTCACATCAACTCCGCTGTCCCTGGGGTCCTTCGGAGCTTTCCGGCACCGGGCAGTTTTTAAGGAGTCTGGTCCTCTGGTGGCAGATTTCCCCACACCGGCATTTTGTTCCATAATTTCCCTTCAGTTGGCCTCCACCTGTCTTTCTAGAGAGTTCTGATAACCATTCGAGAGCATTACAGACCTTGGAAGTTTGGATTGTGTTTAGTGTTTTTAGTCCTTTGCGACAAAGAGTTGTGGAGGCAGCGAGGGTGGGGGGAGCGAGAGGATGGGTGGGCACTGCCAGCACGGCACTGAAGACACAGCGGTCGGCAACGTCCACCCTGCTGCTCGGGGACTGGAGCCACTTAGGAGTGGCAGACGTGGCCAAGTGTCACCTGGGCCAGTGCCTCCTCCACATACATTTAAAGTGGTAGGAAAACAGAAGGCCAGTCTTGTGGCACTTTCCATCTGGAAATAAACTGCTCCCCGGTGCAATGGGATCTCGGCTAAGGCCAGGGAAAATGATAAAAACCAGGAAAAATCCATCACTGATTTTCAAGGCAAAAAGCACTTTACCAAGAGAAGATGAAGAAGCTCAAGAAAAGTGGATTTTTCTCCTAAAAAGCAGGATAGGGAGTTGTCTTGAGCGCAACTCCAAGGATGGGACATGGTGGACAGGGACAAGGAGGATCATTGAAATCAACAGTGACTCGAACCCACCTGGGCCCACACCTCGTGGCCAGGATCCCAGCTGCAGGCCACCTGGGTGCACTGTGCAGGAAGAGCCACCTGCGTCTAAATGACACAGAGCAAAGCCACATGAGGGAGCTCAAGCAGAGCATCACGGAAAGGACACCCTCCATGCGGCCAGGCCCGATGCCTCACAAAACCAGAGCAGAACACGAAAGTGTGCAGTCTCCACCACCCTGGGTTTTTCCCTCGGCAGCCCTTCCCACAGCCCCTCTCAGAGAGCACGAATGGCCTGCCACCCTGCCAAGTGATTTATTCACTCTTGACAACTGAGATCATCCAGCATTCCGAGCTGGAGAGTTAATGGATGACTTCAGCCTCACCCAGCACCGTCAGCAAGCCCTAGGGAGACTGGCAGCGCCTTTGTCTGAAGGAGGCCAGAGAGAAAAGACCAGTGGCTTCCCCCACTTCTACCACCTTGTAATCATATTCCACAGTGGAACGTTAAGGGCACAGAGCAGAATTGTAATTAGCCTCTCCCGACCTGCTCCCTACTGGTGTCCTGGAAGCGAGAGAGGGGAACCCAAGGGGCTGTGGTGCTTATCTTGTAATTAAACTTTCCCCTGGTAAAAGCATTTTAGAGCTCGGAGCTTCTGATGGGTAGGATCTGTGCACGGAGCTCTTTTGGGTTTTTTTTTGTTGTTGTTGTCATTTTTGTTTATTTTTTCGTTTTCTTCCTTTCTGAAAACTATACCCTTAGCATAGGTGGCGACGCAAAAGCCCTCCTGGCTGGGAATCAAGTCCCAGCCCCAGAGGGTTCCAGGACACGCCAAAGCCTGCTGGCCTCTGCCGTCCCCATGCTCGTGTCTCCCAGATGGTTCTAGATGGTTTCTCAAATTAGCTCAAGCACTAACTGCTTTGCTTCCCTCTCAGACGGCTTTTCTGAATGACCTGGCAGGCGTCGCTGAGTCTAGTGCTGGGTGTCGAGGGGCCATGGGCATGGCTGTCCCTCCTCCCCCAGAACGAGTGCTGTGTGGCAGCACTCGCCAGTTCTGCCTGCTCAGGGCCTGTCGTCTCCTTTCCACTGCCTGGTGACATGGGAACAACGAGTCTCCACTCTAGCGCAGTGCAGAAAGCTGGGGTGGTTCAGTCTGGGCCCTAGACCCAGCCGGTGGCGGAGGGAGTGCATTTACGCAGGTCTGTCTGGTGTCAGAGTCGGGCTGGTCACCACTGGCACCACCGCATCAGCCCAAACACGTTGTGTCCTCTCTTTAGGGTGTTTGGGGCGGTCCCGTTACCTTACAAGCTGTGGTGCCGGCACCCACTTATCCTTGGGGTAGACCAGTTGTTCTCCAACTTGGCTGTGCCTTCTGATCACTGGGAGGATGCATTGAAATGCAGCCCATGAGGCCCCACTCCCAAGTTCCCAGTTCCGGTAGGTTTGGTGGGTGGGCCCGGGGTGTGAGTTCCCACCAAGTCTCCAGGTGGCACTGCTGGGGCCAGCCCAGCCACGGCCGACAGCCACTGGGGTGGACCAGTCCTGCCGAGTGGAAAGTCTGCCAAAACATGAGCACTTCACTGCCTGCAGAATAATTAGTGAGCGCTAGCTTCTAGTGTGCTCTTTGAATTTCGGAGATTTCTCTCAGTGTAAGGAGACAAAGGGCACCTCAAGAATAAATGTGTTTCTTAATAAGTAGTCCGAAGGAAACATGACCCAAAGAGTCACCTGGGCAGCAGGTACTTGGGTGTTGGGTATTCTCTGTGTTTTTCTCTGTGTTTGACATTTTTCAAAATGATTTCTAATGAAAGGAAGAACTGGGATTGTAAAGTGGGCTTCTGGCCCTGAGTTCCAGCTTCACTGGACAGGGTTTCATACCCGGAGCCTCCTCCCAACCCCCCCGGAGGGAAGTGCTGCTCTTCCCCAGCACCTCGCTCTCAGAGCCGCGGTACCCATGCACATGACTCACTCGAGGCCCTGGGGAACGCTTTGTGAGCGACACCACCACTTCGGCTGGCATCGATTTTCTCGCTCATTGATTGGTGGAGCATGAGACGTCACCCCTCTGTGTCAGTGCTGGCGGCCCGTGAACGTGTCCTACTTGCATGGTTTTGTCCACCACCGAGCTGTCGACAGGCAGGTCTTGCAGGTCTTTACTGAAGGTGTCTGAGATGCTGAAGGAGGGACCTTGTTTTCTCCCTTGGGTGAGACCCTCTCATTGGACAGCCAACACCCTCGATGCCCCCCGGGCTCCCCGTGCCCTCTGCCAGGGACACTGTTTATTTCCTCGGGCTTCTCTTGAGCTGCTTCATCCCCATGAAATTGCACCTGAAGTGTTCCAACTGCAGGGTGTTGCTTCTTCTCACTCATTCTTTTTCAATGCAGCTTGAGAAAGCATAGCAATGATGGTTGATAATTCTGACCTCCTTCCTCCCTGCCCAGCCTTTGCCATCTCTCCCCAAGGTTGCTGGCAGTAGCCCCTGGTGTCCTCAGGGGGTCTCACCTCGGCACAGCAGGCAGAGGGATCCTATTAAATGTCAGGCAGATCCTGTCAGAGAAAAGAACACAGACGGCCCTGATAAAACCCTCTGTGACCTGGCACCCTGCCCCTTGCGCACACACACCCTCCTGTTGGACCGATTCCCCCCCTCCATCTCCCCTTGCTGACTCTGATGCAGCCCCGATCTCATTCTCTCTGGGTAAGCTCGCAGCCTCAGGGCCTTTGCGGTCGCCAAGTCCTCTGTCTGGACCTGTCTTCCTCCAAATACCCACGTGGATCCCTTTCTCGCTTCCTTCAGGTCTACTCCAGTGTCACCTTCTCCCACAGGCCTTCCCTCCAACTCTGGTTTGAAGAATAAGCCATTCTCCCTTTGCATTCGCTGTAACTGCTTCGTTTTTCTCTGGGACGCATCTCCCTGTACTGTGTGTTTTACTTGCCTGTCTCCCCTGTGGGGGTGAGTTCCACTGGGGCAGTGGTTCCCCGGGGCCCGAGGAGTGCCCCAGAGCAGGTCCTCCAGTATTTCTTGAATACAGTCATGACAGCTGCCCTTACTGGGTGCTCACTGCGTGCTGGGCACTCTTCTGCACACCGACGCTCCCCCATTCGGTCCTTCCCACAACCTGAGAGGCATGCTCTGCTGCTGCCTCCGTTTTGGACGTGAGGAAATGGACACAAGGAGGGTGAGTCGTGTTCCTGCCACAATTGCAACGTGTGTAAGATGCTGGGGTCACAGGTAGAGGTGGTCCCTCTGTACTGGGTTCTCTAGAGAAATGGGACCAATGGGCTGTGCGTGCGTACGAATGTGTGTGTGTGGAGAGAGAGACTGATCTTAAGGACTTGGCTCATTTGCTATGGGAGCAGGCAGGCGAGCCAAGACCCAAGAAGTGTTGCTGCTGCAGTCTTGAGTCTGGAGACTGGCTGGAGGCAGAATTTCTCCTCTTTTTGGAAATCTCAGGCTTTTTTCACAAGAATTTCAAGTGGTGAGGTGAGTCCCACCCACCCCCGGGAAGCTAATCTACTTCCCTCAGAGTCCACTGCGGTAAGTGGTATCCGCACCCAACACGACCTGCACCGCAACCTCTAAGCCCTGGGCGCCTCAGCCTCGCCCTGCTGCCGCCTGGAATTAACTGTCACCACTTCTGGAGAGTGTGGCGGTCAGCCGATCTTGCCCACTCCGTCTCCGTCTCCGTGGCCCTGGGACCTCCCTGCCCAGTGGGGTAAAGGGGAAGGGGGCAGCCCCGAGCAGTTTCTGGTGCCCCTGTCCTAGTAGGAAGGAGTTCTGTGATGCGAAGACCCCTCCAAACACTAAGATGTTCTCTTCCTCGTGTCTGACCAGCTTGATAACGTGTCACACATAGAAGTGGCATGGCCTTTCTTTACACCTCGGTTATGGGGACGTTACATCCACTGAGTTGGAGGCCTCTTCACACCTGTTTGAGTGTAAGTGGAGCAGGAGAGGCCTGGGCTCAGGGCAGCCAACAGCCTGTGGTGTCCGTCCCTCCTTGCTCCTCGCACAGCTTCACGCAACGGGGGTCCTGGGAAGACGGGCTGTGGAATGAGAGGAATGTGTGGCCTGAGCCTGGGTGCCCCAGTTTCCAAATCTGTAATGCTAGGGATGATGATGCCTCTTTTGATGGGAGTCCAGTGTTCATCTGGGAGCTTTGCTGGGTTTTGGCCATCTTTCCCCAGCCAGGTCCACTAGGGCTGCGTCGAGCACAGGCGGGTCCGGGGTGGGTCCAGAGAAGCCACGGTAGGTCCACACTGGCCTTGGATGCCCACAGCCTGGCGGAGTGGGCCTCGCTCTGGGCCATGGGAGCTGCCTGCCCACTGCTGGAAAGGGCAGGGGCTCCTGAGAACCTCAGTGTCAGTGCTGCGGCAGCATCCCCATTTCACAGTCCAGGTCCCACGGAATCTTCATGGGCCACCCCATTGCTGGGCTCAGCCTCAGGTCGGGCAGCACCTGCCTGGTACCATTCAGTGTGGGTGGCCAGGAGCCCTGGGGACCAATGTGAGTCCCTGTGGTGCACCCTACATTCACCTGTGCTCCGGGGGGAATGGCCAGGAGACCCACAGCACTGCGCTCCCTGCATAGTCCTGGTGGTGGTCAGCCCTGGGGTGGTCATGGTGCACGGCCTGCCCTAGGGCCCCGCTCCTGCCCACTCTCCCCACGTGGTGGCGCTGTCAGCCCCCTCCTCACAGGGTGTGTGCAAGCCCATGTGAATGTGTGCGCACATACAATCTATAGGTTGCGCCGTGGGTTTTTTCTTTTTTCAACTTGCTTTGTCCCTTAACATGTCCCTTTTTAAAAGTCCTGTCTACACATACACTTATTTTTATGGCTCACATGATTTTCTATCCTGTTTTCTCACTTAAAATGCCTCCACCACTGTCATAATTAGTGCTCTAATGTCCAGCAATTTCCCTCCTTTTGCCGTGTGCTCTAATTCACTAAGTGCGCTAGTCCGTGAACCATCCTTGTATGTGTGTATCTTGTTGCTCTTAAGGAGCTGTTTCCTTAGAATTCATTCCATGGGCCTGCACTGCTGCCTTAAAGGGTATAAGTACTTCTGTTATCCATCGTACTTACTTCCTAAAAGGCAGTATCAATGTGCTATGCCTCGAAGAATGCTTTTCCCCCTGACTGCTGTCTAGATACTGCTGGAGCCGGGGTGTGGGCAAGAGTGAGGAAAGGGCCTGTCGCAGTGACTCGGAAATGCGGTGGGCTTTCTTTGTCTCCCTCCTCAGCACCACCAGCTCCACAGCCAGCAGCTGCGACACGGAGTTCACGAAGGAGGACGAGCAGAGGCTGAAGGACTACGTCCAGCAGCTCAAGAACGACAGGGCGGCGGTCAAGCTGACCATGCTGGAGCTGGAGAGCATCCACATCGACCCTCTCAGCTACGACGTCAAGCCCCGGGGAGACAGCCAGCGGCTGGACCTCGAAAACGCTGTGCTGATGCAGGAGCTGATGGCCATGAAGGTACCCCTGTGGGCGGGCCCGTCCAGAGCCCAGTTCCCATGCACCCACTGTCATCTGGAGGAGGCTGCAAAGGGCCCTGAAAACAGGTCAGCCGATGACGAGGAACCGACCCCGCTTAGGCTCCGCCGGCTCTCCCCGGAGGAAGGCCAGAGCCTCCTTTCTAGATAAGGACAGTTCTGACAAGTCAGGGGTCACTCGGGCTGGACGTGCTCCTGGAGGCGCGAGTTGACTCTGGGGAACACTCGAGGTGCCCAGCTTTGGGGCATTCTGTCCTCCGGATAAGCCAGCTCCGACCTCCCAGGCCACAGCAGCCTCTGTCTGTTGAAAAGGACCCTCATTTCCAGAAGCTTACAAGTGCTTCTCTGGCCTGTTCTGAAGTTGGCATGAGGCCAGGGAGAGCAGGGCGAGGCCAAGTGCAGAGCTGGGGGAGAGCCTGGCTTCCTGACACCCCTGTCTGTGCCTTCGCACTGCAGGGACCCTGCCCGGATCATGGTGCCCCCGGTGAGGTCTGGCAGTGCCGCTCAGGGTAGTTTCCTGGTCAGAACCTGGGCTGAGTCTCTGCTGGCGCCTCTAGAGCACAGAGGCTGGCGCCTCCCACTGGGAAGTGGGCAAACTGCCACGTCCAGCAGGGCACACTGGGCTCATTTCTGGGCAGGGGTGCCAGGCACTAGGCCTTCACCTGCTGCGTGCTTTCTCCGAAGACAGCTGGGGCATGGTAAAGAGTATATCTGGTATCTGTTCGCAGTTTCTGGCACAGAACTTCAAAAACCCTTAAAATTTCCTGAGTCGCAGGAGGGTCTCGGTTGTGCTCATAAGGTAACTTGACAGCCCCCAGATAGCATCCGGATGGGGGCTGGTCTCCATAAGGACAAAGCGTGTGATTAAAGGGTTGACACATTCACCCCCTTGACCTCTGGGGAGGGGAGGATGGCTACAGATTGAATTCCATTGTGTGACCAGTGACTTAATCAATTGTGCCATGGCACCCCAATAAAAAGCACGTACACCAAAGCCCAGAGGTGCTTCTGGGTTGGCAAGCACGTGGGCGCCCCAGTGCAGTGACTCGCGCTGCCTCAGGGTCGGGGCACGGACACCTGCACGCCAGTCCCGCCCTGCGTGCACGCTTTAAAATAAAAGTGCGATCCCAAGTCCTGCGAGTGGTGCTAGTGAGTTGTGGATCCTGGGGGGGGGGGGGGGAGCCCAGAATTCACAGGCAGTCCCCCTCTGCCCCCAAGACTTGCAGCTGGCGTCCGTCGTGAGGCAGTCTGCGCAGGTCTGCGCACCTACCCCGTGGGGCGTAGAGACTCCGGGAAGTCCACAGCAGAGTCGCATCGTATACATGCAGGTGGAGTGGAAACAGGGTAATCGCCTGCCCGGAGCATGACTCTGGGAGGCTGAGGCCCGCTCTCAGCAGGCCCGAGGCAGAGGGGCACTTAGAGGGCCCTCCTGCAGGCCCTGGGCCTGTGCAGGACTCTGCAGCCAGGCCCACTGATTTGGGAGTTGGGCTGAGAGCCACGCTCCCAAACCTGCTTTCCAGGCTCCACTGTCCTGTGTGCCAAGGCCTGGTTTGCCCCACCTTGGGTTTTGAAGGGTCCCGGGCTCTCAAGAGTCCCGGAGGGAGGGGTTCTTGGGTTGCAGCCCTGTCACCTTCAGTTTAAAAACCTGAGGCAGGTTCATCAGGCGGGGGCAGGTCCCAGCAGTGCTGAGTGAAGTTTGCAGCTGGTCTCTCCCATTGGGACCAGAGATGTCTTCGGAAGAAAGCAGGCCCACCTCCAGTTCCCCACCTGCACAGAGGGAGGGGAGCTGCCAGCAGCAGTCATCCCTGATACACTCAGGGTGACTCACTCAGCAGGCACATCGCTGCCCTTGGTGATGCTCAAGCATGAGTCTTGGGGAAGCCTGGGAAGACTGGGCAGCGGCAGCAGGTGAAGGACCCGCCTGGCGTTTCCAGGCTGGTGCATCTCGGCTCCGTCTACTCAGCTCAGACCTGACCTCTGCCTTCTCTCAGGAGCCTCACTCAGTGCAGGCTGATTTCTGCTCCCATTGCCCGTGAGCCGGGCATTGGCTCCACAACCACAGGGCCATTTGGCCTAACCAGGAGCCCTCCTTCTGGGACTCTGCACCACGTGGCATGAGCTGCGAGGCTGCCCTTCCCCTGTTTATTCCAAACTGTGTTTCCTTTGGCCAAAGACTACGGGCTCCTTTTTATGTTCAAGCCGATTTGTCGTGCAAAAGATTCTGTTATTCTGGTCGGGGGAGACATTTTTTGGTGGCATAAACACCAGTACTCTCTTTTCTACTTGAAAATAAAATGTATACTCATCATAGAAATTTTCTAAAAGAGTAGCAATTAGTAAAAGCTTGGAGGAAAATAACTCATTGCATCATGGCTTGGGGCAGCCATGGCCAGCTAGTGCTCTGGCTTGGCTCCCTGGTCCCCTCCGTGGAGGGTTTTGCAGGGTCAGCACCACAGTCCTCCCCTCCCCGGTGTGCATGTCAGTGCGCCCCAGGGCCCGTGCTCTCCTGGCACACACATGTGAGCAGGAGGTTATGTTGGCTTTCACCATTGTGTTCTGGACTGTGCTGCTGAGAAACAAGTTTCTGGGTTGTTTTTTTTTAAATATATTTTATTGATTATACCATTACAGTTGTTCTATTCCCCCCCTTCATTCCCCTCCACCCGCACACTCCCTCCCCCACCCTTCTCCCCCCCCCCTTAGTTTATAACCACGTGTCTCAACTTCTTTAGGTTCTATATTTCCCCCACTATTCTCGCCCTCCCCCCTATCTATTTTCTACCTACCATCTATGCTATTTTTTGTGCCTTCTCCCCCCTTCTCCTCCTCCCACTCCCCTGTTGCTAACAGGG